>NW_009646636.1:2739555-2749510 GCF_000708025.1 Charadrius vociferus
AGGAGAGGAGAGGAGAGGAGAGGAGAGGAGAGGAGAGGAGAGGAGAGGAGGCTCAGGGGAGATGTTATCAATGTGTATAAACACCTATGGGATGTAATGAAGACAAGGGAGCCAGACTCTTTTCAGTAGTGCCCACTGACAGGACAAGAGGCAATGCACAAAAACTGAAACACAAGAAATTCCATCTGAACACAAGAAAACAATTCTTTACTGTAAGGTTTCTCAAACACTGGAACAAGTTGCCTAGGGAGGTTGTGACATCTCCATCCTTGGAGGTCTTAAAAACCCAACTGGACATGGTCCTGGGCAACATTCTGTAGCTGATCCTACTTCAGCAGGGGATTGGAGTAAATGATCTCAAAAGGTCCCTTCCATCCTGAATGGTTCTGTGATTCTGTGATCTCTATATTGGAATTAAATAACAATGGAGGTTTTGATGAAATAACTAGAGCAAGTGAGGGCAAAGAGACATCAGAGACAAGTGGTATTAAAATCATAAACCTCTCCTTAGTTTCTAGGAGAAAAAAATGCCATAAATAACTTTGTCTTATTCTTTGTATTGGACTAATAAGGGTTTGATGCAATGAAAAAAAAAAAAAATCCTAACTCTTTGACAGTGATAATTTGATAACTGCTGTTTTAAAACAGAATCCACGTGTTATAATGTTTATAGGCTATTAGTATTAGAGACACAAAACAATTCCTACAAGAACTCTACAGTGTAAAAAGAATACAGAAATTCTCAAAGGCAGCTTGTGAATTCCTGACTCCATAGAAAAAAATGTAGGCAGCCTGTACATTCACTCAGGGTGTAATTCCCTTTGTGAAAAGCCATCAGAAACCTGTAAAGCATTTAACTCCCACTTACAGTCTATTTGAAGTGTTTAAATGGGACTTCAAGACTGTCTATGCATCACTCTAATGATCTTTGCCAGAACATAGGGCTAGATCAACAGGCTGATTCATATGGATGTACCTCTGTATCCAGCAAAGTGATTTAATGGAGCTCAGCATAGATCCAGATACATCCATTACAGATGCATCAGCCTGAGAGAATCGGGGACAAACTCTTCTGAAAATATAAAGTTCTCACAGATGTCATCATTCCTGAAGTTCTGGATGGACTTCTAATGAAGATTATATGAAGACAGCAATAATAATCCATCACTTATTGATCTCAATGGGTACAATAATCTATATTTATGTAATGTGGCAAATATTTCTGATAGTCAAATGGTATTTTTTTAGTAAGAAAAATCCTCACATTTCCCAGCTGTGTTAGGTATCATATCTCATCATTTGAAACAAGCTCATACTACTAAAATCATACATTAACATGACAGAATAATCAGACAATTACTCTTCATCAGAATATCTGGGAAGCCAAACTAGCAGAAAGCTTTCCTTTTTCTCTTCTTAAAAAAAAAAAAAACAACAACAAACAAACAAACAAAAAAAACCCACCTTTTTTTCTTTATTAATTAAAATACTAGTTTTCTCCTGTATTTTTGTTTTGCTGCTATAACTCTTCCTTTCTGTGTGGACTTTGTGTGAAGAACCACTCTTTACTCAAATAAAGTTCAGGACAGTTGGTGCTAAATGTAAAAAGCAATGCTAATACTACTCACAGAGATATATTCCCCACCACCCCCACCCCTCCCCGCCCAAGTCATTACAACAAAGAAAAAGGGTTGGGGTTATTTTCTATTCCTGGCAATAGCCTGGGGATAATGCAGTCTGCTCATTTCTATGTTCAGTGGAGTGTTTAGGAAATGATTCAGCCTTCATGACAAGGAAAAGCAGTCCCATGAGGAAGTATAAGCTTGTATATACGATATGCCATCTGACTTCAGAGGTCTCTATATCTGTCTATTGCACATGTGCTATTTAACAGACTTCAAGTTGTGACTGGGAGAGAAGGCTTATTCTTCTCTTCATCACTGACTTATTGCAGGGTGAAATTCTAAAGACAGAATTTTCCAAACTGAATATCTAGAACTAAATGACTAGATCAAAGTACAACTATCTCAAAGTTTTGATATTCAGAAAATGGAAGCACCCAAAGTAATGGCCTTCAATTTAAATGTCACCCAATAAATAGAAGAAACTTCTTGCCTTTTACTGTAAACCATACATATAAAGCACAACCAAACACTTTTCTGTGTCAAGAAGAGGCCTATGTAATTGCAAAATGTTATATTTTTTCTCTTGATGACATTTATTTAATAACTGAAACTAATGCTCCTTCCTTTTTCAAGCAAAAAATCTGTGCAAATGTAGCATACATTTTCTGCATCAATGTATAAGGTGAAACCCTTAAGGAATGATATGCAATAAACTTATGAATCAGCATGTAATATTTTTACAATAGTTTGAGGTACAGATGTTCCTTAAAAGAAGAAAAGAAATTCAGCATTGTACATTGTGTTTACCAAGGCAGTTTCTGTTGGAGAGTGTGCTTTTATTATTTCCCAAATTGTCTTCTCTCTTCAGAACTGTTTTGTGCTAACCTGTTGTCACAGTTTGCAAAGTAGTACCTCAAAGTACACAGCATTTCTTGGAGTTTTAAATTATTTTTGTCTGGTTTAGTGAATTCTTTTGCTAGAAATAATTAATTAGGTGATTTTATTAAAGCAATTATAAAGCACCAAGAAATTTTCCAGGCCTCATTCTTTCAGAAAAAACAAAACCAAACCCCACCAAAATGCACTTATTCGCATCTCTATTCAGTTTGTCAACATCTTGCTCAGCAAAATAGCTCTTCAGACACCAGTGACTGCATTGTGTAGGAGGTCTATTTAGTTGACTGAGCACAGGCATCTAATCTAAGTGAGATGTCCCAGCTGGCTTCAGATATGTTCCACAAGAGCAGGGTCATTCATGCTTGGTGGCACAACTGCTAGACCGAGTCGAATGTCTCAGATATGCTCAGGTATCTCAAATGACAGTAGATGCATCTGTTCTGAACTGATTGGGCAACTGACTTGTATCCTGTATTAACACATACATGCAAAAGTACCTGTGTGTAGTCTGGAGCTGAACCTCTAAACTGTAGACCCCTAAATTTAGATGCATGACTCTAGAGCTGAATTCTGGGTAAAATTTTCTTGCAAAACTAACATGCCTAAGATCTGAGTTTATCTATGAAATTTGCATCAATCATATGTAAAACCAGCTTAAATGATAGCAGGTCAGGATTAATCTAGATGTAGCTCAAAGGTGTTAGGAAGAAATGTGAAAATGACGTCTGGGAAAAGTTAATGTGTTTTGTAACACTAATGTTTTCTGGTTCTAAAGGAGTCTAAAACCCCAATTTTATTCTTCAGTGGGGATAAGTCAAGTCCTAATTTGGTCCTAGTCCTTTAGATTCTGCAGTTCATTAAAAGTATGCTTGCTTAACGTCAGAGTTAGTCACTCTAAGCTCTTTCTTAGTCACTGGAGAGAAATAGATATTTGTCCAAATCTAAGTATCTAAAATAGGTGAGCTGAATCAGACCCTCTAAATTCCAGTTCTGTCCATTGATTATGTGAGAGTTTAGCATGACTAGTTCAGATACAGATTCCGTGCTGTGAACATCTATTATGTGAGATTAATCCACCCCGTCAATTTATGTTTGTTTGATGAGATTAATCCTTCACTAAGAATCTGAGTTAATCTTTTCCTTGTAATACCTAAAAGGAAATGGAAACCAAATAATGTTATTATTTACCTTCTTGAGAATTTTAAGTTCAATATGGCAAAAAGTGAAAAGTGTTTTTTTATAAAACTGAAGGGAAATATTTTGACATATGAATGAAATTCTGCCTCTCAATGTTAGAATGGTGTTAAACAGTGTTAATTTTTGGGAGGAATTAACCTAAGTTTGCTTCCAACAGTCTATAGAAATGTGTTTAGTTTGTTTTGATATGATTCTAAAGATCTACAATAAAAATTTGTTCTTGGTGAAGCTGATATGAGTTGAGTTCTATTATATGGAACTCAATAGGCAGCTCTGATGCCAGCAGGATTTGCATCGGGGCACTCTAGTGTGGTGCATGGGGGAGTTTCCTGAACTAGGGAAACCTCAGAGGGAGCTAAGAGAGCCACCAGGAGACCACAGCTCGCGCAATAGCAGCTGGTGCGACCTGGGCTGGGCCAGGACCATCGGTGGCCAAGACCCGTGACATGTATTTAAGAAGCCCATTGGGAGCGCTAGAGACCACAAGCACCATGAACAGGGTGGGCAAAGAGCATGACACATCAGCAAGGGCGTGGCATGGCAGTTTACATGGCAGTTTGCAATGAAGGGTGTGCAAGAAGGGTGTTGTAGCTCTGCTGGCTTGGCCAGGGAGCAATGGTATCCACTTAGCAGAAGGCTATGTCCACTCTAAACTCTACACCTGACACTACTGATGCATCTTCCTGGACAGAGCTCTAGTGGCAACATGCTGCCACCCGGGTCTCAGGCTTCAGGCTGTGCCCTATTCTCAAGCCAGTACTGGACAGCAGTAGTGAGCACACCTGTGGGAAGTGCACCTAGCTAGTAGAAATCTTCTGCTTAGTGACAGAGCTCCAGGAGGAGTTGAGTAGGTTGAGGAGTATCAGGGGGTCTGAAAGAGAGATAGATTACTGGAATCACACCCTACCTTCCCTGGGACATGTGCAACAGGCAGACAGGATACATGATATGGACGATTCCCTATCATTTCTCCATCTGGCTGAACACAGTGACTTAAGGGACAGGGGATAATGGCAAGAAGTTCCTGCCTGGTGCAGCAGGCATGTCTCCTCTGTGAATACCCGGCCTTCCCAGCTGCCCTTGCATAATAGGTACAAGGCTCTGCAAATGGAACCAAACAATAATGAGGATGATGGTTCATTTAGGTTGGAGGTGTCACCAAGGTTATGTTGGCCTATGCCTTGTATCAAAACTGCTTCCATAAAGAAAAAAAGATGAGTGACTGTCATAGGAGACTCTCTGCTGAGGGGAACAGAAGGCCCAGTGTGCAGACCAGACACACTTCTCAGGGAAAACTGCTGCCTCCCTGGGGTCTGGGTTAAAGATGTGATGAGGAAACTTCCAACCCTGCTACAGCCCTTGGGATATTATCCATTATTGCTTTTTCAGGTGGGCAATGGTGAAGTTGCAGCAAGAAGTCGAAGGGCAATCAAAAGAGACTTCAGGGTCTTGAGAAGGCTGGTTAAGGGATCAGGAGCACAAGTAGTGTTCTCTGTCCTTCCACTTGCAGGGAATGATGAGGGAAGAAACAGGAAGAGCCAGAAGATCGATTAACTGGCTCTAAGCTTGGTATCACCAGCAGAATTTTAGGTGTTTTTTCCATGGGTAAGTCTACATGACACCAGGCCTGCTGGTCTCAAAGAGGGAAAAGAATCTTTGTGCAGGAGTTAGCAGAGTTCATTGAAAGAGCATTAAAATAGATTTGAAGGGGGAAAGAGATAAAACCAGGCTCACTAGAGATAAGCCTGGGGGCGGCATGCCAATGTTTGAGGGACAGAGTTCTAGTAAGGTCCTTCAGTCTGTCATCTCAGTGGAGAAAGGGGATAGAGATCCAAGTGGCAGCAAAGATGCAAGGGCTATAAATGTGTTAAAAAACATGGAAGCATGTGAGAAAGGTCACCCTAAATGGTCTCGCCTAAAAATGGTGGTGGGATCAATAGCCCAACACAAATGCATCTACACCATTGCATGCAGCATGAGCAACAAACAGGAGAAGCTGGAAGCCATTGTGGAAGGATAAGTCATGCAACTGGAATGCTGCAATGGATGAGAATAAACTCTTCAGAAGGGATAGGCATGAATGAGAGGTGGTGGGGTAGCCCTGTGTTAGGGGATGTTTTGACTGTCTAGAGCCTGAAAATGGTGATGAAAGAGTTGAGCGTTTATGGGTAAGAATCAGGCCAACAAGGCAAATATAATGGTGGGAATCTGGTATAGACAACATAACCGGGTTGAAGAGGCGGATGAAATATTCTGTAAGCAGCTCAGAGAAGTCGTAATTGGAGTCCAGGGAAAACACAGTAATAAAGGCTGAGGAAAAGGTTGGGGTACTTAGTGCCTTCTTTGCCTCAGCCTTTAATGGTAAGACCAGTTGTTCTTTGGGTACGCAGCCCCCTGAGCTGGAAGACAAGGATGGGGAGCAGAATGAAGATCTTATAATCCAGGGGGAAATGGTTAGCAACCTGCTACGCAAGCTTATGGCGCCAAATGGAATCCATCCGAGGGTACTGAGGAAGTTGGCAAAAGTGCTTACCAAGCCACTTCCCATGATTTATCAGCAGTCCTGGCTAATCAGAGAGGTCCTAGTTGACTGGAGGTTAGCAAATGTGACACCCATCTACAAGAAGAGCTGGAAGGAAAATCCAGGGAACTACAGGCCTGTCAGTCTGACCTCGGTGCTGGTGATGGAGCAGACCATCTTGAGTGCCATCACATGGCATGTACAGGACAACCAGGTGATCAGGCCTAGTCAGCATGGTTTCATGAAAGGCAGGTCCTCCTTGACTAACCTGATCTCCTCTTATGACAGGGTGACTGCTTAGTGGATGAGGGAAAGGCTGCAGATGATGTCTCCTAGACTTTAGTAAAGCCTTTGACAGCATTTCCCACAGCATTCTCCTGGAGAAACTGTCTGCTCATGGCTTGGATGGGTGTACTCTTTGCTGGATAAAAGACTGTCTGGATGGTTTAGGGTCCCAGGTGGCCAGGAATTGGATTATACTAGGAATAGTGTGGCCAACAGGAATAGGGAAGTGACCATCCCCCTGTACTTGGCACTGGTGAGGCCGCACCTGGAGTACTGTGTTCAGTTTCGGGCCCCTCACTACAAGAAAGATATAAAGGTGCTAGAGTGTGTCCAGAGAAGGGCAACAAAGCTGGTGAGGGGTCTCAACAACAAGTCTTATGAGGAGCAGCTGAGTGAACTGGTGTTGTTTAGTCTGGAGAAAAGGAAGCTGAGGGGAGACCTTATAGCTCTTTACAACTAACTGAAAGATGGTTGTAGTGGGGTGGGGGTCACTCTTTTCTCCCAAGTAACAAGAGGTAGAACAAGAGGAAATGGCCTCCAGTTACGCCAGGGGAGGTTTAGATAGTTTGGCTAGGGAAGTGGTTGAGACACCATTCCTGGAGGTATTTAAGAAACGTGCAGATGATATAAGATTAATATTGTTCTAAACAAAGAATTTATGTGTTTTAGTCTGTTGTTTTGTTTTCAAATACACATGAAAATCTAAGGAAATGTGGAAATTTCCATTAGTAAATGTTATTTTTTGTTTTTCTTAAAGAAGACACTTAGATAAATGAAAAATATCTCTAAGTTTACTGAAGAAAGAAATTCAAGCTCTTCTAGTTTGTTCTTTAAGCAGAATGAAGTATTCATCTCAGTTATTACATATTATCCCTCAATAAGCAAGAATAGCCATCTTTGGTTCCCTGTGTAGTAACAGGACACATTTCCAGAGGCTGATTCATAAAGTAGATGATAGAATATTTTTTACATATCGCTTTCCATGTGTACATTAATGTGCTGAGGGTGACAACATGCCTACCTTATTCAATTAGATTACTGAGTCATCCTGTATGAATCCAAATGTTAAGAATCCAGGCCTGCATTTTCACACAGATGTTGCCAGCACCAAAAAAACCCAAAACCCAACAAAAAACCTAAGAACAAATAAAATAAACAAACTTCAATTATCAAGGCCTGTGTTACCTGCAGTTGTCTATGCTGTACTGAATACATCATGAGGTGAAGTAAGTCTTAATGAATTCATAAAACATTTGGTTCATATTGAGGAGTCATACCACAATTTAGACATATTATGAACTATAAAGTACATATATAAAGCTTTTAAAATGGATTCTGTTTTGAAGTAAAAAGGCCAGTGAACCCTAATGAAACTCTACTGATTTTTTATACAATTTTTTTTTTTTTTTGTTCAGCCATTGCAATTCTTTTTTCCTGTTAACAAAAACAGAGCACTTAGGGAAAGTACTCTTCTGTATTAATTCAATTGTAAGTTTGCATTTTCAAAATCAGAACAGCTTAGGACATACAGAAACTATTGTTCATGAATAATAGAACAGATGTCCCACAATATTTTTAAAGCAGGTACATGCTTTCCTCTGAACCATGCTGTTAGCTCACAGTGCAAGAAAAAACTTTTCTCCATTTAATTGTTATACAAAATGTGGAAAACTAGTTGGCCTCTGTGTAATATTTGATGGACTTAGGATGAAACCTAAGTTACTGTTTTCATTAGAAGAAAATCCAGTGTCTAAGAAACCCTAAGAAATTCTCTATAGCTAAATAGAAAGGATGAGCACATACCTTTCACTTTATGCCATATAACTCATAGGTATCTATCACGTCTTTCTTTTCAGACTAGAAAACAACAGCAACACTGCCACTAAATTATTTCCTCAAGTATTTTGTCCACAAGCGCTGCTAACAGTAACAATGCTCTACCTGGTAAATATGTGTTTTTAAATCCTGCTCCAGACGGCTAATAAAGCTATAAGCAGAGACCCTATACACTTCCAGAAAAGAAGGTCCCAAAGCACAGGATATTTTTTTCTGAGTCTTTTCTTTCCTAAGCACCACTAACTCAGCAGATCCCCATCTACAAGACTGTCATCTTCCTGTCTTTTATTCTTACCATTAGATTATGTGATTAAAGGCTAATCACCATAAACACAAAGGCCCATTGAGGATCAGAGAAATAAGAACAAGCAAAGGAGCCCCAGTAACCTGGGTTTCTAAGAGAACAGGGAGAACCCTGACCTGGCTGCTCCCTGAGCCACCAGAGAAAACAGTGAACCATCCCTACTGCTATCAGGCAGCCCATGCATGAATCCCAAGAGGAGTCAGCCAAAGAAAATGTCCCCTTAAAGGATCATCTTGCAGACTGAGAGGGTTGTTGCCTACAGGGGAATAGGATTCAGGGAAAGGGGCATTTAGGGATTGTGTAAAACCTCTTATGGGATGTTTTTAAGCAGCTTGTGGGAATATGAGAAACATTATGGAGTGTATAGAGGAAGGCAAGGAAGGGGAAGGATCAAGGTGGATCAGGGATGAAAAAGCATGGGAAAACAGAGAACAAAGGATAAACACAGTGGGTCATATGTAAATGGGTTGCTGGTCAGTGCTGTTGTGTGTGACCATGCCCTGTACCTGATCACAACAGTATATCTGGTTTTATTATAATGTATTCCTTTTTTTTTTTTTTTTTTTTTTTTTTTTTCCCTGTGTGATGGGGAACTTTATTTTTTGTGCATGTGTGTTGTGGTTTAAGCCGGTAAGCAGCTAAGAACCACACAGCCACTTCCTCATTTCCCCCTCAGCAGGATGGGGAAGAGAATAAGAAGCATAAAGTGAGAAAACTTGTGCATTGACATCAAGACAGTTTAATAAGTAAAGCAAAAGCTGCATGTACAAGCAAACCAAAGTAAGGAATTAATTCACTAGTTGCCATTGGCAGGCAGATGTTTAGCCATCTCCAGGAAACCAGGGCTTTATCACACATGATGATTACTTGAGAAGACAAATGGCATAAATCCAAATGCCCCACTCTTCCTCCTTCTTCTTCTACTTTTATTGCTGAGCACAATGTCATATGGTATGAGATATCCCTCTGGTCAGTTGGGGTCTGCTGTCCCAGCTGTTTACCCTCCCAACCTCTTGACCAGCAGCCTGCTTGCTGGCAGGGTAGTGTAAGAAGCAGAAAAGACCTTGATGCTTTCCAAGTACTGCTCAGCAATAATGAAAACTTGGGGGTGTTATCAACACGGTTTTCATCTCAAATCCAAAACGCAACAGCATATAAGCTACTATGAAGAAAATTAACTCTGTCCTAGCCAGTACAATGGGCATGAGTGGAAGTTTCAGTGCCTCAGCAAATGGTCATTGGGTCATTGGGGCCCGTAGGTCTGGGTTTGAGTAACTGGAGAGATGGGCT
>NW_009646636.1:2749532-2752520 GCF_000708025.1 Charadrius vociferus
TGAACATCAGCCTTGGGCTTGTGCATGTATATAATTCACTAGTGAACTTCAAACCACAGTAGTTAGCAAGTAGCTGAAATGAAGGCCTAGGAGCCAGATACCAGGATGACCATAGGTCTGGGAACTTGATAATGGAGTGGGGCTGTGAATCTTGGGGCCTTGTGCACCTGGGGGTGTTGGTGGACAGCTGGCTGAATATGAGCTGGCAGTGTGACCAGGTGGCCAAGAAGGCCAACACCATCCTAGCCTGTATCAGGATTAGTGTGGCAAGCAGGACTAGGGAAGTGATCATCCCCCTGAACTCGGCACTGGTGAGACCCCACCTTGAGTACTGTGTTCAGTTTTGGGTCCGTCACTGCAAGAAGGACATTGAGGTGTTGGAGCATGTCCAGAGAAGGGCTACAAAGCTGGTGAGGGGTCTAGAGGACAAGCCCTATGAGGAATGACTGAGGGAACTGGGGTTGTTTAGCCTGGAGAAAAGGAGGCTAAGGGGAGACCTTATCGCTCTCTACAACTTCCTGAAAGAGGGTTGTAGAGAGGTGGGGGCTGACCTCTTCTCCCTGATGACAAGTGATAGGACGAGAGGAAATGGGTTCAAGTTATGTCAGACAGTATTTAGATTGGATATTAGGGTGGTTTGTTTTTTTTTTTTTCACTGAAAGGGTTATTAGACATTGGAACAGGCTTCCCAGGGAGGTGATGGATTCGCCATCCCTGGAGATGTTTAAAAAAAGGGTAGACATGGTACTTGGGGACATGGTTTAGAAGTGGTTTTGTCAGGTTAGGTTAATGGTTAGACTTGATGATCTTAAAGGTCCCTTCCAACCTCAACAATTCTGTGATTCTATGATTCTATGTTTTCAATGCCAGCAATTTGAGAGATCTGAGGATATCAGGCCAACTACTGAGTAGACTGAGTATGTACAATTTATATTGTAAATAAATATGCATATATGTATCTGTATATGGATAGATATTCTGTCAGCAGCCTTCAACCTTGATCAGTGGAGAGGAGAAAACTATCAGCCCATCCATGCTTGTTTCAGTGTTGTGTTTTCTGTCTGTGTCTGTGTTGATCTGTGTGACTAGTCATGTGTATGTGTATTGTGTGTGTGTGTATTCATGCATGTGTGCCTATAAGGACTTCTTGCTTATCCTTGTCACTGCCTGGACCTGGGGACATGTAGCCAGAGCAGCCTCATATTCATCAGGCTACTGGATTCAGCAACCTTTAACACTTATACTGCTGATGCTGTCACCCTTCTTTTTTATGCAACTGTCCTGGTTTGAGGTAAAGCAGAACCAATTTTCTGTACAGTAATTTTACTTTGCAGCTAAGTCTCTTCTAACTAACTGAACTCTCTGAAATTAACGGCATATTTTTCAGACACTCAGCTTCTAGCAGTGATAAGACCTAATCATTTGTAATTTAGGCCAAGGAATGGTATGCAGAGAGGCTCTTGCTTATACTTCTTGCTATAACACCCAAGGCCAGCTAACTTTGTTATTTACCCCATTGGAGGGTTGGAAGCGGAAAAGCGTAGAGGGGTCACACCTGTGGGGAGGAGCGGACAGAACAGGTGACCCAAAACTGACCAACAGGGTATTCCGTCCCATCTGCCTCATGCTCAGTATAAAAGCTGAGGGATCAAAGGGTCAGGGGGCTCTTCTTTCAATGGCTGATGTCTAAGGAGGACTCTGTCTGTTTTTCTGCCTTTGATCCTGATCCACACATTCCTGAATCCAGATCTGGAATCCAGTTCTCATCCATCACTGAGTGCAGTCTGGGACTTTCCCAGTGCCTGACAGTGATGCTATCATCATCCTAGGAGCTTTATATGGTTTTATGTATAGTGTATATATATTATTATTTTATTTTTATTATTTTATTAACAATTTCATTAAAGTAGCTTAGTTTCTTCTAAACTCATAAGTCTTCTTTCTCTCTCTCCCTCCTCTCCTTGGAGAGAGAGGTGGGAGGAGCACCTGTCATTCATCTCAGTGGCCAGTCCAGCCCAAACCACAGCAGATTTATTGGCACCCAATGTGGACAAAACCAGGGTTTGACCAGGGCTCGACCAGGGCTCTGACAGATTACCTAAATAGTTAGAATTCCAGTTTGCTCAGAGATTAAAATAGACAGCTGTCCCCTTTACTACCCCACTTTTGACTGCAGTGGAAAGTGGGGAATATGATAAACCATATGTCTGATTCCAGGATTTTCATTGTGTGCATCACCAAGGTTACCAAATTAAATCTACAAAAACAGGTCATAAGCAGAATGTTATCTAGTTCTTCATCCCTAGAGTATAAGACCTGGCTAGAGAATATAGTTTTATGTATAGAAGTGGCCTATTTTCTTTCTGCCCCAAAATAAAATAATATCATGAGAAATCTCACAACAGTTTTTTTTTTTCTCATGTCCACAGAATGTTGTCTTCCTCCACAGATTCCATGAACAGTGGGACTGTACTGTAGAGATCTTACTGCCTCTGGCATGCACATCATCCCCGTTGGGATCCAGTGTACTGAACTGGAAGAACATGAATGAATTGGGCGTAACGATGATGTACTCCTGGTGAGCCCATTGATAAACAGAGCACAGCAGTCAAAAGCATTCTTTTCCAGGCATAGGCAGAAAGAATAAATCTGTTAGGAGCTGGAGGAACATTTTCTGTACACCTTCCCTTAGGATAAACAGAGTGACATTTCCATAACAGACAGAAATGAGGAAAGGCATTTTTCATAATGATGCTTTTCTACAAGATCTTATCAGATTATTATGGTTACAAAAAGCAAATGCTGATTATTCACATCTTTTCAACAAAGGATGCAAATGTGTCTAATGAAGATCTGTCTATCACCCTCTTTTTTTTCTTCTAAATTAATGTTTTAAGTCTTTTCAGAAAGACTGAATAAGTTATCAGAATTCATCTACTGGTCTTCACTAAAAAGACAACATCCTTCCCATTCTAGTGTTGTTCCCCT
>NW_009646636.1:2752558-2780027 GCF_000708025.1 Charadrius vociferus
ATTTATTTATACTTGATATCGTGAAAAGAGCCTTTGACATGATGAGGAGTGTTGCTTAGAAGTAATTACTCTTTAGTAATACTAATTAAACCTTCAATGACACTAAGAATTCACCTCAAAGGAAAATATTATTTATGAAGCCTCAGGAAATCATTATAATCTGAAATCTGTTGCTTTCTGAGAATGGAAGATTCAAGGAAAGATTCAAGATTCTTCATAAGAAAGATGTTACTGACCTCACTTGTTCTTTAACAGTTTCAAGCAAGTTGGCATATATTTTGGTAGAAGAATATGTTGATTAATTGCAACAGTAATAGCATTAGTTCAAATATTCCTGCTAATGTACAATGTTTCATAAAATTAAAAAGAAAAACTCTCCTGGACTAATGATGAAGGCTACTCTAAATTCTAGCTCCCTTCCTCAAAGAGTTCTTCCGAAATCAGCCAATGTTTTCTTCAGAGTATTGAGAGAGACTTTCAAAAAAGGTGGAGCTGCCTTAATGTCTGAATCATGCTCTGAAAGTTGAATTAACCAGTTCAGTGATGCAGAGTAGTTCTACTTTCTCTCATCTGGTAGACATGTCTCCCTGGGGCTGAAGCAGGGTGTGTCTAATTGCATAATTTCTTCATCCAGCTCAAATACAGCAGATAAGTAGTTCGTATCTAAAATATTTGTTGTTACAATTTTGGTTATTCATCATAATCTAAATACTAGAAGTTATAATTCATTCCAATAATTAATTTTCACTGAAAATATTAACATGAATATTATCAAAATTATCTTTCAGGTCATCTTGAAAGTGTTACATGAAGAAACATATGAAAGTGAAGGCTATTTTTACAGATCTGTGTGAAATGTTTGAAAAGTTTCAAGATATTACCTCCTTCTTTCTTCCCTGTCTATATCACCTTTCCTCTACATCTTCTTATATCCTAATTAATGAAACTTAAAAGTCCTGAAAGCTTTATCTGCCCTGCAGTTTCAAGAAACAATTTTGTTACTTCAACCACACGTTCCAATGCTTAACAACCCTTTCTGTGAAGAACTTTTTCCTAATATCCAATCTAAATCTAACCTGGAATAACTTGAGGCCGTTTCCTCTTAGAATCACAGAATCATAGAACGGTTTAGGCTGGAAAGCACCTTGAAGATCTTCGAGTTCCAACCCCCCTGCCATGGGCAGGGACACCTCCCACTAGACCACGTTGTCCAAGGCCACATCCAGCCTGGCCTTGAACACCTCCAGGGATATGGCCTCAACAACCTCTCTGGGCAACCTGTTCCAGTGCCTCACCACCCTTAGAGTGAAAAACTTCTTCCTAATGTTTAATCTAAACCTGCCCTCTTCCAGTTTATAGTCATTCCCCCTCATCCTGTCACTATATGACCTAGAAAAAAGTCCTTCCCCAGCTCTTCTGTAGGGCCCCTTTAGGTACTGGAAGGCCGCAATAAGATCTCCCCAGAGCCTTCTCTTCTCCAGGCTGAACAGCCCCAACTCTCTCAGCCTCTCCTCATAGGAGAGGTGCTCCAGCCCTCAGATCATCCTCATGGCTCTCCTCTGCACGTGCCTATCACTTGTTACTGGCAAGAAGAGGTCGACCCCCATCTCTCCACAACCTTCTTTTAGGCAGTTGGAGAGACCCATACGTAGCCAATAAGTAATTTGCTCTTTATTTTTAATATGTCTGTTACCTATTCATACAGTGTCTTAGTAGAATTTGCCCAAAAAGGTCCAGAGTGTGAGGGTTACAAGGTTAGTCAAAGAATTTTTAATTTGTATCAAAAGAATTATGCTAAAGGGGTAACAAACCTATAAGGAATGAGTAGGTATATAAAATCAATGTGTTTCTGAAATGGCTGAGTTAATGAAGTGCTTTATTAAATCAGTATTAAAAAAACAACAAAAAAAAAAAAAGATAAATTTTGTTAGTGCATGCATGTAATTCCAAAACAATAGACTTTGTCAATATACAGTTTGATAAGAATCTGTTGAGGGAATACAATACTCTTAAATGAAGCAATGGACCTACCACTAGGGCTGGATTATCTTTGTTCCTTTATCCTAAAAGCTGTTGAGCCACTACCAATTATTTCTGAAAATCAGAGAGGGGTGAAGAGAAACATCTTGGTTTCAGGAGGAACATCATAGGTAGGGTTTTACTTTCAGTATTTTTTTTTTGTTAATGGCTAGTAATCTATGTTAGTAAAATTTCTCAGTGGGTCAGCACCATGGAAAGTAATGCAATGTGTGTCAGCAGTGAGTGCACTTTGTATCTCAGCGTGTACCAGCTATGACTGCCCCTGTAATCTAATGCTGTACCAGCCATGAGTGCACCTATGCACAGACTACCTGTATACTAGCTCAAAGGGTAAAGGCTAACGTGGACTAGGAATGTGCAAAAGAAATTGAGATCTCCAGAAATATCTCGATTATTTCAAAACCACAACCTGTGATTACTTGGACTTGTGATTCATGAAGCTGTATGTAAGTAAGACAAAGCAGTCCTTTATTGGTTCTGGCTGTATGGAAAGTGTGGAAGAGCCCACTTTCGCTATTAAAGACAATGATAACCTGGAGCTCAGACCACTCTGTTAGGATGGGAGAACTTCAGATCCAGGTGCTGGGTGGGGTAAGAAATGTGCTTCAACTAAGGAAAATCTCACCTTGGAGATAATTATATATATATAAAAATAGATATATATTGAGGCAGACATCAGTACAGTTAATGAGTATTCATAGTTTAACAACTGTGGTGCTCATTTGACTGTTCTGGTTATTCTAGTATGTCTAACTTTCTCGTGTTTCAATCTTTATTAATTCTTGTGTATGCATCACAGAATTTTAAGCTATGAACCCTGCAATAAATTCTGATTTAATTTAGTACATGGCATCGATAACACTATAGAATTTAATTATAATTATAGAGAGAGTGATGCTGTTTTCAACACCACCTCCACTTCAGTTGTCATGGATTCTAAAGAAAGAACTGCATGTAGCTTAAGACAGGCAACTGCAGAAAGAAAGGAAAAAAAAAAAAATTGCATCATGGTTAAAGAAATGGAATTAACATGTTGGAAAATAAATGTCTGTAGAAGGATCAGGTTTAGAAGTGGCTGGTTTTAGAGTTTCTCATGAATGTCCATTCTCATTTTTTTCAGGACTCAGAGATCCAAAAAAAAAACAAAACACAAAAGAACAGAAAGAACTGAAGTCTGCATAACTGTTGTTTTGAGAGCAGTCATGGCTCCTTATAAAATGAAAAAGAGCAGTACTTGCAGTAAAATAAAATGTTAAGTATTCTTAAGAAAAAAGATATTAAATATTCTTAGGAAAAAAAAGAAAGATGTGTAGACAAGAACAATCATTGCATAGAATCATAGAATGGTTTAGGTTGGAAGGGACCTTAAAGATCATCTATTACCAACCCCCCTTTCATGGGCAGGAACAACTTCTACTAGAAGGTATTGTAGTCATTGGATTCTTCCCCTAACCAGAAGACAATATTCAGATCTATATCTAAATTTACATGACAATATGTCTACATGTGAGCTAAGGATGCAGTTCAGTTGTGGAGAAACACATCATTTTGTATGCTTCTAAGATATACTTCCAAGCATCCAGCTGCTGTTTTAGATCTCTTTACTTATTTTATCTAAATATACTGATAAAATAAATACAGCTGTATGTAATTAGTAAAGTAAACTCTCTAAATGCCTTTTATGGGCACAATTTTATGAAATTCCTGGTATAAATAATATTTTGAAAAGAGCTCACTTTAAAAGGACACGATTATGTTCCAAATATGAGCAACAGGTAGTCTGACAGAGGCAACAGTAATTTTTCTAAAATGTAGCAACAGAATATACACAGTGTAAAACGAGATTTAATCTAACTTTCCTGTAATTACTTTTCTTTAATTTGTTAGCACAGACTTTAACCTGGTTTAAAGTTCAATGTGATCACAAGCCATGAATTTACTTCCTTCCCTAAGTTATCTTTTTATTGTACTGTGTACCTCAAAAGATTAAACAGAACGTTAAATATCAATTTTATACACATTACTAGTATTACACCTGGCATCAAATGTTACATTATTGACTGTCATTTGAATTACTTTCATGTTTGAAAGAAAGATGCTGTGATGAATTTTATATTATAGAATGTGAAGAATATGTTATTCTGATATTTAATTTAGAAGTTGTTATCCTAGTATTTATTTTAGGTAAAAATAGAATAAATAAGGTCCAGAAGCTCTCTCTTAACTCAAAGGGAACACATATAATTTAAAAATAATGAGGTTCACTGAAACTAGATTATCTCATGGACTCAGATGTAAAGTACAGTAAAAGATAGGTGTGGTGTATATATTTAAATAAGCAAATACATTATAAGTGTTAACAAAACTGTCAAGTCAGCAGAATATCATCCATCCTCATCTATCCTTAAAACTTTGTATCTTCACAGGGTTTAAAAATATTAATGAGTAAATCTTGATATTGTGGGTATGTAGATTCTTTCACTCTGTAGTTTAAAAAATTATTAAACCACTGAGAATACCATCCCAACCTCCCAGTCAGGCCTGTTTCAGCAAGTATTGAAATCAACTACACTATTCTTATGCTTAAAAGTATACTTTTAACTGTTCTGAGGTGATGCACCTCTTGGAAGCAGCAGGATCATGTGAAGACCTTGTGAAACCACAACTCCTGCTTCTGAATACAAGAAGTCTGCCTCTACAGTGTAATTCCAATGACAAAAAAAAAAAGGGGGGGGGGGAGGGCAGATGTTTTGGCATGCATTTTGGTATGCCTGGAGGCATTATTGCAGCATAGTTTAATGGTTCAGCCATCAAATCTTCTGTCTAACATCAGCAGAAAATAGTGCTTATAATTTCTTCTGGTCTTGCACAGCTAGTGAAGTGTAGCATCCTGAATTAATGGTTCTGCTAACATGTATTTCATATAATCTGGGATTGCCATTTCAGCCAGGAGTACCAGAAATGGTATTTCACTACATTATGATAATTTGAATAGGTGCATGTAATTGGAAATGGTAAACATAGACTTCTATGACCATGGTTCTGAAATTTGAGAAGGATTTCCCACGTATTCCAGTCAGTGGCCTGTCTGAAAGATTAGTACAGTAACATTATTATAATTTTTTTCATTCATTTGAATAACTAAGTAGTTGAAAGTTTGCTACTTTTCTCCATAACACTTCCCCAATGAAGTGTTAGTCATTAATATTGTGACTCCAGTTTTAGCTCTCATCAATAATTTCAATTTATCACCATTTTATTACCATTTAAACACCACTGTACTGTTCATAGTGATTATTTAAATTAATTCCAAGTATTGAAGACACACTTTTCCCACTAACAATTATATGTTAATTTTGTCCCAGAGGCACACTGATGGTATTTCCAGACTCAAACAATGTAACTGCATGAAGAGAAGACTAACTGTAATAATTGGAAGTTTTGTCCTTGCTAGTGTGGTTGAGGGAGGTCATCCTCCCCCTCTACTCTGCCCTGGTGAGGCTGCATCTGGAGTACTGCATCCAGTTCTGGGCTCCCCAGTTCAAGAAGGACAGGGAACTGCTGGAGAGGGTCCAGCAAAGGGCAATGAAGATGATTAGGGGATTGGAACATCTCTCCTATGGAGAAAGGCTTAGGGACTTGGGTCTCTTTAGTCTAGAGAAAAGAAGATTGAGGGGGGATCTTAATAATACTTATAAATACTTAACAGGAGGATGCCAGGGGGATGGGAGCAGTCTTTTTTCAGTGGCGCCCAGTGATAGGACGAGGGGTAATGGGCATAAACTTGAACATAGGAAGTTCCATCTTAACATGAGAAGGAACTTCTTTACTTTGAGGGTAGTGGAGCACTGGAACAGGCTGCCCAGAGAGGTGGTGGAGTCTCCCACTCTGGAGACATTCAAAACCCGCCTGGACGCTGTCCTGTGCAACGTGCTGTAGGTGACCCTGCTCTGGCAGGGGGGTTGGACTAGATGATCTCCAAAGGTCCCTTCCAACCCTAACCACTCTGTGAACTCTGTGAACTCTGTGAGGTCCTTTGCTGCAGAAGAGTTTGTCTTACATTTTGTAATAGTGAAGTGATGACTTCCACATACTATTTTTTTTCCACACACATTTAAGAGACTGAAACATTAAGGACTTAAATACCTCTTTTTGGAGGGTGTCGTGGTTTAACCCTGGTAGGCAGCTAGTCATCACACAGCTACTTGGCCACTCCCCTCTCTGGGACAGGGAAGAGAATAGAAAGGGTAAAAGTGAGGCAACGCATGCGTTGAGGTCAAGTCATCTTAAGAGGATAAAGCAAAAGCTGCACATGCCAACAAAACAAAACCACTTCCCATCAGCAGGCAGGTGTTTAGCCGTTTCCAGGCAAAGCAAGGCTTCTTGATATGTAACAGTTACTTGGGAAGACAGATGCCATAACTCCAAATGTCCCCTGCTTCCTCCGTCTTTCGCCCTAGCTTTTACTGCTGAGCACGACATCATATGGTATGGAATTTGGTTCAACTGACTTTGGTCAGTTTGGGTCAGCTGTCCCTGCTCTGTCCACTCCCAGCTTCTTGGCCAGTCCCAACTTCTTGATGCCTCACTATAGGGGGAGCAGGAGAAACAGAAAAGGCCTTGATGTGCGTAAGCACTGTTCAGCAATAACTGAAACGTTGGTGTATCATCAACACTGTTTTCATCACATATCCAAAACACAGCACCATACTATGAAGAAAAGTAACTCTATCCCAGCCAAAATCCCTGATGGAGCTCCATGATAAACAAAGTGCATTTTATATCCAAGCTAACTGCCTTGCATTAAGTAGACGTGTTTGAGTAATAAGCACAGGAAATGAACAGGTAACTGAAGACCACTTTTCACTTTACATGTTTTCACCACTGTGTAAAGTGGACAACGGGTTTATGACACTAGCTGAACAAGAATATTACAATTGGCCCACTATGTGTTGTTTTCTCCCTTCACATATATTTTCCAGAATAGGTCAGTTATCACCTGTATTTTTGTGGACTTGCAATAATTGGTAGCTCTGTGGAGCAATTGAAGGCACAGTTGGAGAATTTTGCCTTTGACTACTTCCTAAAGCTACATACATGGCACTTTTAATAGGACATCTGAGATGGCAATTTTATTACCCAAATAAAAATACAAAGGGAGGTATAGAATATTACAAAAAGTATATTCAGTACTGAGTTATTTAACCTTTTTTTTTTTTTTTAACCATTTTTGGTGTGAGTCCCAGAAATAACTATATCTATGATTATTTCTTCTATGTTTACACTACAGTATCTGAATTAAAATATTATCCATCCTGCTTTACAAAGGACAGGTTAATAGATTCTCATGTGCTAGTAAGATGACAGGTTAACAACTACTTGCATAGTCAACAGGAATTCTGCACCAGGCAGTACAGCACAAAGCACAAGTGGAACGTTTTCTGGATATTAAGCTCAATTCTTCACTGCATCATCTTCGATTTTCTATGCTCCATTGACAAAATAGGGTCTTCCAGCTGGTAGCATAATGAGCTGGACTAGACCAATTTCACATCAAAATTGACTGTAAAACAAGTTTTGAATTCTAAAGGTGCAAAGCATGTTTTTTTTTTCTTTCTTTCTTTCTTTCTTTCCTGATCAGAGACAGTCTAAACATTTGAAGAGTTGTTAGCACTGTGGATTCCTGTTTTTCCTCATTTCATAGATAGTTTTGACAATTCATACCATATGATGGTTTGCACATCAGATAAAAAGGAAGCAAGAAAAATGTTTTAAATTCATTGGAACAGAGGCAAGGTCTGACCTAGCTGTACCAAAATCCCGATTTTGCTCTGTTTTTAAATTGTGCTATCACCTTGGGACACTATATTAAACTAAAGATGTTCCTGCTAAATCTGGACAGATGATCAATATATATATATATATATATTAGTAGAATCTTAGGTGGACTTGGTATTCTTAAACAGTTACTGATAAAAGTAAAAAAAGCCCAGCTTTTTTCCCTCCTGCACTTTCTTCTATTTTATTATAGCAACATCTTTCAGAATTGTTATGTAAAATAAAACAAAATAGGTCAGATGCTGAATCCTTTGCTTTTTAAACTATTTTCAGCTGCACCATTATAATATTTCTAATAACAAGAAGATGAACTGCAAACTTTCTAGAAATTATTCTGAATATTTTACATTTTCAATAGCACATTATTACAGAATAAGTTACAATGATAACTGATTCACATGAGTTAGGAAGTTAACCTTTCTTTTCAAATGTCTAACTCCACTTATGTTTTTTGTCATTAATCATTTTTGCTGAATAATTCAAATCTAAAGAGATTACTAAATCTGTAACCCAGTTATGTTTTGTTCAATAAAAGAAACTTCTGTTCTGTCTCCTTCCTCTGATTTGCACAGAACCTATTACAATGGTAGAAGAAGAGTTCCATGTTTAGGTATTAGTTGAAGCAAAGGAATGAGTATGTGAACACTGTAAATTTTGTAGTGCTGCATGTTTTAGAATAATAAAGATTCTTGGACACTAGTCTCAGTATGTAACACATCACTTCAACTGGAATTAAGAAACATGAAAAGATAACAGCAAAATGTTGAAATGGATTCTAGAAAATATCATTCACTGTTCGGCTGAGGTACTTCAGAACCACAGATATGAAAGCCTGACACATATTCCCTGTTACTCAAAAGAATCAGAGAAAAAAAACAAACAAAACAACAAACAAACATATTCCCTTTTATTCAATTGAATCATAAAAAAAAAAACCCAAACAAACAAAACAGTGGCTCCAGAGATCATCCATACAGTAAGACTACTATCAAAATAGCAGGAATTATCTATATAATACTGAGAGTGTTTGTTTTGTTTTGGTTTGTTTTGGTTTGGTTTTCTATTACTGATGTATATGTAATAAAAATTTCCAAAGCAGTACTGATAGATAGATTCTTACAGATGGTGAAATAATGTAGCTGCAAGATTATTTAACAACCATGTATGGAAAAAGGTAAGTAGTCTAATATTTTATATACTCAATGACAGGAAAGATTTTTTTTTATTATTTTCCAGAAGAATTTTCCAGATAAAATTTAATGATCTAGAGTATTAGTTTAACTGCTTGATTTAACCATAACTACTTCAGCCTGTGAACAATATGAAGGTGATCTTCACATAATTATAGACACCAAAAATATATTTTAGATATTTTTGTGTTATATCAATTTAATTTTTTTTTTTCAGTTAAAACAGTTTTAATGTGAGAACACATTCTAGGTAAAGTCTGATCTCGTATCTGAATTCGACCTGTTAATTTAAAAACCTTTTGGTTAACAAAGGACACATTTTATCCACGTATAGTCACTTAGATCAATAATTTTTCCCTCCAGGATAACACCAGTATATTAATTTTCAGATTATTCTTAGGGGAAGTAACATTCAACATATCTTGCAACAGACAATTAAATAGACAAAGATTCTTAATCTCTCAAGAATAAAGCTAAGAACAAGCTACAAAAATTTCTTTAAGTATTCCCATACCGTTGTGGGGAGTGTGAATTGAGAAAATGTTAACTTGCCTTTCCAAAATCCGATATTTCTTACACTGCACTGTTCACCCCACCTAAGCTCTGATTCACAAATACACATGAAACTAGACTTTTGTTTTCTTGTTCAAATTTCTTTCAGTGAAAAAAAGCAAAACCAAAGCCAAACTTGTTGTCTTCAATATACTTCATAGATGCCATAAGTAAACTATATACAATAACTAAAAAAGCTTAAAGTCTACATAACAAACCAACTCTGACTATTTGCATCCACTGCTAACACTCATTATCAGGTCACTTTCTCCAGTTCTGTATTTTCCTTAATTTTTTCCTAAATTATAACATACATCTTATGTGTAACCAATGCGATTCCCTTTTGCTGGTAGTACTGCCAACCAGAGATCAAGTAGTAAGAGAGTTCATAGAATCACAATATTGCTGAAGTTGATATCTCCTCCATCCCTTCTGTTTAAGTGGAGTCAGCTACAGAATACTGCTCAGGACCAGAAGGAAAGGGAAAGAAAAGAAGCACTACTAGTTCCAGGAAAAACCCTGCACCCTCAACTGACACGTGTGCAAGAATGAAAAAAAAAAAAAAAAGTAACTCTGAGTGACAGGAGATATTATACCTCGGATCTTTGTAACCTCTCATACTCCACTTAGTTTTAAAAAATTCTGATTTTACTTCTCCATGTTCTCTTCTTCATACTTAAGAATGTAGACCAGTTTAAATAACTCCTTCAAATCCTCCTGCACTTTTAAGTGAAAAACAGAATACTAGAAACCCTTTCATTACTTTATTCACAAAAGAAACATATCACTTTGCTCCTAACTGTTCATCTTGAGCTTATGCAGACAGTTCAATTTTATTTTCTGTGTTAAAAATTGGCTTATTTCATTTCCACAGAAGACTGTCAGCAGTAGTGAATAATTTATAGTATTTGGGTTCAAGTCAAAGTTGTATTATGAACACAGATAAAACAAAATATGCTGTTAGAAACAATTCATCTTAAGAAAAATATTTAAGTACTTGAAGCAAGTTTAACTTGTGTTCATTCTTGCAAATAACAGTCAGCTTTCATTTTAGTTTATAGGCTTGCACCAAATAGCTTTTAGGAAAGCTTAAGGACAATATTATGAGTCATTTAGAATCTGGTTCCTTTGTCTCTTTTCCTTTATTTGTGGAATCAGCCAAAGTCTTGTTCACACGATTTATTTATCCAACCTATCTTAGTTGTGCAGATGTATCATTAAAAAGATCTACACCTTTTCTTCCTTGACTTCTCACTCCTGATAACCCAGCTACAAAACCTGTCAAAATGAGCTGAACCTGTGCAAAATCTTGCCACGGGACTGCTTAGGCTAACACAGGCTTATGCTTCAGCATGAAATGACATATAGACTTCCTCATCACTCAGGCAAATTCAGCATAAACTCTTCAAGTCTTATTTTGCTGACAGTTTCAGATATCGATAATCTTTTCCTGGTAAAATACATAGGATTTTTAGGGGGTACTTAGGGTATTAGCTTACTGAAGTGAAGCTGCTTTGATATGAAAATCTTTGATTCAAAAACAGGACAAGGTGACCTGAAACTAGAATAACTTCACTGTCTTGCAAAATATACATATTCAGATAAACTCTTTTATGCATTTGCCATGTGTATGTAGAAGGTAGCGGAGTTCAGTTCCTGGGCCTGTTGTACTCACACTCTGAAAGACAGTAGCTTCCCTTAAAAAGAAAGAACTACCTACCAAGATTCCATCTCTCACCAAAAAGCACATCATCTAGCTGGTGAAATGTTAATTTCAGGTGACGCAGTGGGTGTATTAATTAGCAATGGATAATCATCAAGTATCAAACCACTTACAGTTTACTGTGTTTTGCTATATTTCTACACAATATGTGTTCAGTAGCAAAAATCTGTAGTGTCTTCACCTCTGTCTTTTGTGGTTTTAGTGCTGTAAAGCAGTAACTCTTACTGTGACACTGACTTCTGATTTATCAGGTTTTTAAGTTTCTTAAGGGAAAATAACATATCTCTTGTTCAATACTATTCTGCATAGACTACTAACAAAACCAATAGCATAATCATACTATTTGTTCACCTCTTTTGCTTTTACCTACACAACTCTAATTTTAGTTTACTATTACTGTGAAGTAGTTTTACTACAGCTGTTACATGTTGTTGCTACAGGATGTATTGTACCTTTATTCAAGTAAAGTCACACAAGGATACCTAGCAAATACTTTGAACCTTTGGAGTTACATAAAAAAGTAAGAAAAAAAAAATATATTAAAAAAAAAAAAAAGTACTGTACCAAGAGAGACTCTGTTCGTTTTTGTATAATTTTGTCTTCAACTATAACTATTTGGTCAGTTCTAAAAATTCACAGTTTTAAACGTTTTGCATAGAGGTATAGAATTACATATTTCAATATTTATCTTGTTATATCCTCAATAAAATAACAGACAAAAATATAGCTAACTCCCCTTGAAATCTGATCAATGTCTGAACAAAATATTAGTTCAAATATTAGTGCAATAACAATAATATTTCTGTTAGTGACTTATAATTTCAATAAGAATGTCCCCACTACAGATAAATTTATCCTTGTTCATTCCTATAAAGCAAATGAAATCAGACCAAGCACGTTTAAAAACTGCCTCAGGTTCAAAACAGTGGGGTTTTTAATCTTACTTTGGGAAAACAGGATGCAGCTTTAGAAATATTTTTGTTGTGTTATTCTCAGACAAAAATAGAGCCCTGAGCTTAGCTCTGATTTCCACTGAAAATATGTAAGTTTTACAATAGGTCAGTGCCTGCTTCTTCACAGAGTTAGTGACAGCAGAACAATAGTAATTCAGTAAAACATTCTGATCTCAAGCTACCATGTGTCAGTGGCTGAGTCTTCAATTCATCGATTCTTCTTGCAAGACACAAAATACTCCCTTTGTTTCTCAGATAGAGACTAAACTAATCACAATGCAGCTGCCCTAAGAGAAGGATATGAAGGGCCAGATTCTCATCTTACAAAATGGCAAAGCTCTATTATTTGCTGTCAAGAACTGTCAAACCGTACGGCCAGTGACTCTTGTCAGTAGCTGTACTTAATATTGTGCTTCAATATGTTATACCTTTATTTTCATATAAAGTCTGTCAAGGGGAAAAAAAAAAAAAAGTTTATTGTGAAGAGGTCGCCTTTCCTTTATTAGGTTTCATAGAAAGTGTGATATTAAGTTGTGGTGGTTTGACCCCAACCAACATCCAAATACCCACACAGCCATTCGCTCAGTCCCCTCTCCTGTGTTACAAGAAGAAAACAGAAGGAAGGTAAGAGGACTCATAGATTGAGATAAAGACAGTTTAATAGGGAAAGCAATAAGGAAAGTTGAATTCTACTATAAGTATTTCTTTGCAAGCCACCTTGCTTTCCTCTTCATATGTCTTAATAAGTCATAAATATCAAATTCTGGTAATCCAGATTGCATATTGGTAGATAAATAACTGTTTCTAGATACCTTAATTATTTAAACTCTTCCAGCACCAATTTAAGATTTAACCTTTGTTCTAAATCTAGGGCCCTTTTTTTTCTTTTTTTCCCCAGGTAAGTAACTATAAGAATTAATAGGTACTGCAGGAGAGAAACTGGAATGCATTTTTCAAGTTATGTATGGCACTCAGGACATAAAGAAGGGTCATGAGCGTCTTACTCTAGATGAGAAGTTTTCCAGGTTGCTGTTACATGATTGTTAGAAATCTCTCTGGATATATTATTTCTTTCATCTGCAAGTATATTCTATAGTATAGCTGCATTTGTGGCAACACCCTACATTTTATTGACACATTTCTCAGCTTCCTCACTGTCACACAGGAATCTTTTTTCCATTGTGCCAAATGGACAATTACTTCTGTTGCTTAGATATGTTTTTTGTTTTTTTTTTTTTTTCCAGCAATAGCAAAAAAAAAAAAATCAAGCAGTTACCAGTACATGTCCCTGTTGCTGTGTTCTGGAAGGTAATAAGAGCCTTGTGCTCCCTGGTGCTGATAAGGACAGGCAATAGTAATCAGGGACAAGTTGTTTGGCCTTGGTCTGGTATCTCACAGAATACATAGCACAATCTGTTGTCTGTTTTCAGTGGCCTGTTTCTTAAGCATCATATGTGGAAGTCAGCAAAGAGAGAGACACTGTACAGCTAAGGCCTTTTAAAATGAGTTGTTAGAGTAATGATGAAGAAGGGGTGTTATGGACAAGTGAGAGCAAGTAACGGGTTGTGTTGGTGTAGTGGTTCAGTGGGAGGAGGAATATGGCATCTGATTATCCCAAGGCTTCTCATCATAATATGCAAATATGAACTTCAAATGTGTGAATTGTCTTCCAGAAATAACAAGAAAAGTAAGGTTCTCCTTATTTGCTTTGCTGAATTGAGGCCTTAATTACCATGCAACTGCTACAACTATATATATAAAAAGTGCATACAACAAAGCGTTTCCCTGTGACATTTAACTTAGAAGTAGTACAATGACTTGGATAATTTAAGATGCAATTGAAATGTAGAGGCTTAAATATGATAGTGCGGTAACTTCTTATTGTTACCAAAACCTCCTGAGAACCTTGGAAAATATAGCCTTTAATATTGAATTGGAAATGTATAAGCCAGAACTTATAATTTTATATCCATTTAGTACATGGTTAATCACCATTACGCATCATGGCACTATCTAATTTTATCCCCATTAGATTGTAGTTGTGCCACTACTGTCCCATTTAAAGAGTGCTAGTCACCATCATTACAGTGAATCACAGTTACCTAGGAGATAACCCAATAAAACAATCTTCCTGATGCAGCTACTCCAGTGAAGCAAAGTACAGTATAATAATACCCTACATTTATATGGCATTTTTCATCCCACAGCACTTCACAAATTATGTACAGAGAACATCACAAAACTGCAGCAGCTTCTAAGTGGTGAAGGGCAGAAGGCAACAAGCATACAGGTACTGCCTGAGAGCTATATGGAAGAGGAAATTTAAGTGACACTTTTCCTATTATTAAATTATTCCTGTATTTCTAGTACTTACACACACAACAAATAACTCTGTTCAGCATCTTTTCTATGGTACACATGGAGACAAAAAGAGAACAAGACACGGGCCGAGGGGAAATAACACAACAAATGGGCAAATCTTGCTTAGTTTTGAACCTGGGGCTTATAGTAGATATAAACCTCATATAAAAGTAAAAAAGGTATTCCTTTGCCCTCAGATGCAAGCATAATGTGGCAAAGAAGCCTGTAGTTGTTACAACAAATTTCTCAGAAATATAGATTCAAATATGTGTTAACATCCTGAATTCCTTAAATCCCTGTAATCTAAATGGGATAATCTGCACATTTCACAGATCAGGTTTGTGTAAGTCTGAAAGTCTTAGAGCGGGGAGACAAGACAAGAAAAGAAAATTGTTAGCCTTGCTATGTAGCCTGCCATCCTGTTTCTCACACCCATCCTATAAAACAGACGTCATATAAAATTCTGCTTCATGAAAGACAAAAATGTAACTTCTTTCCATCTAAAGTTACTCAAAATCTAAGTTTTACTGCATTGACCACAAGTATTAAAAAAAACCCCACAAAAGTATCTGCAACTTCTTCCTGTGTAAGAAACACTGATATAGCTCTGGGTGTGAAGGCTTTCTTTTCTTTATTTTGGGGATAGGGGAAATGATAGATTTTTCTCCGTATCCCATATTATATACATGACCAACTTTATTAGTGATATGGAAGTTACTATCACTAACAGTTTTTAAATTCTGGATTTTCTACAAAGCAATTTTTGCCCTTAATAAGAATAACAAGAGCAATCTTAGACTAAGAACAACCTTAGATATACAAATGATAATTCTTAAATTTCATCCTCTAAGTCATTAATTTGACATCTTTCCAAGTTTTTCTTTATATTTACTGGCATTGTTATTTTACTGGTTTTAGAACACCCTTCCCTTCCCAAAACAATACATACATACAGTTTTGAGCAAACTGCCCAATGCTTTCAAATGTATGCAGACTTTTTCAAATCTGAAAAAGCCTTGGAATAGTTGTCATTCTCTTCCACAGCCATTTAAAACTTGCAAGGTACAAAGGAGTGGAAACTAGATCTCACAAAACCTAGCATCTAAACAGAGGAGAAGATTTTTGCAACATTTAACATATCTATGTTCATACTAATCTGATACGGGAAACCCTATACCCATACCAGATATTATTAACTGAGACACGTTGGCCATATGGCCTAATTTCTTAGAAACCTACAAATAGAGTACAAAACTCCTAATTCAGTTTTCCAATAATCCTGAACATGAAACTAACTTTTGAAGTTGGACTAACTAAATATCCATAGCACAAACATGGGAAAAACAGAAACCTAGAAACACATAATGCATACATAAATGGAATAATAATCATTGAGAGGAAGGAGAACAGAATCGTTAAAAGCCAGAGAGAATATAAAGAGGTTGAAATAATTGAATCATTGACTCAAAGCATAAGTAAATCCATTTATTCTGGCTCTGACTACACATGAAATGATGACATTTTACATACGTAGCACACATTTTCCTTAGGTTAGGTATTTTCTCCTTAAATACTTCAGTTTCTCAGTTTCCTTCCAAACCAGTACAAAAAATTATAAATTTAGTCAGATCCTTGACTACTGTGGCTGGAATGCGGTAAATAAATAAGTGTGAGACTTTGTGTAATGAAATCATGGGTGATATAATAACACATAATGGACAAGGTGTTGGTCATGATCTCAAAAATATAAAAAGTAGACACAAATAAGTTTCACTTAGATTAATCCATTAAGGAAGGTCTAAACACAGCCAACTGAAAGTTACCAATGTTGTAATTTAGGAGGAAAAATACAATAAAAAGTGTGCATCTGGAATATTATAATATACTAGGAATTACAAAGTTGATTAAGCTCAAATTTTGAGGGTAGTGAAGATGCAACGTAGTTTTATTCTGAACCAGGGAAATAAACACTTCCCTCTAAACTGCCCTGAGAAATTACAAAACAAGCAGAATAAAGAGAACTTTATCAGATACTGAAATGAGCATCCTGGTTGCAAAGTTGTATGTTAAATATAATGTCACAATATGTAATTTAAGGATATTATCAGTTTAAAGAAGGGTAGTTATAAATATGCATGCAGATAGGAGCTAGGTTTTATTACAAATTTTCTCATAAAGATACAGGTACGGAATTTAGTATAAAAGCTCATTTAAGAATACCAGGAAAAGTAATCGTTGCTTCCTTAATATTAAAGGATCACCTTCTCCTAGCTCAGGAGCAATGCATCCCTGTGGGAAATTGGCTAGCTGAGAAGGGTAACATAGATATGATCCAGCTGGCCGAGCAGGAGCCAGGGAAACATCGGACCCAGTTCCTGTGATTGCTAATTGGCAAGGGCACCCTGACCCTGACTGCAGGTGCTACACGGTAAGGAGAAGCCCGTGGTCACTCAGGCATGGGAAAAGAGGGAGTAGCTGCATAGGAGAAGAAGAGGTAACTAACAGCAGATAAGGAGCTAAGGGCCAGATTGATGAACCAATCAGAATGCTGTATTATGGAAACATGTATGTATTAGCTAATTATAAAAGGCAGTTGTGCTATTCAATAAATGAAGCTTGCTGATTGCTCATATTGAGTGTCTATGTCTTCCCCTGTTGCAACACATCCCAACAAAGAGGAAGTCAGGTAAAAACACTAGGAAGCCTGCATGGATGAACAAGAAACTCCTGGACAAACTTAAACAGAAAAATGAAGCCTACAGAGGGCAGATTCAAGGACAGGTAAAATGGGAGGAATATAGAGAAATTGTCTGAGCAGTCAGGGATCGGGTTAGGGAAGCTAAAGCCGAGATAGAGTTAAACCTGGCCAGGGACATCAAGTGCAACAAGAAAATCTTCTACAGGTACATCAGTGATCAAGGAAGATTAGGGAAAATGTGGGCCCTCTGTGGAAGGAAATGGGATATGGCTGAGCTGCTCAAAGATATTTTTGCCTTGGTCTTCACCGGCAAGGGCTCTAGCCACACTGCCCAAGTCACAGAAGGCAAAGACAGGGACTGGAAGAATGAAGAACCGCCTGTTGTAGGTGAAGACCAAGTTTAAGACTGTCTAAGGAATCTGGAGGTGCGCAAGTCCATAGGAACTGATGAAATCCATCTGCAGGTCCAAAAGGAACTGGCGGGTGAAGTTGCTAAGCCACTTTCTATTATATTTGAAAAGTTGTGGCAGTCCAGAGAAATTCTCACAGACTGGAAAAGGGGAAATATAACCACCATTTTCAAAAAAGGGAAAAAAAGAAGACCCGGGGAACTACAGGCTGGTCAGTCTCACTTCTGTGCCCAGCAAGATCATGGAGCAGATCCTCTGGGAAACTCTGTTAAGGCACATGGAAAATAAGGAGGTGATTTGTGACAGCCAACATGGCTTCACTAAAGGCAAATCATGCCTGACAAATTTGGTGGCCTTCTACAATGGCATTACAGTGTTCATGGGTAAGGGCAAAAAACCTGATATCATCTACCTGGAACTGTGCAAAACATTTGACACTGTCCTGCATGACATCCTTGTCTTTAAATTGAGAAACATGGATTTGATGGATGGACTGCTCGGTGGATAAGGAATTGGCTAGATAGTCACACTCAAAGCGTTGCAGTCAAAGGCTCAATGTCCAAGTAGAGACCAGTGATAACTGGTGATGTTCCAGGGTCAGAATTGGGACTGGTGCTGTTTATTGTCTTTCTTGGCAACATGGACTGTGGGATTGAGTGCACCCTCAGCAACTTAGCCACTGTGTAGCAGCTGACACATGGGCGGAAGAATGCCGTCCAGAGGGACCTTGACAGGTTTGAGAGCTGGGCCCAAACAAACCTTATGAAGTTCAACAAGGCCAACTGCAAGGTCCTGCACGTGGGTCAGGGAAATCAAATACAGTCTGGTTGGAGAACGGATTGAGAGCAGCCCTGAGGAGAAGGATTTGAGGGTGTTGGTTGATGGGAAGCTCAACACAAGCAGGCAATATGCACTTGCTGCCCAGAAGGCCAACTGTATCCTGGGCTTCATCAGAAGAGTGTCCAGCAGGTCAAGGGAGTTGTTTTGGCCCTTCTACTCTCCTCTGGTAAGACCCTGCCTGGAGTACTGAGTCCAGATCTGGGGTCCCCAACGTAAAAAGGACATGGACCTGTTGGAGCAGGTTCAGAGGAGGGCTATGAAGATGATTAGAGGGCTGGAGCACTTCTGCTATGAGGACAGGCTAAAAGAATAGGGGTTGTTTAGCCTGCAGAAGAGAAGGCTCCACGGAGATCTTATAGTGGCCTTCCAGTACCTAAAAGGGGACAACAAGAAAGCTGGAGAGGGACTTTTTACAAGAGTATGTAGTGACAGAGCAATGGGCAATGGCTTTAAACTGAAAGGGGGTAGATTTAAGTTAGATATTAGGAATAAATTATTTACTCTGAGGGTGGTGAGACACTGGGACAGGTTGCCCAGAGAAGTTGTTGTGGGTGCTCAATCCCTGGAAGTGTTTAAGGCCAGGTTGGAGTGGGCTTTGAGTAACCTAGTCTAGTGGAAGATGTGCCCATGGCCGGCAGGTTGGCACTAGATGATCTTTAAGGTCCCTTCCAACCCAAACCATTCTATGATTCTTTGGTTCCATGATATGTTTATAATCTCTATAAATTCTCTATAAATTTTTCACCTAAATGTTTCTTTTTTCTTTTTTTTTTTTAATATAGTTACCTTTGTGCATTTTTTATATTCTAAAAGATCTAGTTGAAGACATATGGTATAGTATAAAATTTAACAGTCAAGGTAGCTATTTGTCCTAAAACATACTAAAGTCATGGAGGTTGAATTCATCATTGTTATTTAGTTTATGGACTTGGCTTAAGTTTAACACATGTTTTATCTAGTCTGGCCAATAGCACACTTCCACAGATCAGCTGATAATCATTACAGAAACTGATAGAGAACCTCATACCTAAAGAAGACTACCTGATATAGATCATAGAGTCTTTATTGATGTGACATCTAATACACATTGACAAGATAATAACAACAGATGCAGACTCAACAGCATTTTAGAGGTAGGTGAAAATCTATATGAGTCTAAAACAGCCTGAATGTTTAATTTCTTATGTTAATGATTTTGTATTTTTTGAACAGTGTAAGTTCTCAGAAGTAGGAGGTCCACTGAGCTGTTCTGGCTCCCAGGGTAAGACGTCAATATGATGCCCTTCCTAATCTATGCAAGCACGAGCCTCCTGACCTGGAGCTCAGCAGGACCTGAGGCAAATCCATCTCTCACATACTTGTACACATCCGTATTTTCTCGTATCTGGTATCTACTCAGAAGGGGAGCAGAGTGGATGTTTCTCTTACACCGCCTTGACTATCTCCCTTAAAGTATCACAAAGATATTTCCTCATTCTCTTTCATTTTATCTGGTTTGAGAGACTGTAGTTCATCACCAGCATCTATCAATATGATAACTTGGAAGTAATATGTTTCATCCTTCCATTTCAAGAACCTGGTGTGCACACCCACCTCCTGCAAACTTCTGTTTAGACTGTAATTTGAGAATCCTGTAATGTAGTAAAAAGGTTCTATATTTTAATTGTATTTATGTTATATAACTGTATAAACAAATATACATTTACATGCTTCAACATAGTTAATTAAAAAAAAAGGATTAATCACTTTAAAAAAGGTTTCTACTTTGACATCTGATACCACAGTATTTGCATAACATTTAAATTCACGGGATGGTTCAGCATATAAAATGTGAAAATCTGGACTGTTAATGATATTTAAAAGATGAAGCAACCTCTCCCCTTTCTTATAAAAATAGTACAAATATACTTATTTATTGAATCTTTAACCAGTACAGATACATTTTTTATAAACCACACAAAATTAATCACCTGTGCATGTGGTACAGGGAGTGCCTGTTTCTCAGTTGAGAGCAGAGGGAGCAAATACAGATAATGTAGACAATTTTCCAATGATTATAGGAAGGTCAACTATATCCTACTCTTCCTTTTCATTTCTGGGGCCCATTTGTCATCATCTGCATTTCTAAGAAACAATAATGCATCAGTTCCAAATTTATCTGCTTTCATTCCCTTTCCTCCCTTCTGAACTTTCTTAGTTGAAGTCACATCCATATTTAATCTCTGAGATTTAATAAATTTGTAGCCACAAATACCTTCTGAGAATGCAGAACCTGAATTTTGTGAGGCTCTTCCAAGGCAATATAGTGTTTTAATGTATGTACTTAGTCTCCTTGTAAATTTTCAGATTTTTCTGCAACAGCTTTAGCCCCGGTCCTAAATTGCCTGTTCAGTTTCAGGTCAGAGTGTGATGAGATGAAGATCAATAAGAACAATTTCTGAGAGACTACAGGAATATAGGTCAGAAAGATGGAGAGTAAACCCAGGTACTTAGTACAATTTTGACAATATCAATGACAACACGTTCCCTGTCAGGAGAAAACAGATGTGATGCAGCCCTTTCAGAGCAGTATTTTGAAGGAGAGAAGGAATGAGATGAGCAATAAGGAGAGGCACTCAAAGCACAAATGACATCAGCCAGAGCTTTAAGGTGGATCATCCTAGATCTTTTCTTCTTGGTGAGCTCTTCAAACTTCATCAACTTAAAATAAATACAAAATATGTCACAGGAAAGTTGTATTTTAAATGATAAAACCTGAAACAACCAAGGAAAACAGCACAGAAACAAAACATAAAAGGTTGAAAAAGGGTTGGAAAGAGTTACCTGTGAGAAGAGACCAGCACCAACCTCTCTACAATGTCCTTTCAAGTAGTTGTAGAGAGTGATGAGGTCTCCCCTCAGCCTCCTCCTCCTCAAACTAAACAGTCCCAGCTCCTTCAACTGCTCTTCATATGTTTTGTTTGCTAGACCCTTCACCAGCTTCGTTGCCCTCCTCTGCACTCACTCCAGCACCTCGATACCTCTCTTGTATTGAGGTGCCCAAAACTGGACACAATACTCGAGGTGTGGCCTCACCAGTGCTGAGTACAGGGGCACAATCACCTCCCTGCTTCTGCTAGCCACGCTATTTCTAATACAAGCCAGGATGCCATTGGCTTTCTTGGCCACCTGGGCACACTGTCGGCTAATATTCAGCTGCTTGTCAATTAGAACTCCCAGGTCTCTTTCTGCCAGGCAGCTTTCCAGCCACGCTTCACCAAGCCTGTAGCACTGCATGGGGTTATTGTGGCCCAAGTGCAGGACCTGGCACTTGCCCTTGTTGAAACTCATACCATTGATGTTGGCCCAATGATCCAATCTATCTAAGTCTCTCTGTAGAGCTTCCTTATACTCCTGGGAATTAACACTCCTGCTTAACTTGGTGTCATCTGCGAACTTGTTGATGATACACCCTACATCCTTATCGAGATCATCAATAAAGACGTTAAACAGAAATGGCCCCAACACTGAGCCCTGAGGCCCACTACTTGTGACCGGCCGCCAGCTGGATTTAAACTCATTGCGCACCACTCTTCGGGCCCTTCCAGTCAGCCAGTGCTTGATCCAGCGGATCGTATGCTCATCCAGGCCGCATGGAGCCAGTTTTTCCACAAGAATTGTATGTGGGTCAGTATCGCATGCTTTTTGGAAGTCCAGGGATACAATATCAACAGCCTTTCCCTCGTCCAATAATCTGGTTATCTTGTCATAGAAAGAGATCAGGTTGGTCTGGCAGGACCTGCCTTCCATAAACCCATGCTGACTAGGCCTGATGCCCTGGTTGCCTATTATGTGGGTTTTGATGGCACTCAAGATGACGCGCTCCATTACCTTCCCTGGTATCGAGGTTAGACTGACCGGTCTATAGGTACCTGGATCCTCCTTTTGGCCTTTCTTGTAGATGGGCGTTACATTTACAACCCTCCAGTCCATTGGGCCTTCCCCAGTTAGCCGTGACTTCCTGTAAATGATGGAAAGCGGTTTGGCAAGCACATCTGCCAACTCTTTCAGCACTCTTGGGTGTAGCTCGTCTGGTCCCATAGACTTGTGTGCATCCAAGCGGCATAGCAGGTCACTGATCTCTTCCTCTTTAATCGTGACGCCCTCATTCTGCTTCCCCTCCCGGTCTCCTAGCTCTTGAGGCTCATACATATCATACACTGTCTGTCAGATTCAAGTGAAGCTTTCATGAAATAGAACAAAATCTTTTTTTCCAGATTTAAGGAGAAGCAACAAAAGAGATGTTCACTGTTTCATGCTATGGGTGTGGGTTTTTTTTTTGTTTACACACAGTAAATTAAATGCTTCTCTGAAGCTATTCTGTTTGATTGAGACACTTGAGAAGTTAATTTGCCTTTCTGTATATACAAGTTGCTTGTGTTACCAACTGTCTAGTTTTCTCTAGCTTCATATATGGAAAGCATTTACATAAATCCTTTAAAATATTGGCAAGATCCCAACATTACAAGGTCATTCTCAAGTTACATAATTAGAATACAAATTGGTTTGCAAGTACTGTTCAGCATTTTGACACAGAGCTAAGAAAATAATGCTAGAGGGTGCTCGTTAGTTCAGCAGTGTTTCAAGAGCAATAAAATTAGTAACAATTATAAATAAAGCAGTATTAGTATTGCCTAAAGCCAGAGGAGCTGGTTGAAAGCTAGTTTTGTGATAACTACCCTTAAAGCAAATGGACTCTTGATCAAATAACACTATTGGCAAGGGAGACCAAGCAATCTCCCTAAATGTAGAAATGAATCATGTTTATGATAACCTATCTAAAAGTTTTGTACAGTTATGAATTCACATTTTTTGTGGTTTAACCCCAGCCAATAACTAGAACCACTCAGCCATTCACTCATTCCCCCCTATCCCCCACAGTAAGGAAGGGAGAATAGGAAAAAAAAAAGAAAAAAAAATCTCATGGGTTGAGATAAAGACAGTTTAATACAACAGTGACAGAAAATAATAATAATAATAATAATAATAATGGTAACAGAATATAAAAAATAAGTGATGCAATACAATTGCTCACTACCCGATGAATGATTCCCCAGCCTGTCATGAGGAGGCATTGTGGACTCCTGCCCCCTGGCAATCTCCATTTATATACTGAGCATGACACCTATGATATGGAATATTCCTTTGGCAGGCTTATCCTGTCTACACTCCCTCTCAGATTGTATGGGAGTTTGAAAAAAGTCCTTTATTTAATGTAAGCATTACTTAACAACAGCTAAAACAATATGTGTTATCAACATTATTGTCATACTAAATACAAAACACAGCAGCTACTAGGAAGAAAATTAATTGTATCCCAGCTGAAACCAGGACAACATTCTGCCTTTAAAAGGCAGAGTTCTGTTGAAAAAGCTATAGTAGTTTACATGGATGTAATTTTGCATTTGCATGTGTGTTCATTGTCTGTATGATTATATTGGCAGAACTGCAGTTCTGACACAAAAGAATGTGACTTGGTAGTCATCTTAAATTCTCTGCAGATTATCATATAGAATCATTTGACAGAAAACCTAGCAAGGCACAGAATTTAATTATTTTAGCAGTGAATTGGTAAATCTCAGACAAGTGAGGAGAGGAACTTTCTATGAGAGTGAAGATACTTTGGAATGACCAAGTTTATCAAGAATCTCATGAGATTAGATACCTTTTAAATAAGTGAATATCATCAAAAGATCTGTTTTCTGCAAGGAGCTAAATTAAAAACAGATACTGAAGGTTCTCCAAAGTTATTTATCTGTTGGAAAATACTCCAACAAATAGAGACAATTTATCTTTTTTTTTTTTTTTTTAATATATATTCTAATGTCATAACCATTTAATATAAAGTGATTTTGTGACAAGAATATAGAATTTGATTGATTGGTATCTCCCATTTCTACCATGTAACAAAAACCTGTGTTATCCTTGATTAACTTCCTACAATTAATTATAACACTATGTGACCCCATACTCTCAGCTTCATGGGGTTTTACCCCATATCTCGGCTATGATACAACAGGGCCTGGAGCCCACGAAGTGCACGTGGGGAAATTTTTAAACAGTTCTGAGCAGGCTTTGTCCTGTTAGCAGGACTGATTGCTTTCTTCAGAGTTCTCCCTCTTTACTCGGGACCTTCATCTCAGCCAGGGCTCTCACTCTGCCTTTACTTGTCTGTGGTCCTGCTGATTTGGACCCAAAGCCTCACCCATGGGCTGGCATTCCAGCCTGGCCTTGGCCCAACCCTGTCCCATCTCCATAGCCCTGCCAGGCCATCCTGGTTGAGGGGACCCTGGTTCCCCTCACCAGGCCTAATCCTGACCCCAACCCACAGGCCTATGTCCTGGCTGAGTCCTCGGCCCATCCCTATTCCCCGGGAGGTGCCCACTAACTGGAGCTGGGTCTGAGGCTGCCCCAGTGCCCTCCAGCTGCCCTGCTCCTGGCTGCTGGGTCCTGTCCTTGACAGTCCCTGGGGGGGCCCTGGCCACCTCAGCACCCAGACTTCTTTGTTTTTCCTTATCCACAAACACACGGTCTGCCCTATACTAGGAGGTAATAAATCTTTGCAATCAAAAGGTACTTTTCTGAAAAGCACAATGCAGCCAAAATAGTAAAAAGAAGATGAATAATAGGAAATGGAATTTTCCAGGTAGTTTTGTAAAGGATTGCATGAGTACAGTGATGAGTCAGGGTAACCGATGTGACCAGATGACTGTGTTTTCTTAATGAGTAAGGACTGTGAAAGCAATTTCAATTTGTCAGCTAAGACCCATTGATTCATCTGACAGAGTTAAGGAATACGAATGTGACTGCTACCAGTCAATTTAGCTTTAAAGGCAAAAAAATAATAAAAAAAAAAAAACAGAAAAAACATCTAATTTTTCTTATTGATGAGATTACAGGTTTGGTTATTATAGACATTATGCAGATACATTTTAAATGCACAGTAGTTCTGTTAAACAGGTGACTGATTATCACATGCTGATTTCGTTGATTAATAGCACTGTTCAGTGTAAAAAAAGTGTATGTTAAAATAATTTAGAACAGTTAACAGGGATACCTCAAGAACTATTTAAAAAAGATCATCACCTGATGGGTATTTTTTAGTTGTGTTCTGGCTACCTGCAATGTTGTTAATTACAAAACTGGACAGAAATATAGATCACTGCTAATAACATTTGCACATGTAAAAGGGGCTGATACAATGAGGAGTAATAACAAGATCAAATCAATCAAAGAAAGATAACTGGAGAGTTTGGTGACCTAAACCTATGCAAAGAAAATGTAATTTAAATAGCTAAAACCAAAGACATACCTCCAAGAACAAGTTCATGCCTACATAATATAGACTCTTCTGAAAATCAGTGTTGAGATGGAAGGGTTTTTGCTTTTGAACACATATTTATGCCAGAGGACAGTAGTGGGTTGTTCTAGGGTTAGCTGCAAACCAAAAAACTCATCACTATCTCACACTTCCAGTAACCCATTGGTGTACTCTGTGTAAATCAAATTCAGGCAATATAGACTGTCCCTCCTCCTCGTTACAACTGGGAAAATGAGCTCTTTACTTAACTTGAAGGAGAGAAAATGTTGAGAGCTAAGTAACATTTTTTTTCCTAGTGAAAGAGAGATATATAAAGAAATTAATGTTTAGAAACTGATGCAACCAAATTCAAGCCTTTATATTTGTTTTAATTAATTTTGAACTAATTTTGACTGATGACTGCTTTCTAAAGGAAAACCTTTCACATGCATGGAAATAGGTCCTGACTAGACATGGTCCTGCTAAGCATCCTGCTCCACCTGGCTTTGCTCTAGGAAGGGGGGTTGATCCGCTTTGAGAACACCTTCCAACCTGTGTAGTGTTTCTGTGATTCTGTAATTTTATCGTATGTTATGCTTTAAGGTACAAATGCCCTCATGATTTTTAAATGAGCACCTTAACTGGACTCCTCACAAGAAAAAAAAAAAAGGAAATAAAACTATGTTACTTAAAAGAAAACCAGTTTTAAGATAGTTTTTTTCAATATTGCTTTAAGTGCATAACATCAAGGGAAAAAGTAAAAATTCAGGAAAGTTTTTAAGTAAAAGTAAAAATGAAGTAAGACTACAGGAATCAGTAGAGTTCTGCACAATTTTGATGCAGAGGGAATAATTCATAGGCCAGGGAGCTGATAATCTCTCTCAGAAATATAATTCAATTTAATTAAAAATATATTTGGTGTAGTTGGGCTCTTAAAATACTAAAAAAAAAATTGATGAAAACAAAAGGATTTTTAAAATGAATAAGAAAATCCATTAATTTTTAAAGGTTAAAGGCTACAGGGCATGCTCTAGTTGTCTCCTGAATTTCTACCCCCATTTTGCATGTCTATGCAAATATCATGTCTATGCAAATACCAAAATCCTTCAAGAACACACAAAAGAGTCTTTGCTCTGCACTTATGAAAGAAAACATAATTATTATTTTTATAATTATTATCACTATTAATTATGTATACTCTTTCTTAGCAATGATCAAGTTTAAGTTTTCCCTATGTCGTGGTTTGGCCTCAGCCAGCAGCAAAGAACCACGCAGCCGCTCGCGCAACTCCCAGAGTTGTGGAAAAAGAAATCGTCAGGGCCAAACTCGTGGGTTAAAAGAGTGCAATTTAACAGAACAGCAAAAGGAAAGATGAAAACGCGATTACAGTACCGCCGCAAAGCACACCGACCGGACCTGCACCACCACAGCCCACCCCCAAGTGTCCACCCCCAAGTGTCAACTCCTCTCTTCCCCCCCGGCTAGCTCTTCTTATAGCCCGGGCATGGGTCAGGTGGTATGGAAT
>NW_009646636.1:2785089-2834691 GCF_000708025.1 Charadrius vociferus
GGCAGATTTCTGGGTGGTAGACTTAAACAGTTGTTTAACCCTAAACAAGATCTGAAAAACATTCAGGAGGCATAGCAATAGGAACACGATGGTTTGAGCATCCCAAGGATATTTGAAATTCTCAAGAGGTGTCATATCTGGCCCAAAGGAGAAAAGGGAGGCAAAAGAGCTGGGGAAAGTATCTCCCCCTGTTTCTCCCATAGATTGGGTGATATTATTAATAACTTCTGAAAGATGGTAACCAAGGTATGGACAAGACAGCAATGCTGCATAGACACCCCAACAAAGCCACTTCAATAGTGATGTTATCATATCATAAGCTGAAATTGCACATGACAGCAAAATTATAGCCCTAATCCCTCTCCCTGAGATAACAAACAGCATCACGGGGAGTACATAGGACATGTAAGAATTTGCAAAGCACAGCCACGCAAACAAACAAAGTAACATTGTAACCGGCAACTATCTAACCAATATGGGAAATGGATACAAGAAATTTGTTATTGCAACCCTTCAGGCCCCAAGTTGGGCGCTCTTCTCACAGCTAGGGCATGGGTCAGGTGGTATGGAATACCTGCCCCCTGCCGGCTCCTGGGGAAATTAACCCCATCCTTGCCGGAACCAGGACACCCTAAAAATTGTAATCCCTGTGTCTCCCGCAAGGCACAGTGAGCAATAATATTGCTTGAGGTTTACTCACATATCGGTGACCTTCCCAGTCTTCCTGTACGTGGGAAGGAGAACATGTTTTATAGTTTACAAATATTAAATCCCCATACACAGCTAAATAAAGAATAGGACAAGGCCACGTGGTCCCACTTTCTGGGGAAAAAAACCCAACTCTTAAGTGCCTTTCTGTGTGATCTTTCTTTCCGCTAATCCTTCACAGTTAAGCAAAAGGGGGAGAATACAAAGTTCTGCATCCCTAACATTGATAAAATTTGTTACTCACAAATGCTTCATTTGTATTTGCTTTCATGCTGACCCAACTTTGTGGAGGAGTTCTCTTTTTTATGTCTTATAGTCACAGAATCACAGAATCACAGAATGGTCAGGGTTGGAAGGGACCTCTGGAGATCATCTAGTCCAACCCTCCTGCCAGAGCAGGGTCACCTACAACAGGTTGCACAGGACAGCGTTCAGGCGGGTTTTGAATGTCTCCAGAGACGGAGCATCCATAACCTCTCTGGGTAGCCTGTTCCAGTGCTCCACTACCCTCAAAGTAAAGAAGTTCCTTCTCATGTTAAGATGGAACTTCCTATTTTCAAGCTTGTGCCCGTTACCCCTCGTCCTATCACTGGGCAGCACTGAAAAAAGACTCTAAGTCTACCAATTCCTACTTTATTTTTTTAATTATTGAAACAACAGCATAATATGAAAAAAGACTAACCAAAATAAGTCATGCCAAAATAGAAAAAAATGACCTATTAGTCACTGCCAAGGACAGTTTTATTAATTTTCCTCTGACATCTCTTAGCAAACACGTCCATAATTTAAAATATCTACAGCAGTACAAATGCTTAGCCTGAAGTATCCAAGAGTTGTGCATGGTAGATTTGGAATTAGAACTAATGTGGCTGTGTGCCCAGACTGAAGCAAGTCTGTTGCATGGTGTTTTGGCTTTGTGCTTAAATTGCAAGGAGAAATGTATAGACATGTGTTAGTTGAATCTTTCTTGTCTAGCTTCCATTTCTGTTGTTGCCAATCGCATCCTGATGCAGGATGTATTCTCTTTTTTGAGTTAATATTTTTCCAAGTTGTCCGTCCTTATTTGATCGCTTGTCTTATGCAATCAGCGTACACCTACTACTGCAGTTTATTCAGTTGTTAAATTATAACCTCTACATAGTCAAAAAACAGGATCCTGAAACTTTCTTTCCCCCCCCTCCAGTAACTGACAACATTATAAATGTTTCAATATTGGTCATTCTACTTACTGACTACTCATATTTAACCCATGGAGAGGTTTAAATTCTTTTATCTATACCTTAGTGTGAATTATTCCTAGCTATTCAGAGCCTTTCAGAGAAGCCAGGGAAGGAAGCCTATATGACAATATTTGCTATTGTTGCGTATACAGGGATACCTTTATCATGAAGAAATTTACCATATCCAACTGCAAACTACTAATCCTAAGATTTGTAATGAGCTAAGAGTTAAAAATCGTAGCTTCAGTTATGCAAATAGGATAGAATAATAAAATAACTGAGACTTGCAGGGACCATTTGAAGGTCATATAGGCAAACTCTTTAGTCAAAGCAGAGCCATGTAACAGTTAAGGCAGATTGCTTATCGTCTTGTTGATCTGAGTCCAGAATATCTCCAAAGATGGAGATTCTTCAGCCTCTCTGGGAAACTTTTTTCTAGTGTTTGATGACTCCCATGATGAAAGAAAAAAAAAAATAAAATCTGACACAGATTTCCCATGTTCGCATTTCTTTCTGTTGCCTCACAATCTTCCACTGTATAATTCTGAAAATCTGGATCTATCTTCTCCACATTTTTTCTTTAATAAGTTTAGAGAATAATAACAGTCTCCTCGTGAGACTTAGAATCACAGAATCATAGAATGGATTGGGTTGGAAGTTCGTCTAGTTTAACATCCCCTGCAATAAGCAGAGACATCTTCAACTACATCAGGTTTCTCAGAGCCCTGTCCAACCTGACCTTGAATGTTTCCAGGGATGAGGCATCTAACACCTCTCATGGCACCTGTTCCATTGTTTCGCCACACACGTTGTAAAAAATTTCTTCATTATATCTAGTCTGAATCTACCCTCCTGTGGTTTAAAAACATGACCCCTCATTCTATCACTACAGACCCTACTAAAAAGTCTGTCCCCATCTTTCTTATAGGCCCCTTTATGCATAAAGATGCCACAATAAGGTCTTCCCTGAGCCTTTTTTTCTCCAGGCCAAACAACCCCAACTCTCTCAGCCTGTCCGTATAGGAGAGGTGCTCCAGCGCTATGACCATCTTTGTGGCCCTCCTCTGGACGTGCTCCAACAGCTCCATGTCTTTGCTGTGCTGAGGACTCCAGAGCTGGACACAGTACTCCAGGTGGTGTCTCATGAGAGCAGAGGGGCTCAAGCAGCCCCCTCGGCCTGCTGGCCACGCTTCTTCTGATGCAGCCCAAGATATTGTTGGCCTTTTGAGCATCAAGCGCACATTGTCGGCTCATGTTCAGCTTTTCATCCACCGGTATCCCTAAGTCCTTCTTGGCAGGGCAGCTCTCAATGCCTCCATTCCCCAGACTGTATGGATAGCAGGGTTTGCCCCGACCCAGGTGCAGGACCCTGCACTTGGCCTTGTTGAACCTCATGAGGTTCACACAGGCCCACTTCTTGAGCTTGTCCAGGTCCCTCTGGATGGCATTCCATCCATCAGGCATGTCAACTGCACCACTCAGCTTAGTGTCATCTACATACTTGCTGAGGATCTCACTGTCTATGTCACTGATGAAGATACTGAACAGTACTGGTCCCAATAGAGTCCCCTGAGAGACACCACTTGTTACTGGTCTTCATCTGGTGATTGAGCCATTGACCATTTCCCTCTGGAAGTGACCATCCAACCAATTCCTCATCCACCAAACAGTCTACCCATCAAATCAATATCTCTCTAGTTTAGAGAGGAAGATATTGTCAGGGACTGTCTCAAAGGCCTTACAGAAGTCCAGAGAGATGGCATCAGTAGCTCTTCCCTGTCCGCCAATGCAGTCACTCCATTATAGAAGGCCACTAGGTTGGTCAGGCAGGACTTGCCCTTGGTGAAGCCATGCTGGCTGCCTCAAATCACCTCCCTGTCATCCATGTGTCTTAGCATAGCTTCTAGGAATATCTGTTCCATGACCTGCCCAGGTGCAGAGGTGAGGCTGGCAGGTCAGTAGTCCCCAGGGTTCTCCTTTCTACCATTTTTAAAAATGGGCACGTTTCCTTTTTTCCAGTCATTGGTGACTTCCCTTGACTGCGATGACTTTTCAAATGTCATGGAGAGTGACTTGGCAACTACATCAGCCAATTCCCTCAGGACTCTGGGATGCATCTTGTCAGGTCCCATAGGCTTCTGTATGTTCAGATTCCTTCTTCTCCCGGCTAAACAGATGTCCTTCCCTCAGCCTCCCCTCATATGTCAGTTGCTCCAGCACCTGGCTCTCTCGGTAGGCCTCCACTGGATTCTACCCAATTTGACAATGTCTTTACTGGGGAGCCCAGATCTGGACACAACACTCCAGGTATGGTCACAATAGTGCTGACCAGAGAGGAATCATCTTCTTCCACCTGACGGCAAAGCTTTTCTTAAAGTATCCTAGGATGCTGTTGGCATTATTTGCTGCAATGACACATTACTGGCTCACATTCAGTTTCTTTTCTACCAGGATTTCTTGTCTCTTTTATTATTTTATATATATATATAGCTGCATCTTGAGAGACTCCATCTTCCACTTATTCAAGGATATCTTCTCAGTGTCTCTTTTTACATACATTATGGGACACAGGCTTTTACCTCTGCAGAGTCTCTGTGAAGATCCTGTTAGGTCTCCCATTTATTCCTCCCAGTTTCAAAATAGTAATTATTTATCCTTGAACATTTTAAATAAGGATTTCAGACATTTATGTTGACACTAAATAGTCTGGGTTTTGTGATTGTTTGTTTGGTTTTTACTGTCTGTTCAATATGCCTTTTAATACTCAGCAGCACTACATTCTCACATTTGCTGGTATTGCCTACCAAATTTCTGAAGTCCAGACTTTTATTTTCTGTAACACTCGATTACTTGTATATTTAAATGCCTACTTAACTTTAAGTTTGTGAGCAGTTTCTCTGAAGTCGGTTCTGTTGATTAATGCTAAGCATGAGCTTAATTGCATTGTTGGACTGTGGCCAGAATGACTGATGTCTCATCTGTTGAAAGCTATTAATGACTCCTTGTAATCAATGCAGATGTAGTGAGAAAACAGGATGCCTCATTCCACAGTGAAGGGATGTCTGTCTCCTAAATTTAGATACCTAAAACATAGGTTAAAATTTAGCACTAGAAAGTCTAAACTACTAATCTATGCTCTCTGTGATGTAATAGGGAGAGACTAAGAGCTTTGCAAAATCCATCTTCCCACTGCAAGGTTGGTGAAGTATTCTTCAGAGCTATATGTTTTTCTCATTGTTGCCATTAGAAGGAATGAAGACAACTGGCTCAGAATGCACAATAAACTTCATATAACAGAGGCAATGAGAAATGTGTGATAATTTTTTTTTTCTTACTCTTGATCCACGGTAAACACGATAATACAGAAGATTGTCCTTACCTGTTGACCTATATAGAGGGTCACATATCGCTCCTTCCACTTAATAGTGGAAGGAACCTGGACATTTGGGGATCATGCTTCTTGGAGCAACTCATTAGATGACTCGGAAAGGAAAAGCACATCTTGATTCAATACTTAACAACACACAGATGAATTCAAAGTTCAGTCTGCTAATAGCCATAAAGTATTAAAATTCAGCTTCTATGTGGAAAGGATAAGGCTCACCTATCAAATCACACTGTAATAATACCTAATTTTACGTTCAGCATTTTAGAGGTTTTGAGCAAGAGTATATCACTAAACAACCAAATAAACAGAGAGGCAAATGGAAAAATAAACACATAAACTAGCCCTGGCTCTACTGAACAGCAGAGCATAATATTGCAGCAGTAAAAAAAACCCAAAAAACAAAAAACAAACAACAGACATTCAAAATATAGAAGAGTCCAAATAAAATCAAGTGGACAAAGAATAAAATTTTCAACTTAAATATTAAGACATAATGATGCAAGTCATAAATTTAAAAAATAGTTTGGTATAAAATTTTCTTTGACCACACTAGAAGTAGGATCTATACAAAGAGCTGAAAGGATTCACAGATAAACAGGGATTAAACAAACTTCACAGAGGAGACGGGCTACATTAAAGTAGAAACATTGCATTATTTTATCAACATACATCTTTATCATTGAGAAAGATAGGAAAATCTTGTCCTTCAAAGCTGAAACATCATCTTTATGAAAGATGAGTCTCAGGAACTTTTTCACATGTCAATAGAGGTTGTTTTAAAACAAAATTAATAAAATAAACACTTTTCTGGACCAGAGACTGTTCACACAATAGTTCTAAAAGAAATCAGATTTAAAATTGCTGAATCATTATATGTGGTGTCTATCACCCTTAGCATTCTTCCACAGAAGAATGGAAGACAATAAACAAAAAGTCATTTTTTTAAAAGGGCCCTGGCTAACTTCAGGAACCGTAGGACAGAAGAAATACAGTAGAGGACAGAATTAAAAAAAAAAAAAAATACAGAACACAAGAATCAGAAGACAGAGCAGTAAAATAAAACTTTAAATTGATTACCAGATACACTGTTTGAAACCATAGCAGAAATAGAATTACTGATTTTGTTTGTAAGTGTAGTCTATTTGGAGAAGAATAACTTTTTCAGAAGTAATTAGCATCTCACACAACTTTGAAGAAGTTAGCAAGCAAGGGAAGAAACATGATGTAGTCAGTGTGCCCATATTATTTAATGTAGGAACAATTCCTATTTTCTAGGACACCATGCCGGTATCACATGATGGCTGACATTGGAAGGCACATCTGGAGGTCAACTTGTCCAGCTCCTTTGCTCAATCAGTGTCAGCTACAGTAGGATTTCCAGGACCATGTACAGACAATATGGTCACAACTGCAATTAGTACTGGAGAAAGGTCACAGTACCAAGAATCTTTCTGTGCTCTCCTCCCCTGCTGCTGCCTACAGAGATGAAGTCTCAGTGATCAGGCTGTCTACAAATTGTGTTGGAGTTCAAAATAGCCTAGAACACCACTGGAAGAGGATCACAAGATAGGCTGCAGCCAATATGTAAGTGCAGGCACAGCTATAGAACAGGTAGATCTGTTAAGAAAAAAAAAAAAGCTGTCTTGCTACTAAGTTAATGAAATTAACAATCACAGAATAAAAGAGAAAGTCTTTCAATAAGTAAAAATATTTAAAAGGTAGAAATAAAGGCAGAACAAATGGACAGTTCTTATAGTGGAGATAAGGTACAGTGAAGTTCTCCAAAACTAGTGTGGAGTTGTTAACATGTTTATAAAGCACATGGAAAAAGAAATAAAACCTGAGGCAACGAGATTTACTGACACAATTAGAGCAGTAAAAACTAAAATGTTATGAAAGATCTTCAGAAGAACCTCAGAGGTTTGAAAGACTAAGTGATAAGTGCAAATCAGTATTTTATATGCAAAGCAGAACTGAAGTGGGGAAGCAGCCATAATCCTATATGCACCGTGATTCATTGTTAATTAATTATTACAGTTCAGGAAAAGGGTCTTAGACTCATCCTACATAGTCTTCTAAAAAGAGTAGAAGAAAGGCCATAAAAGCAAGAATGTTTGTGCCAGATCTGGTTGGAATTGAGTTAATTTTCTTCAAAGCAGTCTGTGTGGTGCTGTGGTTTTGATTTTTGATTACAACATAGTTGATAAAACTCTGTTATTTTGGCTTTGGCTGAACAGTGCTTGCATAGCAATGAGGGTTTTGGGTTTTTTTGTTTTGTTTCTGTTTTAACTTTCTCCCACTCTGCCACCCCAGCAAATAGGCTGGGGGCGCGCAAGAAGTTGGGAAGGGACAAAGCCAAGACAGCTGACCTTGACTCAACAAAAGGATATTCCATACCATATGACATTGTGCTCAGCCATAAAAGCTCAAGAAAAAGAGGAGAAAGAGGGTAGTCTGTGTTTATATGATTTGTCTTAGCAAGCAACCATTACATTTGCTGAGAACCTGCTTCCCAGGGAGTGGCTGGACATCTGCCTGCCAACGGAAAGCAGGAAATAAATTCCTTCTTTTGCTTTGCTTGCAGTTTTGCTTCACATGTTAAACTGTCTTTATCTCGACCCACAAGTTTTTTCTCACTTTTGCTCCTTCAATTCTCTCCATCCTGCTGAGGGGGAGTGAGCAAGTGACTGGGTGGGGGCTTAGCTGCCAGCTGGGATTAATCCACCACAGTATTATAAATCATTATAAAGAGAAAAAAACTCATAAGTTTGCCACTTTGTAGTTCCATGTTGGACTTGCACCTTGAAAATCAAATATACTCTGGTCTTCTCACTCAATTCAAAGAGGATATTCTAGAACTAAAAAAAAAATACACAAGAGGGAAAGAAGAATAAATAATGTATCAGATGCCTGCCACCTGAGAAGCTACTAAATAAGCAGCTGGAAGAAGTGGTGGATGTGGGGACATATGTTAGACAGATGATAAAATTATGAGTGATGTATTTATGAATAAATAAGGAATAGTAAGTAATTCACAGCTTCTCATGGTTCAAAAAGATTGCATTATGCTTAATTTGACAAATTGAAAGTAAATCAAAATAGTGGTTCCTTCCACCCCACTTGTAATTAAATTAGTTAACACATCGCCAAAAGATGTGAATGCCAAAAGCATGAATTGGTTTAAAGTATATAAGATGGTGGCATTTTTTAATTATTCTTTATACATCTATACATTTCTATTAAATGCTATGATCTAGATGTTCACTTCGTTTAGGAATCACCTTCTTCAGAAGCTGAGATGGTGTATCAGATATAGACTGTTCATTATACTGTTTGTCCGAATATTTGTTATTAACCACTGTTGGGGACAGGGCACAAGAATAGATGTAGTAGACAGATCTTTCACCCTTCTCATCATATCCATTGTCAAAAATTTATGTACCCTGATGTATTCACATACAGTAAATGTAGTCATCTGTTAGAGACACCTTAGGTAAATGTCTACAGTTGGATTGTGTGAATACATCTCAATGATTTGCATCAGAAACATTTTCTGTTTGCGCAAAAAAGAGGTAATTGTCCATGAAGTATTCCCAAATATTCCATATATTGAGAAGACAGGAATATACAATGTTCAAAGTAGATGTGATTCTTTAGAGTTATTTTAGAATCCTTTTTCCTCACTTAGTTGTGCCATACATAGATAAACACATCCTTTATGCTTGTACAAATCAGAAATATTTTTTATAGGATTCTGGCTGAAGACCTGTAGCATATAACTCCACTCCTGTCTTAGAATATGTGATAAAAGTGTGCCTAATAATTTCCAAGCAATCTTGACTCAGTGGCCCCTTTTAGAATTACACAGGCTCAAAGGGAAAAAAGCACATCATTTTCTTCCAGACCTCATACATTTCATAATAGGTCATACCAAGGTGTTGTACTTGTTCTGCTAGTATTGCACTACATCCTGTATTAAGGATGCTACTGTTTCAGATATTTAAAAGCCTTGCTTTAACACTCTGCCAAGATATGCCATGAATGTCAGAGTGCTTTAAATCAAAACTGAAAACTGACTTGTTTTTCCCTTTGCTTTCCATCATCAACTTGGCACTGCAAGCTGTGTTATTAATTATTGTACATCTCTTGTAAAGCACCTTGAGATGTCTTGCTGAGATAAGGTACTACGTCCTATAAATGGAAGTTGTTACTGCTATTCAGTCAGAAATTAGTCTAAAGTATGGTAGGACAAAGTTTTTCCGAAGTTCCATCAACTATAGAAAGCGTAATATAAATTAATACTATGACATTGATTCTAGAATCTGCAGACTATGGGTTACAGCTCACAGAAACATCTACAACTGTGCCTTCAAAATAATTGTGTATTCATAGTGATTTATGTCAACCTTGCATATCTTTATTCAGGTACAATCAACCACACAAAGAGAAGGACAGAGGAGATGCAGATTTAAGATTTCTGTTAGCGTTCATATGATGAACTTCCTAAGCACAGGATTTGCACCATGTGTTACTGTGTTAGCACAGAGGGACTAATGAAGGCAGATAGCTCAACCTAAGAGGAGGACAGTTAAAAATCAGGATAGTTTCTTGAAGGAAGAAACTTCTTTAACACTGCTGAGCTATTTTAATACTTTGGTTAAACATCATGCAGCTACAAAGAGCATCTGAGACATAAACAGTTTAATTTAAAATGGGATTAGCTGTAGTTTTGGGATGGTTTAGAGCCACCTTCATTCCAGCAACACTCTTTTAAAAATGTGCTTTGTCTAATTGCACTGTGATTTAGGCTATTTGTTAATATAAATATTTTTCTGCAGTGGGAGAAGTTTATAAGTTACAAAAGACCTATCAAAATTATGAAATCACAGGAAAAACAGTAGAGAATGGAAGATTCTTAACATTAGGGTTGACTTCACTGCTGAGGTCAAAGCTTGATAAAATATACAGAGGACTGATTTCTCCTCAGTTAGTTCTTCTGGCTATGCATGCAACGAGTATCTACCTTATGCATTATTCTTTATACCAGTATATCTCCAAATATTTAATATGTGAAAATAATTGTATATCAGAAAGGAAAAGTGATCTTTCAAGAGTTCAGAAGGGAATCAGTGACACATCTGGACACTGAACTCATTTCTCCAATGAATGAATGTAGTTCTCTGATTACTCATTTTAGTTTTATAAACACACTTTCAGAGATTCTCTAATAAAGGCAGCACAGATAATTACTTGCAGAGGAGCTCTAAGGTTAAAATGCAAGCAACTCTAAGCCATGGCCAGTTGTTTATTAAAATCAGCTATTAGTAAATACATTTTGTATGTCAAATATGGGAATTGAAAAACAAAGTTGGAGAAACACATTCATCACTGTTATTCTAGTTCTTCTGTGTCTCAGAATTCTTGTCATGTGTTTGGCATGGAATGAACAGCTATTCCAGGTACCCTGTGCCTCCCCCTCGGCTCATTTCTGCCAGTGAATCATGGTACATTAAATGCTGTTGTACTGTGGAGATGGAAGAAACAGACTTCTTGGTATCCACAGAAAACTGCCAGGGAGCACTGAGACATTTACAGGACAAGTATTACAACAAAATGGACAATTTTCACAATTGTAGCCTTGACATTGCTAGGCAGCAATGGACAGGCATAGGAAGAAGTGATTACAAGATCCTGACTGCAACTGAAAGTTTTCCTATTTGGTGTCAGATCTAACCTCAAGACCAGCTTAGTGCTAATGAATATTTTTTCATTAAGTATGGGATGACCATACATGAAAAAGAGAACTCATTATGGTGAAGGTGTCAGTCATGACAACATTTATCATTCTAAGCCCATGCACAATTTAACAAGTAAAAATGATGGTGCTGGGATCCTGGTGAACAGGAAGGAACATTTTACTTATTTCTTGCTACTTGTGTTTCATTCCTCAGCAGTACGTGGTCATAAAGCGAAGAATATAACTCCTAACATCAAGGACACAGAGTTTAACCTAATGATACAGGAGAACTGACTGGGCACTGGCACAATCAGCAGTTTATCCCTGTCTCTTGAAATTTCTGGGCTCAAGGCTAATCTACACTTTATTTTGCCATTGCATCTTGCATAACGCTTGCAAAAGCACATGTAAAACACAGGCTGAGAGCTTCAAAAGAAAAAGAGAGATGAAGTGTGACATAAGGTAAAACAGTAGAATTCTAATGTGATTTCAGCTAAAACATGCATTGAATTTTCCTTTTCATAATAGTCATAACACCCTCAAGATTTGACTAACTTTCCCTTCACCCTTTTCTCACCACTGCATGTTATATCATTAGAGTTGTGGAATCTCATTTACCCATGAGGATGATGTGATATCTTGTAAAAACTTGTACACTTCCAAAGACCATATTTGCAAAAATTGTACTAATGTTGAAGATACTTAAGGACATGAAATGTGATGATATTTCTCCAAATAAGGCTTTTATGAAAGAACTAGTTCACATTTATTTACATTCATTTTCTTAAAACTACTTTCTTTCCTCTGTGAAGAACTTGTAAGTGGTAGTTCAAAAGAATCTTGATATCAAAGCTAATGTTTGAACTGATTGGTAAGCCAAGTGCACTTAACAAGCCCTTGTGATTTACTTTGCTGTGCAGTTATCTCACAGAATGTTTGATTTCAAAAGCAAATAATGAGCCCCAGTTTATTTCACATAGCTTCTGGTAAGCAGACATATTTTGATTGTCTATTTTAAACTGAACCTGAAACTAAGTGTGTTTCTGACAAGACAGTTCAAAATAAGTGATGCTGTTGACTAGAATGAAAATACAAATCTTAACATTTCTTACTTTCCAGCCCTATTCTGTTTTCATTCACACATATTTTCTATTTTATCACAAGCGTTTCATTATAGTGCAGACAGATAATACCAAATAAATCAATTTTCTAGCAATTAAATCTCAATTGCCTGATGTTTTAAGGTGAATCTGGACCTTGTACTGATGGTGGATAAGAATATCCTTTAAATAGAACCATCCTTTTCTTTCATATCTGCAAGTCCTAACAGGCTTAAAATTGCTATCAAGATTGCACCCCTTTTTAAAATAAGCATTCAGTCTTGCCCTATTCTTTCTTGTACATTAGTCCAGCCATACAGGACTGAACGACTTTACATGTACTAATTTTAACTAGTTCAGAAGTCAATTTTTCTATAAAAAAAGAAAGTGTGATGAATTCATATTTGCCTCCTTGGCAATGCCATGAAGATACATTTACCTGTTCCACAGTGCTCAGATAGAAGGCTCCTGAAGTACAATAGCCAATGGTCAATTTATCATGTGTTGTGTTATTATTCAGGTTTAAATTATTATTCACTGCTCTTCAAAAAGTTAGATGTCATCACACGTTCATGTGTGAATAAGAATGAAAAATTTAGGCTGCAGTAATTATTCATAGTGAATTGTGACTAGCGCAGGACAATAATGTTCTATAGCTGCAAAACTGATGGACTTGGATTATGTAATCATATGTCAATTACTTCCTATAAGCAGTAAAACTGTGATAAAGAAAAATATTTTTATTAGAAATTCAAATGCTTTGAAAAAGTGTTATTTTTACAAGAATTTTTCCAAAGGTATCAGAATGTACCATTTCAACACTTTCTCTTAAGTGAGTTGTCTGAACTCTTGCTCTTTTTTAAACAACATTTGTACAATTAAAAAAAAGCTGCTAAGACACAAAATATGTATCTTGATTTGCAACTTTTTTCACTGAGAAATTTACTTAGAAAGTTTCCATTTAAATTTAAAAAAAAATCTATAACAAATTCTGTAAACTCAAATCCTTTATGATATTATTCTCCCTCCATCTCTACTTTTTAGCTTTTTCCCTTTTCAAATGCCACTTTTTCTTATTTGTTCTCATTGATTTCAACAGCATTTCTAAAGAAGTTTGAAAATATTAAGATGTATAGTCTTTCAGATTCACAGTAATTTAAATAATGGGGTCACATACATTATTTTAGATCAGATGTGATCATCGCAACATTTGTTCTGACCTTATCTATGTCAAGCAATTGCACTCATCCTTTAGTGAACCCCAATAACTAATTATGACTAAATAGTCTCTGCCAATGTCTGACAGCAATCAGCTGTCCAATTTTTTACTTTGTTCAGCTTCAGAATTCACAAATCCATTCTTGTCATGCTTTGGAATAATAAAGACGCTGCTGGAATTTAACATTTTCTCCCACTAGATTAATAAATGAAGAAGGCATCTTCTACTTTTCTTATTGATAAGCTAAGCAGTTCTATACATTCTGGTCCTCATCAGAAGACTTTTTCCTTCATGACAGTCACATCTTATTGGATCTTCTGTGAATTTTCTTGAATCTTATAGACAAAACTTGTAGTAACCTACAGTATAAGGTATCAAAGCATTTCTCTAAGGCATGCAAACTAAAGCAACAAAATCAACATCCCTACATCCATAAACTACACTGTTGTACTACTATCTCATTCAATTATTTGTATACTGTGACCCCCAAATTTTTTCTTAGCCCTAGCCAGTTAGGACACACTTCTCTGTGCAGTAAGCATGACCTGTGTTCCTGGCTTCTAGGCAGACTTATGTTTGGCAGCTTGAAATCATGTTTTGTTTCAGTGAACTCAGCTTAAGCAGTGACCCAGATCATTCTGTATGACTGACCTGTATGGTTCATTGTTTTCCACTCTGTCAATCTTGTACTATCTGCATATTTTGGCAGCAATGTTTTTATATTTGCTTCTATGCCACTGATAAATATATTGCCAGACCTATTATTGTGCACTTCAGAAATCAAATGGAAATGTCCTCATTCAACGCTTAATTGTCACAGATGACTTCAGGGAATATATCAGCCAGGCATTATTACGCTTTAAATGGGTCTTTTTTTACCATAGTACTTTTCTGTACTAAGTCAAATGCTATACACAAGCCTATTCTTTTAAACAAAAGATAAAATTAAATAAGAAAAACCTACTGATTATGTTCTTTACAAAGAGTAAAATATCAAAGCAAGCATCTAAAGAAATTGTTGAATGGTTTATAAGACATACACAATGAAGTGACCTGTTATCCCTTAACAGTTATTTTATTGCATGAATGTTCTTCAGTATATTCAGAAGTTGTTTAAGAAATATATATATTTGGTAGGTGTTTTTTTATGTTTATGCTTACGTAGCTAGAACTAATATTCATATTTACCACCACATTTTAAGTTGCACAGATCATGCACTGTTAAAGATTTACTAAAAATAGTTTCAGGAAAAAGAACCACAAGGTTAGTGTTTTTGGTCCTGGTTTTGCGACTGTATTATAAGAAAGCAATGTAGAATGAGTGATGTTTTGTTTTGCTAAATTCTTTTATGTCACTGCTGTTTTATCTGTAAAATCATGGACCTTATCAAAGTATGGGAGACATTTTTTTTTTTTTTTTGTATAATTAAAAGAAAATGATTTATAAGTTTCAAAAAACTTATATTATTCCTTAGTAATTAGCAGGTTCTGAAGAGTAGCATCTCTTCAAAGCCTCATTTACTTTCATTAATTGTGATAAAATTTTAAATTTGTTTTGGAGACCACTTTAAGACTGGATTCATATGGTTGTATTTGACACTTACAAATTATGGCTAAATACTTTGGCAAAGGTTCAGGTTGTAGTCTGCCTACCTATCTTACAAAACACTTTTACAGTAAAATAATCAAAGCTTATGACAATTCTGAAAACAAAAAGATTAGGTGGGTAAACTAATTATTGTAAAAGAGAGAGGAAGGGATACCGAAAATTTCTATTCATGGACTATTGTACAAGACTGATATTCCACCAACTGGAGATTGTCAGGCACAATTCACAATGCCACATTTTTCTTTCTCCAAAGGAGGGAAGTACTGCATTTTCCCTGCATGTGAAATCTATCATCCCATACACATTAGCTGTTACAATCAAAACCAAATATCGTAAACTTTTTTTTTTTTTTGCAAGAATACACTTGATAATTCTATAATCATGCATGTTTTGATCAGTTCTCCTATGAGGTTGCATCAAAACTTTCAATAATTCTATGGACTTGAAAACACTTTGAAATACTCTTGTGTATTCTTATAGAATCATAAAATCATGGAATCATAGAATAGGTTGGGTTGCAAGGGACCTTCAAAGGTCATCTAGTTCAACACCTCCTGCAATAAGTAGAGACATCTTCAACTAGATCAGACTGCTGAGATCCAATCTGGCCTTGAATGTTTCCAGGGATGGCATATCTAACACCTCTCGTAGCTACCTTTTCCAGTGTTTCACCACACGTATCATGAAAAATTTCTCCCTTATATCTAGTCTGAATTTACTCTCCTGTGGTTTAAAAACATTACCCCTTGTCCCCTACTAAAAAGTCTGTCCCCATCTTTCTTATAGGCCCCTTTATGCATAAAGATGCCACAATAAGGTCTTCCCTGAGCCTTTTTTTCTCCAGGCCAAACAACCCCAACTCTCTCAGCCTCTCCGTATAGGAGAGGTGCTCCAGCGCTATGACCATCTTTGTGGCCCTCCTCTGGACGTGCTCCAACAGCTCCATGTCTTTGCTGCGCTGAGGACTCCAGAGCTGGACACAGTACTCCAGGTGGTGTCTCATGAGAGCAGAGGGGCACAAGCAGCTCCCTCGACCTGCTGGCCACACTTCTTTTGACACAGACCAGGATATAGTTGGCCTTCTAGGCATCAAGCACACATTGTTGGCTCATGTCCAGCTTTTCATCCACCAGTATCCCTAAGTCCTTCTTGGCAGGGTAGCTTCATTCCTCAGTCTTTATTGACACCAAGGGTTCTTCTGACCCAGGTGCAGAACCCTGCACTTGGACTTGTTGAACCTCATGAAATCCGTACCTCTCAAACCTGTCCAGGACCCTCTGGATGGCATTCCATCCCTCCAGCATGTTAATCACACCACTCAGTTAGTGCTGAGGGTGCACTCTATCCCACTACCAGTCATTGATGAAGATATTAAGAAGTACTTGTCCCATAAACTTCTATATGTTCAGGTTCCTCAGGTGGTCATGAACCAGATCTTCTACAGTGGGAGGGACTTTGTTCCCCCAGTCTCTGCTTGAAGTTTCACCTTCTGCTGCCTTTCGTAAGATGGAAGATGCCTGAGGGAAGAGGATTGCAAATTTTCTTTATATCTTCTGTCATTGTCACAATTGCTCTCTAAATTTCTATTCAAGGGTTGATCATTTTTGAACCAGCACAAAACAAATGCTCTTTTCAAATACCTTGACACAGTTGTTACATTCACATAGAACTGGTAGATCTGTGCTCATTTGAAGAGGCAGACAGTGATCAGGCAGAATATCCTAATGTTTCTAAAATGCTATGAGATACCTGCATTTAGGCATCTGAAACCCACTGTTAATGTCAATAAATGATCAACACATTACATTGTTCTTGATTAAATATGTTTCACACTTGGAGGTCAGATCAGTCATACTGAACGCAGGTCTTCAATATTTAAAGTATCTGGTTTACACTCCAGCTGTGTTGCCAGAAGGAAGCGGTTGTCTGCCAGGTCCTAGGTCATACATGGCAGCTCTGGTGAATGTCTGAAAGGGCTAGCTGTAGCTTGTGGCATAATTAAAAGGGCATTAGACCCTATGCTGAAGTTGTGGATATATCTGAAAAAATACTTCCAAAGGTTCTGTGATTGTATTTTCTGTATTAAAACAGACTACATTGCCAAGAACGGTCCATAGCTTTTGATCACCTCTTTTAAAAGTAGAGTTCCTTAAAGACCAGAGTAAAAGATGCAGCATATTAAGCCTGCAAGTTCAAAAAGCAAGGTTGCAGCTAGCAATCCTGAAAGTCTGTATAAAACAGCAAAACATATTTGCTTTCATATAACAATTTAACACAAACTGCCATGGGGTGAAAATTTGGCCATTCTAATTCTATGATGTTTGTGTATTCTGAAACCATAACTTCCACCTCTTTCTTGACATCAGCCTTCTCTCTTCCTTTCAAAACTTTTGAAGACCTTTATTTTTTTCATTCAGCTCACATTTAATACAATAAAATATTTGATTTCTAATGCTTTACAGTTAAGCTGTGTTTTGTTAATTGTACATTTAAGAGCTTTATGTGAGTTGCTGATACACGCTGAATCCACATTTAACATTTCATTTTGGATGAATTTGCTTTCATATAACAATTTAACATTAGTTTTTCTGATATATGACCACAGCTTCTACTCTGAATTCATTGCTCATGACAAAAATAGTGCACATTGTGTTATATAACTAATAAAATACAATATATATGCATACAATATATTATAATATAGTAAAAATATGTATTTGTACTATATTTATATATATTATCATATGTATTTATCTTCTACATCCCATATGAATTTTTCAGTCACTAGTCTGTAGTATAAAAGAAGGATCAGTACAATTATGTACTCATCATCTATGTATCAAAATTTAAGCAGAAAAAATCCTCTTTCTTTAGTTTTGTATGGAAATTACATCTAACATCAAAAGGACAATTCAGACAGGACAAGTACTAATTAGGAATGATTTCAATAACTATTAAAGTCTCAGAATTTCTTGGAATGGTTAGCTTCTACCACCATTAATTAACAGTAACAGTATGGAGTAACTACATTATTTGCTGAAGATAACTGGGGAAAAGTAAAATCATAGAATCATAGAATAATTTAGGTTGGAAAAGACCTTTAAGATCATCGAGTCCAACTGTTAACCTAGCACTGCTAAAACTACCACTAAACCATGTCACTAAGCATCACATCTACAAGACTTTTAAATACCTCCAGGGATGGTGTCTCAACCACTTCCCTGGGCAGCCTGTTCCAACGCTTAACAACACTTTCTGTGATTTTTTTTTTTTTTCCTAATATCCAATCTAAACCTCCCCTGGTGTAACTGCTCCATTTCCTCTTGTTCTACCTCTTGTTACTTGCAAGAAGAGACCAACACCCATCTCACTACAACCTTCTTTCAGGTAGTTGTAAAAAGCAATACGGTCTCCCTTCAGCTTCCTTTTCTCCAGGCTAAACAGTCCTAGTTCCCTCAGCCACTCCTCATAAGACTTGTTCTCTAGACCCTTCACCAGCTTTGTTGCCCTTCTCTGGACATGCTTCAGTACCTCAATGCTTTCTTCTAGTGAGGGGCTCAAAACTGAACATAGTACTCCAGGTGGGTCCTCAGCAGTGTTGTGTACAGGGGGGCAATCACTTCCCTAGTCCTGCTGTCCACGCTATTCCTAGTAGAAGCCAGGATGCTATTGGCCTTCTTGGACACCTGGGTACACTGCTGGCTCATATTCAGCCGGCTGTCGACCAACACTCCCAGGTTCTTTTCTGCCAAGGCTGCTTTCCAGCCACTCTTACCCAAGCCAGTAACCCCGCATGGGGTTGTTGTGACCCAAGTGCAGGACCTGGCACTTGGCCTTGTTGAACCTCACACCATTGGCCTCGGCCCATTGATCCAGTCTATCCATATCTATCTGTAGAACCTTCCTACCCTCAAGCAGATGAACACTCCCACTCAACTTGGTGTCATCTGTAAACTTATTAAGGTGTACTCAATCCATCCATTCAGTTAATTGATAAAGTTATTAAACAGAACTGGCCCCAGTACTGAACCCTGGGGAACACCACTTGTGACCAGCTGCCAACTGGACTTAACTCCATTCACCACTATTCTTTGGGTCCCTAAATCATCCAACCAGATTTTATCCAGCAAAGAGTACACCTGTCCAAGCTATGAGCAGACAGTTTCTCCAGGAGAATGCTGTGGGAAATGCTGTCAAAGGTTTTACTAAAATCTAGGTAGACAACACCTGCAGCCTTTCACTCATCCACTAAGCAGGTCACCCTGTCACAGGAGGAGATCAGGTTAGTCAAGGAGGACCTGCCTTTCATAAACCCATGCTGACTGAGCTTGATCACCTGGTTTTCCTGTACATGCCATGTGATGGCACTCAAGATGGTTGGCTCTATCACCAGCACCCAGGTCAGACTGACACATCTCTAGCTCACTGGATTCTCATTCTGGCCCTTCTTGTAGATGGGTGTTACATTTGTTAATCTTCTGTCAACTGGGACCTCCTCAGTTAGCCAGGGCTATGAATGGGAAGTGGCTTGGTGAGCACTTCTGCCAGCTCCCTCAGTACCTTCAGGTGTATCCTATCCAGCCCCATAGGCTTGTGTTTGTCTAAGTGGTGTAGCAGGTCACTGACCATTTCCCTTTGGAATATTTGGCCTTCATTCTGCTCCCCATGCCTGTTGTGCACTTAAGGGTCTGAATACCCAAAGAACAACTGGTCTTACCATTAAAGACTGAGGCAAAGAAGGCATTAAGTACCTCAGCCTTTTCCTCAGCCTTTTTTACTGTGTTTCCCCTCACATCCAATAGAGGGTGAAGCTTCTCCTTAGCCCTCCTTTTATTGCTAATGTATTTATAGAAACATTTTTTATTGTCTTTTACAGCAGTAGCCAGATTAAGTTCATTCTTCAGGTTAAGCACAGTTGAATCAATTAACTTCAAAGCAAGGTCTCTAAAGGCATGATATAACATTTCACTTAAGAATGACACGATGTGAGCTGTCTGTTTTAATCTCTGAGCAAACTGGAATTCAAACTATTCAGGCAATCTATCAGAGCCCTGGTTGAACACCGCTCAAGCTCCATGTTAGGCACCCGTAAATCCATAGTGGTTTGGGCTGGACTGGCCACTGAGGCAAACAACAGGTGCTCTCCCCCACTTTCTCTCCAAGGAGAGGGGAGAAGAGAGAGGAAGAGGTTTATGAGTTTAGAAGGAACTAAACTACTTTAAGTAAATATTTATAATAAAATAATTAAAAGAAAATAATGAAATATATACAAAACCATAGCAAGCTACCAGGATGATGATCACGTCACTACAAAAGTCCCAAACTGGACTCAATAATGGACAGGAACTGGATTCCGAATCTGGATTCAGCAATGCATGTATCAGGATCAAAAACAGTGTCCTGGTTTGAGGTAAAACAGGACCAATTTTATTCAGTAACTTTGCTTCTTAACTGGGCCTCTTTTAACTACTGAAATTAACAGCATATTGTGCAGACAATGTTCGTGCTCAGAGTGATAAGACCAATGTTTATAGTTGATGCCAAGGAATGGTATGCAGAGAGGCTCTTGCTTATACTTACTGCTATAACACCCAAGGCAGCTAACTTTGTTATTTGCTCCATTGGAGGGTTGGAAGTGGAAAAGCATAGAAGGGTCACACCTGCGGAGAGGAGCAGACAGGACAGTTGACCCAGAACTGACCAACAGAGTATTCCATCCCATCTGCCTCATGCTCAGTATAAAGCTGAGGGATCAAAGGGTCAGCTCTCTTTCTTCAATGGCTGACATCTGGGGAGGACTGGTTTTTAAGCAAATTCTGTCTTGATGTCCTTTTCTTTAGAGACTTCTGTTTCATAGAATCATAGAATGGTTTAGGTTAGAAAGGATCTTGAAGATCTTCAGGTCCCACCCCCCCCCGCCATAGGCAGGGGCACCTCCCACTAGACCAGGGTGCCCAAGGACATGTCCACCCTGGCCTTGAACACCGCCAGGGATGGGGCCTCAACAACCTCTCTGGGCAACCTGTTCCAGTGCCTTACCGCCCTTAAAGTGAAAAACGTCTGCCTAATGTTTAATCTAAACCTGCCCTCTTCCAGTTTAAAGCCATTCCCCCTCGTCCTATCACTACATGCCCCAGTAAAAAGTCCTTCCCCAGCTCTCCTGGCGGCCCCCTTTAGGTACTGGAAGGCCGCAATAAGATCTCCCTGGAGGCTTCTCTTCTCCAGGCTGAACAGCCCCAACTCTCTCAGCCTCTCCTCATAGGAGAGGTGCTCCAGCCCTCGGATCATCCTCGTGGCTCTCCTCTGGACATGCTCCAGCAGGTCCATGTCCTTCTTATGTTGGGGACTCCAGAGCTGGATGCAGTATTCCAGGTGGGTTTAGTCATATTGTGTAAAGTAAGCCTTAAACTTTTTGCCATTTGTAGTTTGAAAGATTTCTCTGTGTCTGCGTATGTAGAAGACAAATCAGTGAGCAATATCATATAAGGCAATTAGCAATGTAGCCTTCTAACTTACTTACACTTTCTTCTGTGGCATAGGAGTATCAATTTTCTCCATTGATTCATTCCCAGAATAATACAGAGTGCTGTGCAGTAATCTTTTTTTAAGCACTATAAAAATTCAAGTTCAAAGCTTGCTGAAAGCCTATGCCTAATAACAGACTTCTGCTCATGATCTATGGATATTGTGTGGGCCAAGACTGTGTTTGAAATACAGAATTAATATAGAAGTCTGTGCAAGTATTAATTCAAGAGCAGAGTAAGAAAGTGTATTTCAAGAAGAATCTTTCAGACACAACATCCAAGACACATCGGTAATCATGTTTTCAAAATCACCCCAATGTGTCTAAAAAAGCTATGTAATCATTTTTTTCTAATAAATAGTGTTGATATTTGTTAGTCTGACTGATTTCAATGTTGTTTTCAAAGCCTCTTGCACAAAATTGAACTATGGAGCATGTCTGCTACTTATGAAACAATTTTTAAAGAGATTGTTATCAAACAGTCCCTACATTTTAGTGCAATGTATGTTCAGTGAGATGATGATCCTTTTAACATCAGGGCAAAAAAGTTTAATAGAATAAGAAAATAGGTTCCATATTAAGTGAAACAGTAACGTCACACAGTTAGGGAACACCACACAAATATACCTAAATATAAACAAAACACATTTGCAAATCCTAGCCTTTTTCTGTTGTCCAAAATAAATGGCATTGGTAATCAAAATACTGTCTTCTTAATTAACCTGTTTTTCAGGCGTATGTAATCAAACCTTCAGCTTTTATTCTACTGTTTATAGATTTGGCTCAATTTTGTTGAAGCCTTGCTTTGTGAAGCTCTGTCCACTGCCTACTAAGCCTCTTTTGCAGTTGCTGCCACACATAAATATTATGATTAGGCATGAGATACACAGCTGCATAGCCTAATTCAGAACATATATGTGGAAAACAAAACCAAACCCAAACCTAACTTTTTGGGTGTTATTTCTGCTTTTCCTTTTTCACTAAAGGATATCCTCATCTGAATACCTGTACTTAGAAAAGGTACTAGCACTCAGATGTCTGAAACTGTCAGAGATTCTGTATTGCTTAGATTTTATCCATTTTATCCTACTTTCATTGTGGGATCCAGATACAATAAAAAGTAACAAAGAGAAGAATCCACCTGCAAGGCTCTCCGAGGTTAACTACTGGAATAAATGTTTTGAGTATTTTACTCAGCTTTCACAATGTGAAAGACAGAGATGGTAACATTAGGACCCTCAAGGGGTGAAGAGAGGGAAATGAAAGTATAAAAAATTTGAGCACGCACCTAAGTACATACTAAGGAAAATTCCGTGTGGTGGCTCCTGCAGTGGGCATAAAAATTCACTGTTAGAAACAATCTTTCTCCTAGCAGGGAGTTCTCTGTGCCTCTGGATCATTTATTTCCTAGGGCATCCTCTTGGCTTCAATATTCCTTGTTGTGTTCTCTGAAGATGTCAGTCTGAACTTCAAAATTGATCTTAGAATCATAGAATTGCTAAGGTTGGAAGGGACCATTGAGATCATCAAGTCCAACCATCAACCTACCCTGACAAAACCACCTCTAAACCATGTCCCTCAGTACCACATCTACCCTTTTTTTAAACACCTCCAGGGATGGCGAATCCACCACCTCCCTGGTGGATCCCGTCTTCCACGTTAAATTCTGTTATTTTACTATGGTAACCATCTATGAAGATGATTTCTTGATGACAATTAGGTCAGAGCTGATCAGTAAGAAATGATATAGCATCCCACTGAAAGATAACCAACATATTGTGAAAACATACAAAGTGTTTGTCTGCCTTAATAAGGAAATTATTCTACGTCATTGCTGAAGCTTATTTTAGCTGGTGGTGTGATAACATTTGTTCAACAGATGCAAGCCACATATTTGATTGCTATTATATTGAGCAAATCTATGGAACAAAGGAGCACATTTTCTAAAACTAAATCTCATTCAACAATCTGCATGGAAACCATTCCTTTAAGTAAGCGGCTGTCAGAGATCCTAATTTACATCTTCTGGTACAAGTTGTGAATGGTACAATGTTAATTTTTTGTAAGTACAGGATTTGATTATATATGTGGAATTTCTACAGAATTTCTACAAAAGTAGAATTGAAATAGCTAGAGAGAAAAAAAAAAAAAGAAAGAAGTCAACACTCTCATTATTGTTACAGGGACCACCTAGAACCAGCTAGGATATAGGATAATATCACAGAGATATCAAATAAAAAGGTTGTATTGCTTAAAAAAACCCAGTGTTGGAATGTCTACTTTTGAATGGTCTGTCCAGTTCTGATTTAAACATTTCAAAAGAACCATTTTGGCTATTAAGAACCATTTAAAGATACTGAGATAAAAAAAACAAACAAACAAAACAACAACAAAAAAAACCCTGATAAGATACAGGAAAATCATTAAAGGATCAGAAAGTGTGCCTTATTGTGAACAATTCAAGGTCTGCATAAATATAGTTTATTCTGAACAAGATTAAATGGCTGAATAAATCACAGACTATAAGTCTATGACCTAAATGAGGAACAGGAATTTGAAATTAGATGGCTATGCAGTATAGCAGAAAAGCAAGGAATGGTAATGGAAATTATAATGACTGGAAAACCAGACAGACTTTCTAAGAGCAACAGTAACTAGCCGTCAAGGAAATTTGCAGTGATTTTAAATATTTTCTATCATGGAAATTTTAAGTTGATTACTTTTCTCAGCTATGTTCTTCCATATAAGAAGCTACTACATATGTAACAGGAAACTCCTTTCTGTTCAGAAAGTCAGATTGAATAACTAGAATTTATTACTCATACAGCTGACAAGATCTCATTCTCCTTCATCACTGATGAAGTACCAGGAAGTACATATACTTTTGGAAACACTGTTGCTATAAACAATTTCATTTGTTCACCTGACTAATTCTGTAGGGTGTCTTGACTCTCCCAACTACTGGAAAAATAAATTGCCTGGACAAAGATGCCTTGGTGCCATTTTATAAGACCAAGTATTCTCCTGACCTCCATCTGCCACTCCAGAAGAACACAACTCTCCCACAGGTCCTTTGTAATGTCTGCCAGTCTTGTGCTGATGCCACAGAAACCCTAAAGCATCAAAAATAACTGTCAATATTTAAACAGCTGAAGTGAGTCCATTGACTAAAAAAAGTTCTTACACAATGAGCTCAGAAGTAAACAAAAATATATAAACACCTACTTTAGGACTCTTCATGTATTGCTTTTTCCCAATTATTATTCTCTTCTGGGATTTATTGAATCATAGAATCATAGAATCAGCATGGTTAAAGTTGGAAGGTACCTTAAAGCTCATCTTGTTCCAACACCCTGGCCATGGGCAGGGACACCTTCCACTAGACTAGTCCAACTTTAAAGGTAACCAGAAGTTATTATGTGAAGATATCTATTAAGGTATACAATATTTGCCAACTTGAATCCCAAGACTCAATATCATAAGCATTCAAGAAATGAGAGAAGTGTATGTAAATCATTATATTATACTTTGTTATAACTAGAACCTATCAATCTTTTTCCCCTACTAATAGCTTACTTGCATTAAAGTTCTTTTGAATATAGCAATATTTAACTATTTTTGACAAAGATAAGTGATAGATATTTAAGTTTGGTGTTTTTTTTTTGTTTGATTGTTTTTTTTTTTTTTTTGTTTTTTTTTTTTCCTGAAGAACTGAAGGAGAAAGAAACCCACTCATTTTCAATTTAGAGCATGGACCCTTATGGCTCAGACTCCATGATTCTGAAAACCAACAAGCAGCGCATTCTGATCTGCACATTCAAAGAAAGCTCTATAAATAAAATTTACTGTGTAGGTGCAGTTGACTAATTATCAGATTTATTGTGATTCCAGCCTTCTGTGCAGTTTTGAATTCATGACACTTACCTACATATTGTGCTCAGGACCTCCTAACCAGTAAAGCTGTCATTGGGCCATTTAGGTTAATATTGGATCTTTTACTCCTCTTTCTTGACTGGAGGAAACTGGAAGAAATATCTTGGTTTTAAAAGAGACTTTTCTTCACTTCAGTGACCATAAATATTCTAGTCTTATTTTCTTTCCTGTCTAGCATTTTCATAACTTTCAATTTAAATCTCCCATCAAAAAATTAGGACAAAACACACATACAAAAAAGCACAAAGCCTATGTTTTTTACAAAAACATAACATTAAAATAAAGCACTGAACATTATGCCTTTTGGGTTATATTTGAATACGAGTGTTTCTTGTTCCAATGTTTTTGAGGCTCTTTGCCCTTAAATCAGGTATCTCCAATCATAGAATGAATCAACTGTATGTAAGCCCTTGTTATTACATTTTTCGGAAATCATGGACATAAAAAGCAATTCTAAGTATTAAGGTTAAGTGTATGCACAGACAACAGGAACAGAAAGTGTACAAAGAGTGAATTTACTCAGCCCATGTTGTTGCTTAGGCCTCAAGAAATTATTTCCTATACTCAAAGGAAAAGACTTATTCTGTGCATTTGGGATTAACTTTTAGAGTGTTTCATGTCTCTTCTCAAGACAAACAACGTTTTGCCTTTGGGCTTCCAATTTCAGCACAAAGACATTTGTGTCAATAGGATGTTTAGAAAGACATAATATTAGTTCTTAAACAGAAGGTCAGAGGTGGCATCTGGCCTATTTGTTCATGCTTAAAAAAAAGAACAAACAAAACCAAGGAAAAGCATATTTGAGTATAAAACAGATTACCAAGGAAAAATATATTTGACTATAAAATAGATTTTATTATGCTGAAAATACTTTTTTGGGGGGGAAATAAATTGTTTGTGTGGTTTGGCAGTGGGAAAGGTATAGCACAGAAAAAAACCCTGTGCTATACCTAAAATTCCCCAGTCATGTTCTGTTGAAAAGGAAAAATTGCAAGAGACAAGAAGATGCCATTCTGACTTCCTTCTTCCATCCAAAATGTCCTATCTTATAGGGGATGTATACTGAAATAATCCTTATTGGGTAGCTATCTTAACAACAATGTTGTCACATTTCAGGGGGAAAAAATATGCGTGCTATTACTTCTGCATATACTTAAAGATCTATTAAAATCTTTCTTTCATCTAAAATATATCATGGCCCAGTTATAATCATCATTCTTCTGTACAGCTACAGAATTTAAACATTCTTCAGTCACCACATCAATCATCTTAGTCAATTTATGTTTTCTTCATGCCCTTGCTGGTATGAAATGGTAGGATAAGCTTCCAAACACTAATATTTTAGAGTGTTGTCAAATACTGAGCATCAAAGCAATGATCCTTCAGGCTTGTCTATTCTCTTCCAGGCATCTGGTACGTGTATCAGGAGAGAGATTGCCTGAAGCTATTTTCTATCACTTGTTAAAATACAGTGAATGGCTGAGAGGTCAGCCAATGAAATATTGCAGAGACGACCTCAAGGCAAATCTTCACTTGTGTGATATTGTTTCCACAGAACAGAAGATTAGAATTAAGCACCATCTGCTAAGGCAGAGCATATATATGATGCTATCAAAGCCTATGAGCAAAAATAGCTTAACATCATTGTACAGAATCCTGTGAATATCTTGCAGGTAGACTGATCCTGGAGGAAATGGGAGCCTCCTTTAAAAACAAGAAACAATCTTTTACTTGTTTTTTTCAGTTCTGTGATACCTTGAAGGTCTTAGTGAACACTGTTCATTCACTGGCTGTTTTCCTTCTGTATCCAGCTTATCAAATTGCATCAAAGCACCACAGATATTCATGCATAAGGTCTTTGGTTGTGTTCATACTTGAGATTTAAATTCTTTATGCTATGTTGTCTGAATAAAAAAGTAGTTTTCTTCCAAACGAAAAATCATCTTATTCTTTTTGGTGTCTGTTTTGTCCTTTCTCATAGGTTTTGGGTTTTCCGTAGTCTTTGTTTCTTATTCTATCCACAGCTGCCTACTTTGGTATTTCTGGGGCCACAGATGTCAACGGGCAAGCGCCTTTTGATATCAAAGTTTGTATTGGCTGCTATTGAGGTAATATCCTGGAACGATCGTTTCATCCACAGATAGACCACTGTATTTTGTTTGCTTCTCAAACTATCTTTAGCAGTGTTTTTTGCTAAAATAAAATCTGTTTGACTCACTGAGCTATGTTGGTGTCCCGCAGGGGTCCATACTGGGACAAGTACTGTTTAATATCTTCATCAATGACATAGACAGTGGGATTGAGTAAGCCCTCAGCAAGTTTGCAGATGACACTAAGCTGAGTGGTGCAGCTGACATGCCTGAGGGATGGGTTGACATCCAGAAGGATCTGGACAGGTTCAAGAAGTGGGTTCTCTGAACCTATTAATCTGAAACTAATGAGGTTCAAAAGGGCCAAGTGCAGGGTCCTGCACCTGGGTTGGGGCAAACCCTGCTATCCATACAGTCTGGGGAATGGAGGCATTGAGAGCTGCCCTGCCAAGAAGGACTTGGGGATACTGGTGGCTGAAAAGCTGGACATGAGCTGACAATGTGCGCTTGATGCCCAGAAGGCCAACGGTGTCTTGGGCTGCATCAAAAGAAGTGTGGCCAGCAGGCCGAGGGAGCTGCTTGTGCTCCTCTACTCTGCTCTCATGAGACACCACCTGGAGTACTGTGTCCAGCTCTGGAGTCCTCAGCACAGCAAAGACATGGAGATGTTGGAGCAGATTCAGAGGAAGGCCACAAAGATGGTCATAGCGCTGGAGCACCTCTCCTATACGGACAGGCTGAGAGAGTTGGGGTTGTTCAGCCTGGAGAAGAGAAGGCTCTAGGGAGACCTTATTGCATCCTTGCAATACTTGAAGGGGGCTTGTAAGAAAGACGGAGAGTGTTTACCAAGTCCTACAGTGACAGGACAAGGGGCACTGGTTTAAAACTGAAAGAGGGTAGATTTAGATTGGCCATGAGGAAGAAATTTTTTCAATGAGGGCGGTGAGACACTGGACCAAGTTGCCCAGAAAAGTTGTGGATGCCCCACTGTTGGAAGTTTTGAAAATCAAGCTGGATGGGGCTTTGAGCAACCTGATAGGGAAAGATGTCCCTGCCCATGGCAGGGAGGTTGGACTAGATGATCTTTAAAGGTTCCTCCTAAGCCAAGCCATTCTATGATTCTATGATTCTATGATTCTATGATTCTATTTTTTTACTGATTTCAGTGTGAAGGAATCTCTGTAAATTCAAGCATATCATTAATGGCGTGAGAATAGATATTTTAAAGTTTTTAAAAGTTTGAAGAATCACCAAGGAGGCACTAAAGCAGCATGTTGGGTTTGTTTGCATTTACTAATTTCTGTTTGGTGAATGCCCTTTTTCAGTCATTTCAGATTTAGTCTTCTCCTGATTTTTAGGCTGAATCTTGTCCTGGTGGATAAGTGATTGCTGCTGCTTCTTTTGTCTCAACATTTCTTGAGCTCTGTCACTGCTGATTCTGATTTCTTTTCTCATCATTACTTGCATTTTAGCCAGAAGGATGAAAACATAATCTCCATATAGGCTGCCAAAAGTGCCTTTTCATCAATTGAGATGGTGCCAACTAACAAAGCAATGAGGAATCATTTCCCCTCTAGGAAAGTAAGCTTATTATTCCCCTTCCTAGCTACATTCATCAGCAGAAATCCTAAGGTCACTTTTGTATCTATGTCCAGTCTGATTAAATATTTTTGCAGCCCCTGGCTTACAGAAAGGGGGTTCGTCTGGGGTTTTTCCTCCCCCTCATTTTCCAGATCTTATGCAAGTCAGTTTAGCCTCTTTTGCGTTAAGACTAAGTTCAGTACAGACTACTTAACCTAACTCTTATATCCGCCTGATAATGGAAACATTAGTCAGAACATGCATGTGAGCAGAAATACTTGGTATAATTGCTAACATCCCCCATCTATAAAGTAACTGTGAGATTCTTTTCCCCAACCGGCCCCAGTGCTTGCCTCAAAGCTCAACCATCTCTTGCATATCTCCCCCCGAACTATCTGTGTTGTCTCACAGTACTGTTTTTCAGCTTCCTGCCCTGTTACCTGTGGTGTCCAGACATTTCTAATGTTGCCGCCAGCAGTTTCTCATGTTCTGTTAGCTAAAATTTACATCAGGTTCTAGTCATCTACTTGCGTACCATAACAAAAGTCATAGCTTCGTATTATATGATTGACTTTTGTTTAGTAAAAAAACTCAAAACACACACACAAAAAAATACAACAACAAAAATATCCTAGAAAAAACCAATTACTTTGCAGTTTCATGTTTATGTGGTTAACCTAAAAATACATCGTATGTTACCGTCATGGTTTAACCACCACCATGCAGCCACTCACTCACCCCCTTTTCCCCCCACAAGGAAGAAGAAAGAGAAATGGAAGGGAAAAGAAAAATAAAGTCATGGGTTGAGATAAAAACAGTTTAATAGAAAAAATGTCAGAAAAGGAAAAATAGCACTAATAATAACAATAATAATAATAATAACACCAGACACTCACCACCTGGTGAACTGGCACCGTCCTGAGCAGTGATGGCAGATTCCGGGACCCCAGCTAAGCTCCACTTACTTATATACTGAGAACGACAACTATGGTATGGAGTATTTCATTGGCCATTCCATTGTTCTGTCTATTCTTCTCTGGTATCCTGGTTTGAGATAAAACAGAACTGATTTTCTGTTCAGTAATTTTACTTTTTAGCTTCTTCTAACGAAGTAAATTCTCTGAAAATAACAGAATATTGTGGAGACATTGTTCGTTCTCAGAGTGATAAGGCCTAATTATTTGTAATTTATGCCAAGGAATGGTATGCAGAGAGGCTCTTGCTTATACTTCTTGCTAGAACAACCAAGGGCAGCTAACTTCGTTATTTACCCTGTTGGAGGGTTGGAAGCAAAAAAGCATAGGGGGGTCGCACCTGCGGGGAGGAGCAGACAGGACAGGTGACACAGAACTGACCAACAGCTTATTCCATTCCATCTGCCTCATGATCAGTATAAAAGCTGAGGGATCAAAGGGTCAGCCCTCTTTTTTCAATGACCGACGTCTGAGGAGGACTCTGTCTGTTTGTCTGCCTTTGATCCCGATCCGTGCATTCCTAGATCCAGATCTGGAATCCAGTTCCTGTTCATCACTGAGTCCAGTCTGGGACTTTCCCAGTGCCTGTCGGTGACATGATTGTCATCCTGGGAGCTTGATACAGGTTTGTACATATTGTATATATTTAATTATTTTCTTTCTTATTATTATTTTATTAATTTATTACTATTTTCATGACAGTAGTTTAGTTATTTTTCTAAACTCAGACGTCTCTTTTCTCTGTCTCCCTCCTTTTCTTGGAGAGAGAGCTGGGGGAGAGCATCTGTCCTTCATTTCAGTGGCCAGCTTGGCCCAAAGCATGACAAATGGGAAGCTGAAAAAAAAGTCATTGAATAATGTAAATATCACCTAGCAACAACTAAAACCAATAGGTATTATTGACATTCCTTTCACACCAATTACTAGAAAGAGAAGTTAACTCTTTCCCAGATGAAACCAAGACAGTTACATTAGAGAATAAGTGAAAATCACCGTTTAGAACAGCGGGTGCTTCACCTTTATTTCTATTTCCTATATGCAGTTCTGTAGCACCACATTTCTTGAATAAGAGCACTTTGAGAACTTATCTATATTGTTTACTTTCTTTCTGAAAAGTTGCCTTTCTTATTATTAACAGTAGAGCAGAAAAAATCCCCCACTTTCACTCCATCCCCTGTAGCTAGCGAAAAGAGGAATATTTATCACAAAGAAAGAGAAGGGACAGTTCTGACTTCATTCACTATATTTGCTTGTTTAGAAGCTAAATCCAAAATAGCAAAGGCTTTACTGCTTCTTTGAAAAATGAGCTCCCTAGAGGAATGGAAATAAAAGATTAAATATAAAATAGGAATATTGTAAGATACAAGAAATGCAAAATTACAAAGAGAAAATAGACAAAATTGGGCAAAAGCAAGAGAGGTAATAGAGGTAGGCATGGTGGAGAGAAAAGAAAAATGCTAAAAAGAATAAGCATAAAAGAACAAGGTTCAGACATGGGCAATAAGGAAACTATGAAAGAACAGAGTGTCCATTTCTTAATGTCAGTATATGAATTGCTCCAATGACAAGCTGAATTGTCAGAAAAGTGTCCTGTTTCCAAATCTGGGTTGAGACATAAAGAAGTTCTTCCCAGAGAAGGAAGAGATTGTAATGGTCTCCCATAACCCTGTCTAATCAGTAACTCTCAGGGCTGGTCACAATGGATGCGTCTGGTCATGATGGCTGCATCAGACTAAAAGTGGATTTGGGGTAGACAGATAATGCAATGGCCAAGGACTAACTGGGGCAGTGCAAGCACCTAACCATAGTACTGACACTGTGGTCAATATGCAAATATGATTATAAGTCAATCATCTTACCCCTCCAAATAGTGAACAGCCCAAGAACCCTTTGAGCAGTCCTCTACAGCTGTGGGCTGCACACTAGGATCTCCCCTTGTGTAGGGACAACTCTCAAGATTACTCCTCAAGGTTGAGAGATTCCTTGCTACAACAGATCCTCGGTAAGTCTAATAGCATGCTAAACTTTGAAGCTCCACTAAGATTATATCTTACATTTTTTTGTGCACATAGAATCCTTTAGACATAAAACATTGATTAAGTTTGGGACTAGGACTGGATCCAGCCGCACCTAGACTCCTCTCTGAGAAGGAGTTTAGAAAGCAAGGGCGTCCTTTCTGAACCTTGTGAATCAATGGGAGGGTCTCCCTGGCAGTTGTGTCTGACCCTGTCCTCTATGCACTAAATAACTGAGTGTGCCTTGCCATCGAATCTTGTTAAACCACTGTTGCATTTCCTATCAAACTTTGTTAAATTCATGTTTTACGTCAATAAATGTATCTCTGCTTCTCTCTTGTGAGTGAAGTGCAGCATTCCATCCCTAACAGACATCTAAAAAAACAAGGGGGGGGAAATTCAGAAGGGAATACAATGAGAAGCTGAATGTCTGAACTAGTCTTAGAAATTAAAAGTTAGATTAAAAATATACATACATACATGCATACATATATATAATTAATGTTTATCAATATAAGCAACTAGGAATAAGCACAAGTAGTAGATTTACAGAAACTGAGGAAGTGAATGAAAAGTGAAAGTACAAAAAAAGAAAAAGATAAACTTTAATTACTTAAAACTTTTTAATTATTTTAAATATTTAGACGTATGTTAAAGTTAGCTGTTATAAACCTAGATTTTTTTGAAAAAAAAAAAAAAACAAAACAAACTGACAGTGTTTCGAACATCCACACCCATGTATAGTATTTTGAAATACAGCCTAGCAGAAAAATGTAATAACAAACTATTTTAACTAAACTGGAGAATCATTTGTAGACCTGGTTAGGAAAAACTTTGTTCACAAAACAATTTTATATTGGGCAAGCAACACCATCAAAAAAAGACCTTTAACGCACAGTTGTTTTTGTTTTATTTTGTTTTGTTTTGTTTTCTGAAATCTCATAAAAAAGCTTATTTTTGGGGTTTTTTTTGCTACATTTGCTTTAACTAATAGAAAATATGTTGTTTAAATTCTGTCTTTAACATTATTTGAGGGGTTTTTATTGCATGACTTAAAATCATTATTCATTTAATTTCAGATAAGCATGCACAAAATGACAAAAGTTTTGTATTTATTTCTGTTCTCAAACCAGTGCAAAAATTATTCAAGATCTGACATCTAAAATTGTATAAAAGTTACTTACCAGACATCTCTACTGGGTATCATCCTTCTTTCTCAAAAGAACTTTTTTCCTAGGATTTCCTATAAGGACTGAAACTGCACAGTGGCTATCGATTCAAGCTATCTTGTTCATGTGGTTGTGGTTGGATTTCTTTATGGATAGATGTTCAGGAAATGCTGGCATCCAATAAAATTAGGTAGACTACCCTATTTGGCACAATTCTTCCATCTTGAACTGCTCTGAAAAAAGTGTATATTACATTAAAAGTACTTGGAATATACCTCTAGGGTCTAAATAATAACATCCAACTTCAAGGATTTAAAAGTGATACCTCTACTTTAAGGTAGAAATGTTAGTTTCCTTCCTTCAATTATTTCTAAAGACAGTTAATCCCATCCTGAGATGCCCTGTGCAAGTAGCATAAGTCAGACACTTAACTTCTGAAGGTCTTCAGTTAGGTTATGTGAAATTCTGTTAAAAATTTTCACTATGTTTTTGCCTAACCCTTGTTCGGTGAGGAATTCAGACATTTTGATTTCTTTTCAAAGTACCTTGAAACACTTTTGTTTTGAGAAGTTTTTTCCCTCGTTTTGCACACAGAAAAAAATGATGTATAAGATAAATATTTGACTAATGCCAAAGAGCTTTTAAAGTGAAGCTAGCACAAGACCAAGGTTTGCATCCTCACCTGAATCACAAAAGCCCATCTTCCTGCAGACTTCCAATATATTGAAAATGCAGGTGGATCAAGATCTGCAAAAATGTTTATTATTCTGCTTCCTAAACTGTGGCTTGCCTTACTCATCACATGCTTTTATTCTTATTATTCAATTTAAAGCATTGTCATGGTTTCAGCTGGGATAGAGTTAACTTCCTTACTAGCAGCTGGAATAGTGCTATGTTTTGGATTTAGGATAAGAATAATGTTGATAACTCACTAATGTTTTTAGTTGTTGCTAAGCAGTCAAGGCCTTTTCTGCTCCTCGTACTGCCCTGAAAGCAAGTAGACTGAGAGTGCACAAAAAGCTGGGAGGAGGCACAGCCAGGACAGCTGACCCCAACTGACCAAAGGAATATTCCATGTGATATGATGTCATGATCAGTACATAAAGCTAGGGGAAGAAGAAGGAAGGAGAGAATGTTCAGAGTTTTGTCTTCTCAAGTAACCGTTACGTGTGATGGAGCCCTGCTTTCCTGGAGGTGGCTGAACACTTCTTGCCAATGGGAAGTAGGGAATAAATTCCTTGTTTTACTTTGCTTGTGTGCACAGCTTTTGCTTTAGTTATTAAACCAGCTTTATCTCAACCCAAAAGTTATCCACTTTTCCTCTAATTCTCTCCTCCATCCCCCATCCCTCCAGCAGGGAGGGGGGGAGTGAGCAAGTGGCTACATAGTCTTAGTTGCCGGCTGGGGTTAAACCGCAACGCATATGTAAGTGCAAATAAAGTCTGTTTAAAATACAAAATATTTCTTATTCTTAAAGCACACAGGATGTCAATTTCATTTGGTGCAAAGTTTCTAAAAGTCTCAAATTACAGCACTGTTCACAGACCTAAGGAAGATTATCCAAGTTCCTCACCACTTTTGTCTAATATGTGCCAGCAGTTCACAGGTGTTTACTGAGAGAGCAGGTGAAATGAAATTGTGTGTGGTTTCACTATGGCTTTCACTAAAAAGTTCTTGCCAAGTGCACCTGTACACATCTGCTAGAGTGGTGACGCACATTGCATAATTTTTGTCATATCTCATGCTTCCCGTGGTTATGTCTAGACAGAGAAAAACTACATTTGTTATTTTAAAGTCTGCCCTTTTATAAATAGAAGCTTAAATATATTTGGCTGGTCAGTCACTTAGGTAGAGACAGTTTTACAGTTTGACAGCTACAGGCAAGTTGTCAGCAACAAATACTTCCAGGGAAACCTATTGAAAATGCTACTCTCTCTTGCCAGACTATTGAGCAGAACTCCACAGGAGCTGTGAAAGGAGCTAGTTTCCTGCTATCAGCTAAAATTCTTGAACCACAGGGGCTAGAGCAATATCAAAACAATAGGATTTTGCTACAGCTCAATCGGTCCATACAAGTTCGGCCCAGTATACTCTGCTGGAGACAGGATAGGTTATATGGTATAGTGCCCTGTATAACAGACCCTGTGATAATGGCTAAACTATGAATAGTGTCACCTGCTACATCTCAGTGATAACAGACAAATTAACGACAAGCTGATGCAGCGTTTAAGCTATCTAAAATTGTTAAAGAATGCCTTTGCTGAGAAAACTATTATTGATTGCTGAAGAAGCTGATCTGTATAGGGAAAGGAAACAAATGGTCATGGTTTAACTTGAAGGTAGATGTTGTATGAAGTCTTTATTCACTTGCCTGAGTATTATGGGTTCTAACATAAGCTATCTAGAAAGAGCAGAAAAAGAATATGTAATCATAGGGGAGTTTGGTTTTATTTGTTTGTTTGCTTGCTTGTTTTTACAGGGGTAGATATATTTGCACATCTAGACCTGCTTATCTCTAAAATAGCAGTGAAAGACTTTTTTCTCAGATTTTATGGTTCACTGCCATATTTGGAGAAGGAATTAGATTTGTGTCAGCTTAGTAGCCAAAGTAGAGGCCTCTTGCACTCAGGAAGCAGAACAGGCTGCAAACTAAGTAAAGCATAAATAGAGTTTATTTGCCCTGAACCCAAAAATAAGCACACCAAAATGGCATGTCCAGCAGCAGTGCACTGACATTTTGTAGCATAGTTAAACCTAAGTATTTAAGTAACACACAATGGCAAAGAAGCAAAACAAAACTTGTAGCATAATTGGTCAATAGGAAAACTGGAAAACATGTGCAAGCAGTAAATTCTACAAGATGAAAAAAAAAAGGATGCAGAAGAAGAAGGGAAAATACCTGACAAATTCTGAACCACTCTTAGACCCCAAAGTAATCTGAATTATGTCAGGAGAATGTCAGATCCATCCCTTTCTTTTGCGGAAGGAGACAGAAACAAAAAAAAAAAAACAGTGGTGAGAAGAATGATGGGGAAGAGAGCTTGGTCATTTCAGTTCTGATTTTTCTCAGCAAAGATCTGGCCAGTTTTCATTTGGTGGCTAAGCCCACGGCAAGATCTGTAGCCATCAATAGTAACTACACAGGATCCACTCTGTGGTACTGTGTACTCTCAGCTGATGTAGAATATGATCATCAAAGAATGACTTCTTCGCATAGACAGTGGTAACAATTGGTGATGCCTATTGTCAATGTAAGTCCAACAGTGTTGATTTGAAGTTGGAAACTGGGTTGAAATATCAGTCATCCAAACATTCCCATCATAGTGAACTCTAATTCCCTGGCTGATATATATCCATATTCAGTTGCAACATGTGTCTTGATGTCAAAGGGATAAACATCAATATTTGAAATGACTGCCCTTACCTTCTTTTATATGCAATGGAGAAAAATAGGCATCCTTAGAGAGAAATTAGTCTGATTTATTTTAGTTACCTACCTAGCTGTATAGATAAACTGTCCTATGAAGTGCATATCTCACTCCACTGAATATCAAAGACAGACTAGAATAATTATTTCTCCATTTTTTTTAAATGTACCACTATACCTTCCAACACAAGCAGCAAATACAGTACGTAAGAGAAGAGAATCTTTTGAGTTTCAGCTCACTTCTGACTGCTCTGGGGAAAGATGACCTTCCCTAGAGGCAATGGGTGACATTTAGCTTTTTTTTTAATTCTCTTAGTTGTAAAGTCAGATAGACCAACTCATGTTGAGGACCTGGCAAAAATGTAGGACAGAATTTTTGCTTGGAGTGAATCCAGCTTTCTTTGCCTTCTGGCTTCTAGAACCTCACTACACCTGGTATTTGCTCTGCAAATGAATTACCTCCCTGATGCCAGTCCTTTTGACCTAACAATTAGGCTTGAAACTTAATCATCTAGAATGCATCACTAGAAGTCATAGGACAAAAGTTGTAAACTGATGACTAAGATGTACTGTTATGGGAGCAGGCAGGCAGCAAAGTGAAAACAACCTGGGTGCATAAGAGGACTTTCAGGGACTTGAGTGAAAGAGTGAAGTTCAAGGAATTTCAGAAAGTAACTTTTGGGAGGGTAATCTGAGGGGAGACAAGTTATGCCAATTGTGAAGGAGACTAGCAGAAACTGGGAACATGAAGAAAAAAAGCTGAAAAGACAGATTTTGACATAGAAAAACCTAAACAAAATAATCTTCCCAAAATGTTGCTTTCTCTGAAATTTATGTTATCATGTATTGTTACAGCTGTCTTTCCTTTGAAATGGAAATGATCTTCCAAATTTGCGGAGTCATTCTTTTATTAGCTCTACTTGAAAAGTATAAACAAAGTGTTTTAAGTTCAGTTATAGTATATGTTTTCATTACAACTTTTCTGAATGTTTTCTGCTGTGCATAGCTGACACAATGGATTAAAGTGTACTAGTACCAATGACTGCTTAACGAAATCATATGGCATCTGTCCAAACACTCAGTTAATCTAGCTAATATACTTAAACAAAAACAAAACAAAACAAAACAAACAAACAAACAAACAAAACCAAAAAAACTTCTTAGTAAAAAAAAAAACCCTAAACCACAAAACATAACAAAACTTTCCTATTTTCTGATACATCTGACACTGTCTGTGGTCTGAGTCAAGTGTCCTTTAAGTGGAAAGGCATTACATGCTTTATATTCTTTCCAGTGCATGTTAATATCAAGGCTGTCAAACAGTTTAAAAATGAAAAGTGTCATCTTAATGAAAACTAAAAGTTACCACTTGTGATACAAATGTGTTGACAGAAAATACCCTGCAAACAGTCTCTATTTAGCATGAAAGAGTGCATGGAATCTGCTGACTAATGCATTTTATTTTGGTAGCTATTCATTTGACACACAATACACTACAAAGCCATTTGTTGAGAAAAGTTACAAAACTGTGATTGCTCTTTTAAGAAACCACTGTATCTGAAATGCTTTTGCCTTCATACAGATGATAGTTTATTCTTCCTTTAAATGTGCTGAAATATCTAATTCAATGTAGCTAAATTAATGACTTCAAATACTGCTTTCCAATCATAAATAATTTAAGTCTCAATAGCTGAAAAAATCAATTTAACAAATATGAATAACTTTATCTAATGCAGCCTAGAGTAACCTACTTTTCTTTTCCTTTAATAAACAACCATCCCAGAGCTCTCATCTTCTTGTAAGAATTGGTTGAATGTAGGCTGGACTGGAAAGGCATAGAGAGGAAGGATGACAGTGTCTGAAACACCAGGGCACAAATGGCTTCAGATTATGTATTCCATTTACTTTCCACTTGAATGAGGGCAGATATAAGTGCTGACCCTTCAGAGTTGTCAGTCAGAGTCCCACCAGGTGTGTCTACACTGCCAAATTATAAAAGGCTGGGAACAACTCAGAGGATGAAATGCTTGCTCATCCACACTCTTTAACTGTTAACTTTTTCCCTGGTTATGGTTTGAACACACAGAAATAAGAGCACCTCTGGGACAGAGGTGCACCACTGGGAGCAAGAGGAGAGCAGGGACTGAATATAAAGAAAAAACATGGCTAGACTTCACCAAAGCCTATGGAGAGAAGCCAGACTGTGAAAGCTAGTCTGCATGTCAGCTAATGAATTCTAATCTCTCATTTGGCAGTATAGACATAGACTGTCAAACTAGGCAGATTTTCTAAGGAAGAAATATTCACAGGAGTATTGATGGCAGGACTGCAGCCTTATAGTGCACTGTTCAATAGAGAAAAAGAACTTTATTCCAAGGAAAAAAAAGAAAAAAAGAGAGAAGAAATTTAACAGATTACTGCTGACAGAATGACAAATAAATTAAAATTGTGCAGGATGCAATTGTTTTTACTCAACTTAAATAAAAAAGAATTTTTGTAAAAATGAAGTTATAAAAATAAGTATTTGAAGAAGGATAAAAGGGCAATAGAGTCGAAAACACAATCGAGACCAAAACAATAGTCAGATGAAAATCCAGACTTGTAACAGTGACTTTCTGTATTTTTAGCAAAAAGAAATAAAAAGTGGAAAGGCTTGTAAACTTAGAAACCAGTCTTTCATATGGAAGTTATTTATTTCCTCGTAAATTTTGAAATGCTCTGTAACTATACACATTTGGCTCTAAATAAAGTTGATGTCCAAATGAATCTACTGAATTAGTGTACGGGTAGGGTCACAAAAATAACTTCTTCACTTTCTCTTTTCATAGAATCATAGAATGGTTTGGGTTGGAAGGGTTCTTAAAGTTTGTCTAGTTCCAAGCCCCCTGCCATGGGCAGGGACTCCTTCCACTAGATGAGGTTACTCAAAGCCCCATCCAACCTGGCCTCTAACACTTCCAGGGATGGGGCATGCACACCAACTCTGGGCAACCTGTTCGAATGTCTCACCACCAGTAAATAATTTCTTCCTAATACCTAATCTAAGTCTACCCTCTTTCAATTTTAAACCGTTACCCCTTGTCCTATCATTACACTCCCTGACAAAAAGTCCCTCCCCATCTTTCCTGTAGGCCCTCTTTAAGTACTGGAAGGTTGAAATTCAAAAACACTGGTACCAGTACTGACCCCTGAAGAGCACCACTTGCCACTGGTCTCTGCTTGGACATCAATCTGTTGACTATAACTCTTTGAGTGTGACCATCCAGCCAGTTCCTTATCCACCAACTAGTCCATGTATCAAATCCATGTCTCTCTACTTTACAGACAATAATGTAGTGCAGGACAGTGTCAAATGCTTTGTACAAGTCCAGTTAGATGATGTCAGTTGCTCTTCCCTTATCCACCAATGCTCTAACCCTGTCGCAGCAGGCTGCCAAATTTGTCAGGCATCATTTGCCTTTAGTAAAGCCATGTTGGCTGTCACCAATCACCTCCTTATTTTCCAAATGCCTTAGCATGGTTTCCCAGAGGATCTGCTCCATGATCTTGCTGGGCACAGAGGTGAGACTACCAGCCTGTAGTTCCCTAGGTCTTCTTTTTTTCCCTTTTTGAAAATGGTGGTTATGTTTCCCCTTTTCCAGTCAGCAGGACCTTCACCAAACTGCCATGACTTCTCAAATATCATAGATAGTATCTCAACAACTTCATCTGCTAGTTCTCTCAGGACCCACTGATGCAGCTCATCAGATCCCATGGATATGTGCACCTTCGGGTTCCTTACATCATCTTGAACCTGATCTTCTCCTACAGTGAGTGGTTCCTCATTCTCCTAGTCCCTGCCTTTGCCTTCAGTGACTTGGGTGGTGTGGCTAGAGCCCTTGCTAGTGAAGACTAAAGCAAAAAGTCATTGACTACCTGAGTTTTCTCCGTATCACAGGTAACTAGGTCTACCGTTTCCTTCTGGAGAGGTCTCACATTTTCCCTAGTCTTCCTTTTATCTCCAACTTACCTATAGAAGCTTTTCTTGTTGCCCTTGACATCCCTGGCCAGATTTAATTCTATCAAGGCTTTAGCTTTCTTAAGCTGATCCCTGGCTGCTCGGACAGTTTCTCTGTATTCCTCCCAGGCTACCTGTCCTTCATTCCACCCTCCATAGGCTTCCTTTTTGAGTCTAAGTTTGTCCAGGAGCTCCTTGTTCATGCAGGCAGGCCTCCTGGTGTTTTTGCTTGACTTCCTCTTTGTTGGGATGTATCACTCCTGAGCTCAGAGGAGCCTATCCTTGAATATTAACCAGCTTTCCTGGGCCCTTCTTCCCTTCAAGGCTTTATCCATGGCACTCTGCCAAGCAGATCCCTGAAGAGGCCAAAGTCTGTTCTCCTGAAGTCCAGGGTAGTGAGTTTGCTGTGCGTCGTTCTTGCTGCCCTGAGGATCTTGAACTCCACCATTGCATTGGTCACTGCAGCCAAGGCTGCCCTTGAGCTTCACATGCCCCCCTAGGCCTTCCTTGTTGGTAAGAACAAGGTCTAGCATAGCACCGCTTGCCACTGGCTCCTCTGTCACTTGGAGAAGGAAGTTATCATCAATGCATTCCAGGAACCTCCTGGATTGCTTATGCCCTGTTATGTTGTCCCTCCAGCAGATAATGGGGTGGTTGAATTCCCCCATGAGGACCAGGGCTTGTGAACATGAGGCTGTCTATAGACGGCCTCATCTGTTTGATTTTCCTGGTCGGGTGGCCCATAGCAGACCCTCACTGTAATATCACCTGTCCCTGTGTTTCCTTTAGACCTGACCCATAAACTCTTGGTCAGCTCCTTATTCATCCCCAGACGGAGCTCCACGCACTCCAGCTGTTCACTGAAGTAGAGGGTGACACTCCCTCCTCGTCTCCGTTCTTTGTCCTTCCTGAAGAGCCTGTATCCTTCCATTCCAACACTCCAGTCTTACTGACCTGTTGACCTTCTTCAGGCTCTAGGCATCTGCTGCTGGCATTGGCATCAAACTGGTAGGCATGTGATGGATTGAGGTTCCCCTCCCATGACATCTTTTGTTTAAAGCCCTCTTCACCAGCTTGTCAAGCCTCTGACCAAAGATGGTCTTCCCCTTCTCTGACAGATGGACCCCAGCAGCCCCCAGAAGACCCAGTTTCTCAAAGCAAGTCCCATTGCCTAAGTAGCAGAACCCCTGGCTGCAGCACCAGTCCTGTAGGCATTTTTTGACTCGCCAGATTTGACTGACCCTTTCAAAACCTTTTCCTTTGACCAGGAGGATTGATGAAAAAACTACCTGTGCTCCAGAGTCCCTTACCACCACTCCCAGGGCTCTGTAATCCTTCTTGGTAGTCCTCAGACTCTCCTTGTGGTATCACCGGTGCTCACTTGAAATAGCAGCAGCAGACATTGGTGACATCCCTGATAAGCAGCGCACGTCTCTAGAGTGTGTTAGGTCAGTGCATCTTTCAGAAGAGTCACCCACTACTATCACCCATCGCCTTTTCGTAGTTGCTTTGGTTGTTAAATAAGGAGCAGATCAGGGTCCCTTACTCAGGTCCAGCGTCTCTTCTGATGCGACCAGTCTTTCCTCTTCAGTCTGCAGAGAGGTGAGGCAGTTCTGCAAGGACACTTCAGGCTCCAGGGGAAGTTTCTTCCTCCTGCCGGCCCTTGCCTTTGCAAGTTTCCATTCTTCTTCATTAATGGCCCCACCCATTTCTGTGTGTTTTTGATTGTTTGGCTGTGGGTGGTGAGTCCACAGCAAACTGCTCAGAACCAGCTGTCTTACTCCTTCTCTGCCTCCCTGATGCTACACAGTCTCCTCACTGCCTCCTGCAGCTCAGCCAACTGCCACAGGAGGTCCTCAAACCAGGCATATATTTTGCAGGCAGGTCTGCCACCTACCCTTGCCCCAGGAGAAAGGTCTATGCACCTACTGCAGTCTGAGCTCTGCACTGCAGCTTCTCCCTTCAGCAGCTTCATCTGGGTGGAGGCATCAGCCACTCTTGAGATAGATGGGACAGACCCTCAAGCCCAAGCTGTGGCCCTTGCTCTCAGACAAGTGCCCACCATTCTGCCTTGAGGGTCAGGTAGGATGAGTGCCCTTGACCTGTGCAGATGGTCACAGAATGGTGCCCAGTTGCTGGGTTATGTGTCCTTCAAGCCTCCCACTCGGCCATTGGAATCATTCTCCTTCGAAGAGGCGCTTTCTCTGCATGTCTGCCCATGCAAACTGACAAGTGAAGTGCGGCACCGTGCCCTGGATGACACACCATGCCCTATTTGCCAGCTCTGGTCCCAGCGCTGTGGTCACTTGTGTTCCCCAGGCTGCTTTTTGTAGGTGTCAGGGGTGGTCACAGTTGCTTTGGCAATGCCCAGGCCTTGTCAGTGTCTCCCACAAGGGCTGCCAGCTCCTGGTGGGTCTCTCCACTGCCCTGGGGTTTCCCTACTTCAGGAAAACCCTCTGTGTGCTGAGATCCACAGCTCTGACTGACTGTTGTTTTTCCACAACAGTGAAACTTTTTATTTTCTGCCCAAGCTGGGCAATGCAACCTCCCTGTGGAAAATCAGGAGCAGCCTGAACCCAATGGTGGGCTGACAGCATGGGGACAGCACTCAGGGACCCCACCTCGGAATGCAGGGTCACACACAGGGCACCTCCTCACCCAGAGGGTGCATTGGCAGGATGTCAGGAGCTGCGGGGTGGGGGGGCACTCAAAGCTGAGGCAGCTGCATCTCTCAAAGGAGAGGAACATCCATAGAAAGGGAGTAGGTGATGGTAGCCCCTGTGGCCAGAAGCGTGGCACTTTTCACTGTGTGAGTCTGGGGAGGGTCTGTGTGCCTGCATGTGCACACATGTATGTGGTGACAGAGGAGGAGAACTTCTTGGGAATAGTTCTAGAGGGGTATTTAGAAGTTTTTAGGTGTTTATTAACATTTCTTTTAAATATCTACTATTGTGGTTTATCTGTTGTATTGGTTATATTGATTCTGAATATAGAATTAACTGATTCCTGTTTAATTACATGTCACTAATAAAACAATAAATGGCTTTGATCCTGATTTGATTGAGATCACAAAAACAGAATAATTCTTCCATGAGGAAAATGTTATATATATTTTTTTCTGTACAGTTAATCCCGTAGCACATCCACTCTTGTGAGATTTTAAGACAGGTAGGAACCCCCCCTCCCCAAACTTATATAAAAGGTTGATTTCATGATCCTCATGATTTAAGAAAACAGTGATTTAGTAGAATAATATTATGCTTTAAAGACTTGTTATTTGAGACTGATATTTTGTGAGAAGAGCTCCTCAAGTTTTTCACTGTCTAATCACACACCGACATTAACCTTCAAGTAAGACATTTTGTGAGCTTTCACATCTACTGGATAAATTAATTATGCCTTTTCTTCCAGCTCTAGGTAGTATACTTCTTCATGTTTGAAGACAGCAACTTGAGTTCAATATTATATATGTGTTATAATAATGACATTGATGATCACTTTCTGTATTACAAAAGTATTTGAGTTGTGCATTGCTGTCTGTGCAATATATATGTCATAGAAATGAGACAGACTGTTTCAAAGAAATTGCCTTTTTTTTTCTGATACCAGGTGAAAGAATTTTGTGGAACTGAGACAAGGAAGATGATGATTTGAGTAAGAAATTGTGAAGAAACAGTGTCAGTAAGGCATAGTAACATAAAGAAACAGAATAAGTAGAATGTTGCACTATAAATGAAAGATTTTAACAGTATCAGCATATTGTAAATGCTAGTATAGGCACTATACACATAAAATAGTGTATTAAATATAAGGCTATATATTATCACTGAAACATAATTTTAGGCAAGTTCTAAAACTTGCTAAACTTCTTAACTGTCATTGTCAGTTATCAACTTACTATGCACATCACAATACATGGAAACATGTCTACTTTGAAGGCAACAGAACTAATTGCAAAACTTACCTCTTTGTCTAAAGTTGGCTTTAATATTTTGTGAAAATGGAAGGGGTTGAAACATGAAGAGATGCTTGTGCCAGTAAAGGCAGAAGAAAGAAACCAAGTAAAGGAAGTAAAAAATAAGTTGTACTGTGGACATGGGAGTGAGTCAAAGGATGCTCCATATTTACAGCAGCTTTAATACTTCACTGTAACATCATTAAAGCTATGCTGATTAGTTGTAGCATAATTTGTAATCTTATTGTCTTAAATTGAATGATCAGACCCAAATTTGAACTTAGAACTGAATTTAACCATGGTTTTCTCAGTTTTAACATTGTTTATAGTTAAGAAACAGCTAGTATTTGAACTTTGCTCCTTCCTTTTCACATCATATGTATAAGCAAAATTGACCATGAATTCATGATCTGGGTCACCGGGCAGTGCCTGAATACAACAATAATTAATAATGTTTTATTTTGAGCAATACATTGGCAGACATATCTGTAATCATTGCACTAAAGGCTTCTTAAATAAAAAAAAAATAAAAAAAAAATTAGTTAGTAGTAATAAATGCCAACAAATAAATCCATACATATCCTAATCTTAAATCTAAACTGCAGAGTAAGTGCTCACTTTCCAGATTAGCAAATTATTTTTAAAATTAATTAAGATGAAAGGCTGATGCTGTTACTCTCAGTTGCACTACTTGGATCTAGTCAATCATTTTTCTTAGAACTACATTTAGGATAGATAGATACATAGATGTGTAGATAGGTAACATATATATCTATATAGATATGTGAACATTTTCATAATCTCTAAGGGAAATTATGTGCTCAGACCATTCAAAACTTACTTTAAATCCTGTGCATTTTTAGGATGTAAATTGATGTAAAAAATCTGTATTTTCTCTTTCCATTTTAGACTATAGCATGAAACGGAACACTGTACTAAGAATTTTCTGCGAGCTCCAGACAGGTTGATTTGTCCACAGAATACAGCATAACACAAAAATGCCAGCCTCAGTCATTAAAATAGAATAGCTGCGTTATCATGATGATAGCACTGCTAATAAGCCTTGCTCTTGACATGGTGGTGCAGTATCATGCTGACATAGACAATATAGGTATAGTATCATGTTCTGAAATTAGTTCAATGAGCAATGTTTGATGCAGACACACTTTACTTCAACTAGTCTTGTCCTATTTCTCTTTTTTTTTGTGTCTTTCTATATTCTACTATATCACAGTATTGGTAACACTGCTAATGTACACTGTAGAAATAATGAATAAATATGTGATGACTTGCAAACACTGTACCAATGATTCATGCAGCAGTAACATTTCTTGTTTGTGATATTAGAATTGCTTTTCATAGTGATGAGTCATGGTATCAAAATAGTTATTTGTGATTTGACTGAATAAATCAGGAATGAAGACTAGGCTAAGGATAAATCTTACATACATTTTCTTCTTCCATATGGTGATGAAGAAATGCAGACTAATTTATAGTTAATATAATGAAGAATAAATGTTGAAAAAAATTTCCTTTACCTTGTAGCCCATTCCTAGATAAAAATATAATTAAAATTAATAAAGCTTTGTCCTTATGAGAGCCGTAGCATGAGTCATAATTGCTATAATGGGCCATTAAAATAATGAAAACTTTGGAAGTAGGACTTCCAGTTCAGTATTAATAGCTTGCTTTTTTTTTTTTTTTTCCCTCACTATGCTACAGCATGAAATCGTGCACCTGTATTGTCTTTATGTGAATTTCAGTAGAAATTTTGCATCTAGCCCAATAGGAGATGGAAAATGGTTACCTGTTAAATCAGTGTCACCACTTCCAACTCATTGTGATATTCAACAACGTACTCTAAAAAGATTCATAGATTCAGTTTTTAATTGTAGCTCAATTCTATACATTTCTATAGCCCAGGTCCATACTGAGCCTGGCAAAACTGCTGAAAGTAGTAGATGACAGTTCTCTGTTACTTCTGAAAATCTATGCTTTGCTATTTTCTGTTACTATCTTTTCCCCTACAGAAGCTCAAATAGAATTTTAAATCTGCAATAAAAGTCTTAGTGTGTGATCTTACCTGCATAATGAAAAGCCAGTACAGTTATGAAAGTATTTGGCACTCTTCTATTCATATTTTACCAGTATTATGTCCAAAGCTACTGTCTTGCTGCATCTTTGTTATTATCTATTACTGTAAACCCTGAAGCTGCTCATAAATTACATCAATCTTGATAATTTCATAATTTATATATGAATAAGCAGATAAGTAAATTGCCTTATTGTCACAGATATTGTAAAGAGATCAAGCGACCATTCCATATTTTATATTATTCTTATATCAAGCAAAGCATATACGAGAGAAAAAAATAATATTTTGAAATGTAAAATATGTAGCAAAACCAATGAGTCAGTATTTCTGTGTGTAGAAACTCTGAGAAAAGAGTAGTTATTAAAACAAGAATGTCTTCCTAAATGTATACCTACTTCAGTTTTAACAAAAAGAACTAAATTCTTTGGCAACAGAAATGAACATAAGGGTAACAGAACTAACGGTGACCTGTGCTGGCCAAAGATTTGGCTATAATAAATTTCTTTCAGGTAAGAAGGTAGAAGGACTGATTGATGAGATGCTCAACATGAGCCAGAAATGGGTGATCACAGCCCAGAAGGCCAACCGTATCCTGGGCTGCATCAAAAGAATTGTGGCCAGCAGGTCAAAGGAGGTGTTTCTGCCCCTCTACTCCACTCTCGTGAGACCCCACCTGGAGTATTGCATCCAGCTCTGGAGTCCCCAACATAAGAAAGTCCTGCTGGAGCATGTCCAGAGGAGAGCCACAAGGATGATCCGAGGGCTGGAGCCCCTCTCCTATGAGGAGAGGCTGAGAGAGCTGGGGCTGTTCAGCCTGGAGAAGAGAAGGCTCCGGGGAGGTCTTATTGCAGCCTTCTAGTACCTAAAGGGGGCCTACAGGAGAGCTGGGGAAGGACTTTTTAGTAGGGCATGTAGCTATAGGACAAGGATGATCTTCAAGGTCCTTTCCAACCTAAACCATTCTATGATTCTATGACTGCCAAACTAACAATTTTTCAGAGACAGGAACTAAATAATTACTTCTGTGGTTGGAATGTTCTGTGCTGTGTTTCCAACAGAGGCATCTTTATTTGAGCTGTTCAAGACCAATGGAAACAAGAAATACTATGAGAAATACCTGCAGATCCTTCAAAAGGTTTTTTTATTTACAGAATGTAGTAAAATCCTACTTAAATAAATAAACTGGTTCCAGAATGTGTCAAGAGTTACACTCGCAAAATATATACAACAAGAGAAATAACTAAAATTGAGCAAAACAGTTAATTGACATTGGAACTATACATGTTCTACAAGGAAAGCATCTTACTGAATGGGAACATTTTCTTAAACACAGGGAAGGTTAGTAACACTTTAAAACCTTCAATTATATTTTGACTTTATTTCAAACTAACACCTACAATTGTTAATGCCAGTGTAAAGGTTAAAATAATTTTTAGTTTTATATTGGTTATTCTTACATTACTCAGACCACTTCCTCAAACAAAACATTCCTTTAAAACAATATGTTTTGTTTAAGAAGCTTAATGAACAAAGATAAGGATCCTAGTATTTAGACTTTCAGGTCTGATACACTTTAGTTGACAAAAAATGTCCTATATAATATGTTTGTGGGGTTTTTTTTGTTGTTTTTTTTTTCCTCTGTGCATGGTCTAGTTTAATATTAGATTGCTTCTGATAGAAATGAGCAGAAATATACTGATAGCTAAACTTAATTAAATATAATTCATAAATGTTACTTATTTAATAGTAATTTGTGCATATTCCAGCGCATTTCTACAACTTGAGTCTCTATCTAAATTTCATACTTCAAGGGTTACATCTGCAGCTGTTATGTGAAGATTGAACCTTTTTTCATTAAAGTAGATTTCCGCTGGATTAACCTTCTGCTTTTAAAATGTACCATTTAATCAGTGCTGCTATTTTCTTGTAATGAAAAAGAGCGCAGCTTATGACTGTTGGCTTTGTATAAGCATACTGTACAAACAATAAAGTTTTCTGCTTACATTGCAAAATCATGCAGCCATGGAGAAAAATACTGTAGTATGGAAGAGTATATAATTATGAAAGAGTGGTACTAATTTTTAGTTCACTATATTTGAAACGGAGCAAAGACAAAATATTTGTCATCTATTTCACATATGTATTTTACAGAATCTAAACATTACTTTTGAAAATTATTCCATAGAAGGTATTTCTTTCCTGGAGGCAAAAGTCAGATAGACCCTCAGGGGAAGCTGAAAGAAATGAATGTGCTGATTTATGTATGGCAAGCATTTGATGCAGTGACTTTAACAGAAAGCCATTCTTTATCATAAGGTTAAATGGCATAGAATACAATATTCCAGAAAGGGGAAGGAAATTGCATTTTCCAGGATACATGATATTCTAATTCCATATATTATGTAGTAAAATTTAGAGCTAATACAAAAGCTTAAAATAATTACTGTTATTATTGTGAACTGGTAATAAAACATACTTTTATGTATTAGTAGATCATATTTTCATAGAATAAAAAAATGTAGTCTTTGTGTTGTTTTAACATACTGATGTATTTTGAAATTAGAAATATGCAGAAAGTGCAATGGCTTTGAGGCTGAGAAACTCAGGGAAAGATTGGGAAGAACTGCTATGCCTTGCTGCTCATTGAGCTGAGATGGTGTGAAGATGTTCACTTTTGTATGAACTGAAAGACACCTACATTTGGTGTCCATTCCTACTTTGATTGTGTTTGGGGCGTTGTCTGTATTGTGTAAGAGACAGTTTGCCTAAAAATTTCTATTTTCAGTTATAAGCTGAAGAAATATCAGTTCACACAAAATAGATTTATTGTTACAGTAAATTTGGAGTAAATAAAGAAAAATC
>NW_009646637.1:0-1235 GCF_000708025.1 Charadrius vociferus
GTTGGGCAGCTCTGTGCTGCGAAGGGATGGACGGACGGACAGACAGACGGATGGATGGAGGGACAGATGGACACATGGATGGAGAGGGAGGGATGGACAGAGGGACAGATGGACAGAGGATGGATGGATGGACAGAGGGAGGGACAGATGGACAGGGAGGGATGCGTGGACAGAGGACAGATGGACGGACAGACGGAGGGACAGAGGAACAGGGAGAGACGGATGGAGAGGTGGAGGGACAGATGGACGGGGGGGATGCATGGACAGAGGGACAGATGGAGGGACAGACGCAGGGATGGATGGACGGGGGATGGAAGGACAGATGGACAGAGGGAGGGACGGACAGACGGACAGAGGGAGGGACGGACAGACGCAGGGATGGCGGGACAGACGGATGGAGGGACAGAGGACAGACAGACGGAGGGAGGGACAGACGGGACGAATGGACAGAGGGATGGAGGGACAGAGAGAGGGACAGACGCAGGGATGGATGGACGGGGGATGGAAGGACAGATGGACAGAAGGAGGGACGGACAGACGCAGGGATGGCGGGACAGACGGATGGAGGGACAGAGGACAGACAGACGGAGGGAGGGACAGACGGGACGAATGGACAGAGGGATGGAGGGACAGAGAGAGGGACAGACGCAGGGATGGATGGACGGAGGGATGGATGGACAGACAGAGGGATGGACAGACAGACGGAGGGATGGATGGACAGACGGAGGGAGGGAGAGAGGACAGACGGAGGGATGGAGAGAGGACAGACGGAGGGATGGATGGACAGACAGAGGGATGGACAGACAGACGGAGGGATGGATGGACAGACGGAGGGAGGGAGAGAGGACAGACGGAGGGATGGAGAGAGGACAGACGGAGGGATGGATGGACAGACAGAGGGATGGACAGACAGACGGAGGGATGGATGGACAGACGGAGGGAGGGAGAGAGGACAGACGGAGGGATGGAGAGAGGACAGACGGAGGGATGGATGGACAGACAGAGGGATGGACAGACAGACGGAGGGATGGATGGACAGACGGAGGGAGGGAGAGAGGACAGACGGAGGGATGGAGAGAGGACAGACGGAGGGATGGATGGACAGACAGAGGGATGGACAGACAGACGGAGGGATGGATGGACAGACGGAGGGAGGGAGAGAGGACAGACGGAGGGATGGACAGACAGCCACCACCGTCTCCGATGGGGCTCGGGACAGGGGCGGGAGGTGGGAA
>NW_009646637.1:2773-3369 GCF_000708025.1 Charadrius vociferus
GGAGGAGTGTCGTACCTGGGGCTGGAGTGGGTGATGATGATGAGGAGGATGGTGATGAGGAGGAAGAATGAGGAGGAGGAGGAATCATAGAATGGTTTGGGTTGGAGGAAAGGACCCCGCACTCGGCCCTTGAGGACTTGAGGAGGGGTTCTCGCTGCTCCGGCTTGGCCGGGTCCCTCGGGATGGTGTCCCGGAGCTCAGGGGTGTCACCAGGGGAGGAAGAGGATCCATACTGAGGAGGAGGAAGAGGAGGAGGAGGATGAAGTGGGTCCTTGCTCAGGAGGAGGAAAGGAAGAAGAGAAGGTGGAGGATGAAGGGGGTCCCAGCTCAGGAGGAGGAGGAAGAAGAGGAGGAGGAAAGGGATCCATGCTCAGGAGGAGGAAGAGAAGGAGGAGGAGGAGGAGGAGGATGAAGGGGATCCCAGCTCAGAAGGAAGAGGAGGAGGAGGAGGATGAGGATGAAGGGGATCCCAGCTCAGAAGAAAGAGGAGGAGGAGGAGGATGAGGATGAAGGGGATCCCAGCTCAGAAGGAAGCGGAGGAGGAGGATGAGGATGAAGGGGATCCCAGCTCAGAAGGAAGAGGAGGAGGAGGAGGA
>NW_009646637.1:3745-5668 GCF_000708025.1 Charadrius vociferus
CGGGCGGAGACACTCACGGGGGGGAGCCGCCGTGGCTCGGCGCTGCGGAGGCGGAAACTAACGCGGACAGAGCTTTCCCAGTCGGTCTTTTTTTCATTAGGATAAACTCAGCCAGACTGCGAAAAATTCAATTACCTCTAAATGAACCGTCAAAAAAGTTACAGCCGTATTACGAGTAAAGATTAATTATTCCTGTTCATATCATGTAAAAGCCGAAATGGCACCAGCGAAGCCATGCGAGAGGTGGCGGCCGAGGGGGTCGGTTTGAGTTCTGTCCGGAGACCGTCAGGCACTTATCTGTCTCGCCCCTGGCGGGGGGAGAGGGAAGAGTGCAGACAACGACCATTAGAAGGAGGAGATTCAGTGTATATTGTGGCAGACCGCAAGCGAATGATGCCGTGCACCGATTTTCTTCTATTTTTTACCGCACATGTTCCCCGTGAGGGGGTGCACCGTTCCCGGAGGCACTGCAATACCGGGACGATGCGCGGAGCGGAGGAAGCAAGCTCCGGGTCCAACTCCCGAGCCCAAAAATCCGTTTAATATAAAGTCCTCTCATCGAGGACGTATCAGATATTAAACTGATAAGAACAGATACTACACTTGATCTTAGCCAAAAGGCCGAGAAGCGATACCCTCTGCCTCACACGGACGCCACCCCATCACTCGCCTCCCTCCTCGACACCACGGTAACACCCTCCTCACCGGTACCGACGCTCCCGCCCTACTCCCCGCTCCGTTCCCCACTTTTTTCCGCACATCCCTGCCCGATTCCGTGGTCGTTGACCCCGTGACACCCCGTATTTCTCCGTAGCGACACTCCCAGCATCCCTTTCGTCCCCTCGACCGCGTTACCGGCCTTATTTGAATAACCACACCTCTAGCCACAGTAGCCCCGCCCCCGGTCGTCCTTGCCTAGCCTATTCCCTTTTCTCTCCTTTTCTCCCCTCTCCTTTTCTCCCCTCTCCTTTTCTCCCCTCTCCTTTTCTCCCCTCCCCTTTTCTTTTCTCCCCTTTTCTCCCCTTTTCTTTTCTCCCCTTTTCTCTTCTCCCCTTTTCTCCCCTCTTCTTTTCTCCCCTCTTCTTTTCTCCCCTCTTCTTTTCTCCCCTCTTCTTTTCTCCCCTCTTCTTTTCTCCCCTCTTCTTTTCTCCCCTCTTCTTTTCTCCCCTCTTCTTTTCTCCCCTCTTCTTTTCTCCCCTCTTCTTTTCTCCCCTCTTCTTTTCTCCCCTCTTCTTTTCTCCCCTCTTCTTTTCTCCCCTCTTCTTTTCTCCCCTCTTCTTTTCTCCCCTCTTTTCTCCCCTTTTCTCCCCTCTCTTCTCCCCTTTTTTCTCTCCTTCTCTCTCCCCTTCTGTCTCCTCTTTTCTCCCCTCCTCTCTCCTCTCCCTCCCCTTCCCCTCACCACCCAGAGGGACTGGAGCACATCCAGAGACGGTCACCGACACCAGACGAAGGCTCCGGAGCACGAGAGATGGGGCTGAAGGAGATGCTTCCGCCTGGACCTAAAACAGCCTCCGGTTGCGCCAGGGGAGGGTTAGATCAGAGATGAGGGACAATTTCTTCCCCCGAGGGGGTGTTCAGCGTCAGAACAGGATCTTCCTCATCTCTCCTTTCTTTCCTTTTCTCTCCCCCAAAATCCACCCCCCTCTCCCGGACTCAACAGGACGCATTTCCCCCAGGAGAACCCACACGGGACACGGCTACAAAACAGCCTTTTTATTGCAAAAAACACCTTCAGGGTATAGAAACATCCCCCTTGTCCCCTCCATCGTGAGGGTCCGGGTCCCCCACCGGCCCCTTTCCCAGCCGTCGCCGCACCGCGTTGGGCAGGAAACTCTGCAAAAAGTGGAAAAAGTCCCGAAAAAGAGTCCCGGGAAGGGCCGGGGATGGGAGAAGGCGCAGCAGCACTCGCCTTTCCCGCCGTGT
>NW_009646638.1:0-22683 GCF_000708025.1 Charadrius vociferus
AGTTCCAGTCCCAGTTCCACCCCGTTACCCCAGTGCTGGTCCCAGTCCCTGTCCCGTTATCCCAGCCCTGGTCCCAGTTCCATCCCGTTATCCCAGTGCTGCTCCACGTCCCACCCCATTATCCAGCGCTAGTCCCAGTTCCAATCCCAGTCCCTGTCCCATTATCCCAGCGTTGGCCCCAGTTCCATCCCTTTATCCCAGTGCCTGTCCCAGTTCCATCCCGTTATCCCAGTGCTGCTCCCAGTCCCTGTCCCGTTATCCCAGTGCCGACCCCCATCCCCTGGTCCCAGTTCCCTTATCGCAGCGCTGGTTCTGCTCCCAGTCCCACCCTATTAACCAGCGCTGGTCCCAGTCCCAGTTCCAATCCCAATCCCATCCCGCTACCCCAGTGCTGGTTCTGGCCCCCCCCGGCTCCAGTCCAGTTGTGCCGGTACTGGTCCCGGTCCCATTAGCCCCGTACTGGTCCCATTCCCGTTATTCCAGAGCTGGTCCCGGTCCCGTTATCCCGGCTACTGGTCCTGGTCCCTTTATCCCAGTGCTGCTCCTGTCCCGCTATCCCGGTACTGGTCCCGGTCCTGTTACCCCAGTGCCGGTCCCGTTATCCCGGTACTGGTCCCAGTCCCGCTACCCCAGTGCTGGTCCCGGTCCCATTAGCCCTGTACTGGTCCCGGTCCTGTTACCCCAGTGCTGGTCCCGGTCCCATTAGCCCTGTACTGGTCCCGGTCCCGCTACCCCAGTGCTGGTCCCGGTCCCATTAGCCCTGTACTGGTCCCGGTCCTGTTACCCCAGTGCCGGTCCCGTTATCCCGGTACTGGTCCCAGTCCCGCTACCCCAGTGCTGGTCCCAGTCCCGTTATCCCAGTGCTGCTCCTGTCCCGCTATCCCGGTACTGGTCCCGGTCCTGTTACCCCAGTGCCGGTCCCGTTATCCCGGTACTGGTCCCAGTCCCGCTACCCCAGTGCTGGTCCCAGTCCCGTTATCCCAGTGCTGCTCCTGTCCCGCTATCCCGGTACTGGTCCCGGTCCTGTTACCCCAGTGCCGGTCCCGTTATCCCGGTACTGGTCCCAGTCCCGCTACCCCAGTGCTGGTCCCAGTCCCGTTATCCCAGTGCTGCTCCTGTCCCGCTATCCCGGTACTGGTCCCGGTCCTGTTACCCCAGTGCCGGTCCCGTTATCCCGGTACTGGTCCCAGTCCCGCTACCCCAGTGCTGGTCCCAGTCCCGTTATCCCAGTGCTGCTCCTGTCCCGCTATCCCGGTACTGGTCCCGGTCCTGTTACCCCAGTGCCGGTCCCGTTATCCCGGTACTGGTCCCAGTCCCGCTACCCCAGTGCTGGTCCCAGTCCCGTTATCCCAGTGCTGCTCCTGTCCCGCTATCCCGGTACTGGTCCCGGTCCTGTTACCCCAGTGCCGGTCCCGTTATCCCGGTACTGGTCCCAGTCCCGCTACCCCAGTGCTGGTCCCAGTCCCGTTATCCCAGTGCTGCTCCTGTCCCGCTATCCCGGTACTGGTCCCGGTCCTGTTACCCCAGTGCCGGTCCCGTTATCCCGGTACTGGTCCCAGTCCCGCTACCCCAGTGCTGGTCCCAGTCCCGTTATCCCAGTGCTGCTCCTGTCCCGCTATCCCGGTACTGGTCCCGGTCCTGTTACCCCAGTGCCGGTCCCGTTATCCCGGTACTGGTCCCAGTCCCGCTACCCCAGTGCTGGTCCCAGTCCCGTTATCCCAGTGCTGCTCCTGTCCCGCTATCCCGGTACTGGTCCCGGTCCTGTTACCCCAGTGCCGGTCCCGTTATCCCGGTACTGGTCCCAGTCCCGCTACCCCAGTGCTGGTCCCAGTCCCGTTATCCCAGTGCTGCTCCTGTCCCGCTATCCCGGTACTGGTCCCGGTCCTGTTACCCCAGTGCCGGTCCCGTTATCCCGGTACTGGTCCCAGTCCCGCTACCCCAGTGCTGGTCCCAGTCCCGTTATCCCAGTGCTGCTCCTGTCCCGCTATCCCGGTACTGGTCCCGGTCCTGTTACCCCAGTGCCGGTCCCGTTATCCCGGTACTGGTCCCAGTCCCGCTACCCCAGTGCTGGTCCCAGTCCCGTTATCCCAGTGCTGCTCCTGTCCCGCTATCCCGGTACTGGTCCCGGTCCTGTTACCCCAGTGCCGGTCCCGTTATCCCGGTACTGGTCCCAGTCCCGCTACCCCAGTGCTGGTCCCAGTCCCGTTATCCCAGTGCTGCTCCTGTCCCGCTATCCCGGTACTGGTCCCGGTCCTGTTACCCCAGTGCCGGTCCCGTTATCCCGGTACTGGTCCCAGTCCCGCTACCCCAGTGCTGGTCCCAGTCCCGTTATCCCAGTGCTGCTCCTGTCCCGCTATCCCGGTACTGGTCCCGGTCCTGTTACCCCAGTGCCGGTCCCGTTATCCCGGTACTGGTCCCAGTCCCGCTACCCCAGTGCTGGTCCCAGTCCCGTTATCCCAGTGCTGCTCCTGTCCCGCTATCCCGGTACTGGTCCCGGTCCTGTTACCCCAGTGCCGGTCCCGTTATCCCGGTACTGGTCCCAGTCCCGCTACCCCAGTGCTGGTCCCAGTCCCGTTATCCCAGTGCTGCTCCTGTCCCGCTATCCCGGTACTGGTCCCGGTCCTGTTACCCCAGTGCCGGTCCCGTTATCCCGGTACTGGTCCCAGTCCCGCTACCCCAGTGCTGGTCCCAGTCCCGTTATCCCAGTGCTGCTCCTGTCCCGCTATCCCGGTACTGGTCCCGGTCCTGTTACCCCAGTGCCGGTCCCGTTGATTTTCACGGTTTTTGTGGGGTATTGGCTCAGTTCTGCGGATGAGGGGGGCTCCTGGGTGGGTGAGGGGGCTGTGTCCCTGTGCCCCCTCCCCTTGTGCCTGGTTTTTCTCTGATATTTTCCTTTTTTGGGCCCTTGGTAATTCCTAACCGCTCTCCCCTGAGCGGCTGCCGTCAGGCCCCAGGGGTCTGGTGTGTTGTCAGCCGGTCTGGAGGGATTGGACACACAAACATTGAAAGCCATCCCGACCCGGTTTAACTTTTTTATTTCGTAGTTTGTATTTCATTCGCCTGATCCAAATCTCGATGCAATTCCGCTGCCCGTAAGCCGAGGAGCGTTTGTCGTCGTAAATTTTCTTGCTCTTCAACTCTGTTGTCAGCTCTGCAGAACTTTCTGCCTTTCCCAGGGATTAAGGATTTATTTTAGACAGTAGTCGTGCGAGCTTCCCATCGTTACGCTGCCAGGAGAGTTTAAGTGTCCTGGCTCCGTTCTTGCATGCTTTTTCTGAGGCTGCCAGTAATAACCTATGATGAAAAGTAAATATTTTTTTTTTTTTAATGGTGCAGCCGCTTGTTGTTTCATGTTGGGATTAGGGTGTTTGTGCAGCGGTAAGGCAACGCTCTCGGGTGGGATTTGACTGTGCAACTTGTGCATCTCCAGATGACTTTTCAGGGAGGCTCCTGCCAAAAGAGCTTGTCGCTGCAGATAGACTTCTCCAGCCCTCCTGGAAGTGCAGGAAGAATCTCATGAGCTGTGTGTATGATCCTGCTTAGGTCTCCTGAGTTTTGACAGAGCCGGTGCACGAGGGACGCACCGGGGAATTCGGGTGTCGTCCTTCAGCACAGAGCACTCAAGTGGAGGGAAGGGAAATAATTGGGCGCAGGTGGGTGATGGGGTTGTTTCTCACCATGCCTGGCGCAGGCGAGGGGTGAGTGTTATTCAAGCTTTATTGAAGGAGTTCAGCTCCGGATCTCTGCTGGTGTTTTTGTCTCATAGTTGGAAAGCTCTGGGTTTGCTGACTCTGCAGAAATGCACCGAGCCCAACGCCTGACGTTTCGGACGGATCAGGCACACCCTGCGGCCTCGGGTTGCTGGGGCTGCTGTGAGGGAGGGGATGGGAAGGTGGCCCAGAGACCCGGAGCCAGGAGTAGAGCTTGACTCTGCGGTCGTCTCGGTCGTCTCGGCTGCCCCACCTGAGGGTCGAAGCGGTGGGCGAGTCAATGGTCTGGGGAGGACCACGCTCCTCCCTGAAGGGATCACACCTCTGTCCAAAGGTTTCCTGGGCTGAGGCCCTCGAGGATGAGATGGGAGAGGAGCGAGCAGCCCTGTGTTTGCCCGATGCAACATCGGTGCGTGCATCAATGCTGGGGCCTTCTTCGGATGGGCAGGAGGACCGCTGACCTGAGCAGGAGGCTGTGGAGGGTGAAACATCTGCTGCTGAGTACTCTTTAGAGGATTAGTGGCAGGAGGTGCAGTGGGAGTCTTGCTGTCGTGCTCTCTGAGGGGCTCTTGAGATGTGTTGTTGTGGCCCATGAATTCTGTCTCGTGCTGACAGGGACGGAGAGCTGCTGGCTTCTTGGAAGGTCTCGTTGGTAGCCTGCTCCTGGGGGCACACCGCTGCCTGCTGAGCCGGGCAGGGGGAACTGCTGCTGCCTCTTGGCTTCTTCTGCCTGTACTCGTCCCTTCCCTTTCTGCCGGTGCTGCTCTCCGTCCGGCCACGGGCACCTCCTGGCTCCTCCGAGGGAATGAGCTGGGGACTAGCAGCTCTTCTGTGAGGCCAGTAGTCCCAGGGTTGTACCTCTGGTTGGGTTTTGTTGCGTACCTGGTGTGCTGGAGCCTGCTCCCTGCCTCGGGCTTCAAAGCCCACGATAAATAGCAGCCGAGCAGGCAGAGGAAAGACTGCAGGAATATTTTGCTGCCTAATCCACACCGACACCTCTGCTTCACTCGAGGTTGCCCATCCCAGGGGCCTTCCCAGGGAGCCCTGCCTGCTCGGCAGCCGTCCCGGGGGAGCGCGGTTTGCTTGAGCCTCGGGAGCTGTGAGATGGGTGTTCAGAGCAGGATGGGGCAGCGGGAAATTCCTGCTCTTCCATGTGCCGGGGCTGCAGGTCCCCGGGGAGGAGAGGCTGTGGTCCGGGCGGATCAGGCTGATTTCTGTCACGCTGCTGTGCCGTCTTGTCATGCCCTTGGTCCCGTCCACTTCCAGAAGCCCCTGTCCTCCCTCTGCCCTGTTACAAATGACCACCGCTCGTCTCCGTGTCCTACCTCTGCGCTCCCAGCCTTGCTCCAGGCGTTGCCATGTTGCTTTCTCCTCGCTTTTCCTTCCCCAGAAGCTGGATGCCCGGCTGGTGAGCGGTCCAGGTTGTGCGTCACCGTTCTGGGGAGGCTGATGCTACATGTGCTGGTCTTTAGCGTAGCTTAACCGGTGGGTGACCCCTGGACGGGTCTGATCGTGTTGGTGGTAAACACATTTGAGTAATCAGCGCTTTGCTGTAGCAGCTTTTCTCTGTGGGGTTAATATAACTGATATTTTTTCTTTTAAACTTTGTTCCAGAGCTCTCAAGGTGTGCTCTGTGTTGTCACCAGTTAGACTTCCCGGCTGTGCTGGACAGAGGCGACGTCCTCACCTCAAGGCAGTGACAGCGGTGGCGCAAGACCTCGAGGCTGGCCAGGCAGCTGGAAAAGGCAGAAGCCGCGGGCTGTAAGGCCTGGTGGTGACCGGCCGGGCAGTGTGGCAAGCAGCTGGGGCTAGCCAGGTCCGCCTCGGGCCTCGAGGAGAGCGTGCGGAGCGGCTGAGAGATCTGAGTCTGTAACCTGCTCCGAATTGATGGCTGGCGCTTGGGGCTGGACTGAAGGTCGCTCGGTGCAATCTGTAGAGCCCCAGCTCCTGTCCCAGCAGTCCCTCCTCTTCTGACCCCACCGACACCGCCGTAGTTGGGGGGAAACTCGGTTTTCTCTGTTCGTTTTTCAAGCTGCCCCGTAGAAATTCCCAGCTGTGTATTTTAAGAGATTAAACCTGCTTTGCATCTGTTTACTCTGCAAATGATGTCTCTAAATTGAGCCTAAATCTAAAATAATTTCATAGAAATGAAATCTTAATCTTTCGAACGCAGCGATGAAGCTTAATAATCACAGTTGGGGTTTCACTTTAAAGACTTATAATTTGTTTGGGGAAATCTCGAAGGCACAAAGTGAGTGTCTTCCTTTTTGTTACTTCCACCGCGGCTGTTTGAGCCTGGTACCTAATTAATTGATAGCATCTTGAGGAAGGATAGACATTTGCATAGCTCTTAAAATCCCTGTGTTAAACCAGTCCCCAGCTGCCTCACCTTCCTGAGAACACCCTCAAATAGCCCGTGTGGTCCCTCAGCTTTCTGTGCTTGGAGCGTGGCGCAAGAGAAATCTCCTTGGAAGACATTTAGTGTTGCTGTTCTGTAGCGATTAACACCGTGATAGGTGGTACGCTGCTTAAGTAATGATTCGGGGAAGCTATTTTAAGCAGCGGTAGCGTAAAGCAGAGCTTGCCAGGGTGTGGTGTTTGCCCTGATGGCCTGATGTCAGTTCAGAGCGCAGTGCCAGGAGGCTGCCGTGGCTGATGCCGTTGCCACTCCTGATGGTGCAACTTGCTGACGGTGGCCCCGAAGCAAATTAAAGTACTTGACGTGGCAAAGGTAATGTGATTTTGGTGGTGCTTCTCTAGATAAGGTAGTCGGTTATCCATTATCTCTGGCATAACATCTTAAAACCTCGTGGTATTTTTGAGTCTGTGTCTTCTGAGTCGTCGTTCGTCCTCTCCCTCCGGCAGGATGGCGGTGCCGTAGTGTGGCTGCTATCAGGTTGGTCTCACGCACTCCGATGTGCAGTTTTTCCCCCCCAGGAACCACATTCCCTGGTTGATGGGGGAACCCATCGGTCTGTCTTTTGGTCTTGCGCGTGGCTTTGCCCATTCCTTCGTCGTGCAGCGGTCAGTCGGGTGTTCTCGGGAGCCGCAGCACCTTTTCTGATGGGTTGTGTGTTTTTTTTTTTCTTTAGCCCTTTCCATCGTGCCTTCGATCTTGGGCCTAAAAGTCCTGCAGGAGTGGTGACTCTACCGAGGTGCGGCTGGCCGCCAAGCTGCTTCCCAACCGCATGCGTCTGACAGCAGCGGCATCTGTGGGTCTTGAGTTAAAAACGAACAGAAAAACTTTGCAACCAACCTGGATAAACAGCTTAAACGTTCAAGCAGCAAGAAGAGGCAAGTTTGGACTGATGTATTTGCTGGTCTAAACGTGCATCCTCTTACTGCTTCAATACTTGAGCTGTTCCTCTCTGTCCAGAAAATAATCTCGGTTGGAAGGGATGGTATTAGCCCGGTGGATGAGGTCGGTTGTAAAGCTTTTCTGTTCGCTTGTAAGTAGACGAGACCCAATTTCAGCAGCATGTGGCCAAGCGTTAGTCTCTTTGTTAACAGACATAGGGAGTTATGTAGCCGAACTCCAAAAGCTCATCCTCTGCAACAGGAGCAAGCGAAGCTTTGGCGGTGAAAATCTGGGGCCAAATAAGTTTTGGAGTAAGAGCTGGCACAGTAAGTCGAGGTTGAGGTTTGTGAGCTCTGTCCAGTCACTGCACCGAAATAAAAAGGCAAGAAAAGGAAACCAGGGAGCAGAGTGCCTCCGGCTTCCTTCTGTGTTGGTGAATACTTAGAAGGGGTTTTATAAAGATCCTTCCGTCCCCAGTTCAATGTTTAGCGGAAGCTCGCTGATGCTGGTAAGGCAGTGACCTCTCTGGATGCTGCTAAGCTGCTGCAAGCAGGCAGAAAGTTAACTGGAAAAGACGAATCTGTGGGCAGTAACAGCTATTTTAAAAAGCTGCGAGAAATAATCCTCCTCAGCTACGAAATGATCTTCAGTAAATTGTTGGGATCTCAGCTGTCAAGTCAAATGTTCTGGTTCCTTAGCACGCCCATCTGCCCTCATCCTGCGTCGGTTCTCTGCGAGCGCACGGGAGCTGGTGCTGTTTGCTTGCTGCCGATTTCTCTCGGAATATGAGACGCGGCAGGTAAGGGCTATTTTCTCACTTCATGTCTTGGAGGGGTTTATGCCAAAAAAAGTCACCAATTCACAACAGTGTCATTTGGGAATTAATTTTTCAGAGACGTCTTGCTTGCTGCGGTTCTGTTCTGCATTTCTTTAAGCTGTGCGCGAGTCACATGAGACTTATTACGAGCAAAGATCCTCTTTGGCTTCTCTCTGCCCGCACCCTGCATCTGAAACACTCTCTGGATCCTCCGTGTCCCACTGCAGCCTCTTCTAAGCCGGTTATGAAACTCCGTGTTATCCACTTCCCTCCAAAGATGGTTCAAAACCGCTGTCGCTCCTCAGTCTCGGTGGTTAATCCAGAGGAGGGGTGTTGATGCAAGAGGGAAGGAGGGGAAGGCATTCGGGACAGAAAATCTTCCTCTTTTGGTGTATGTACTCCAGTTTCGATGCCATTTAATTCTTCTTTCTTTTTTCCTTTGTACAGGCGGTGGCTTTCAAGTAGGTGGGTTTTGAAATGAAAAGTACTTAAACAGGGAAGCGGCCCTGGAAACAATCTGCTTGCAGCTGGGAGGCAGCACTTTGTTAGAAAGTCAAACAGCCCTTGAGATTGACAGAGAGGCATTTGACAGCGTACGTGGTTTAGCCTTGCTTCATTCAGAGGTAAACTTGCCGTTGCCGGAGCAAGGCTAACCCTCGCTCCCAAGGCTGACAGCGCTGGCTTCCTAGAGCCTGGCTTGGCTTTCCCCGGGGTAAGCTGTCTGTTTTCAGAGCGCATCGGCACGCGAAAGATGATCAGAGCGGGTCAGGCTTGTGAAATACCCTGCGTCCGTCAGCAGAGCCGGGTCCTGCGCAGAGGTAAGGCTCGGCTCTGCGATCGCTGCTACCCTGCGCGGCCCTTCCCGGGGCAGGGAAGAGTGTGCTGTACCGCAGACCCTGCGACAGCAGCACGGAGACGGCTCCGTGTGTAACGTTATATGGTTGTGCGTCCTTGGCACGGGACGGACAGAAGTTCCTGCAGGAACAAGAGCCTTCTCTCGGCCTTTTGGAGCTTCTTCTCCTGCTTCGAGCTGCTGCTCGACCCTTTAACTATTAAATTGCGCAACCCCAGCTTACGGGGTGAGGTGAGGCTTTGGGACATCGCTGGTTGGTGTCCCCTCCGCCTGTCCCGCTCGCTTTGGTGCCGGCTGGCCAGAGCCGCAGCAGCTTGTTCTCCCGTGTACCTCGCTCTGTCTCTGCCTTGGGCAGACACCACGAAATGTGCTTGGCTGCACCATCTGCGTTGTTACGCCTGGGCGCGTTTTTGGCCTCCTTGGTGGTTAACAGAAATAGATTTTAATTAAAAGCTCATTATCGAGTTGTCGTGTAGCATTAGTAAATAAAAATAACTTTTACAGCCCTGTCTTGTGGCTCAGTAAGTGGCAATTGCAAGTATTTGACATCACTTTATTTAAAAAAAAATGGAAGAATATTGCCTATTTGATTCCCTGTTTGCTCCAAATGGGCTTTAAATCCAAACAAATGGTTGTCCGTGGCACTCCTGTTATCACTCAAGTCCAGAAGGAGAAATAAATGCGATCAACGATCTCAAAGTTATCTCCGTTTCAGTTGTAAGCTGTGGTGGGTGGTTTGTTTGGGCGTCTCCTGGTGGGATGAGGAATGGATACAGCCTATCCGTTTATTGTGTCCCAGGTGCTTAGCAGAGGGATGCTCTGCTCAGCCCCTACCGTCTCCCTTCTGCCATCTCTTCCAGCACACGGTGGAAGCTGAGCAGTGCTTCTGGGGCTCGGTCCCCTTTTTTTGCGTGGTCTTTTAGACTGTCGTGTCATCGCAGCAGGGGCTCTGCGCTCTCTTCTCATCCCTAGCGCAGAACTAACGCTTAATAAAACCATCTGTTAAGGTGAAAAGCCACTTTCTGCGTTATTTAAGGATAAATTGGTTGCAGCGATGGATTCTGTAGGTTTTAATCGTTTCTTCAAGGTCAAGGTTAACCCAGCACCGTGCCTCCCGTGCAGCGGTTGTGTTGCGTGGGGTGCAGAGGGACCGTTGCGATGGGTTTGCTCTGGGAAGCAGCGTGCTCGGGCTGAGCCGGTGAGCGCTGCCTTAATCTCCTCCGGTCCCTTGTTTGTGCCCTTATTCCCCAGCCTGACCCCAGGGATGGCTGAAGCTCCGGTGGTTTGTGTTTCGTGACGCCGAGGAGGCGAGATCTCCATCCGCCGTCCCCAGACAGAGCCGGGTTCTGTCCCCTGGAGTTGGGGCACCTCCTTGTTGTCCGAGTAAAGCTTCTCACGTGAGGAACCTTAATCTTAAATGGTTAAAAAATGTCCTTTTTATTTCCCTCCCCCCCTTTTCCGTGTAGCTGGCGTAAATTCAGTTTGACATCATGGGAAGAAAAACATCAGCCTATGCCAGTGGGTTTTGGGACTGGCTTTTCTCTATAGACCCCCTCCTCAACCCTTTCCACGCAGGGTAGTCGCACCCATTTTTTGGAGCGTTTGGCCTCCCTCCTTGTCACCCCGTGACGAGGGCATCTCATAACCCTTCCGCTCGTGGGTGTTTTTTTTTTTTGCAGCCGGTTTATTGACTCGTTAGCTAAGGAGCGGTTGTGAAACTTGACAGAAAGGTTCTGCGCCGCAATAAATTGTCCAGTCGCCTGCTAGTTGGAAATGACTCTTGGTGCAGGTTAATAAATAATGCAAACCCTGTTAATAGATGCCAAATGCGATGTCTCCGCTGGAGAAAAAGATGATGCCAATAACCCGTACTGGAAGTACTCTATTCTAGCCGCTGGATGGTGAGTTTTAAGCGTTTAGTGCTGTTTACTTAAAACGCTCTGCTGATAAACTGTGAGCGCTCCGTACTTAGTAAAGAACATAAATTCCGCCTCTGCGGAATAACAGCCTTGCGGCGCTCACCCTGTTTGTAAAGCAGCTTGTCCACGTATTCCTTCAACCGCTCGCCGACTCTCTCTAACGCCCCGCGTTGCCGTCGGGCTCACGGGAGAGCGCAAAGCCGCACACCTACGAGGCGATGCCCCCGCATGATGGAGGATGCCGGGGCGCCGCAGCCCGCTCCGTCGGCTTAAGGTTATCGTGATGTAGCTTTTTATCGGGAGATTGAGCTTTATTACGGCGTCGCGCCAGCCGCTCTGGCATAGGGCTGAGAGGGGATTTTTTTTTCTGCTCTAAGCCACTTTGGTTTGTTTTCAGGAGCTCATAGCGGCTTGCGAAAATCCTCTCGGTGCTTCGGGTGTCACTTCAGTGCAGAGCAGGGGAACGGCGTTAGGGGCAGAGGATGGGACGGGGAGCCGCCAGCCCGGCCTGGCTCTCCCCCAGGCTCCCTGCCCGGCCTTGGACAGCAGCTCTCCCCATCTCCTCATGCCTGAGGGGGGCTTTTTTGGGGTTTTATGGCCAGGAAATGTAGCAGTTAACGATAGGAGGAGGCCTATCAAGTAAGGGTAAGGAGGTCTGAGGTCCCGAACGTCAGTAAAACGGTTGGAGTTCAGCTGTCAAAAGATGCCGCTTGAATGCAGATCGTTATTTTAAGTACCGAGGTGTGGAATGAAATCATGTATGTTGAAATAAAGGTGGCTGCTGTTCTCTTTATATATTTAATGAAGGTAATTCAGCACAGTCGGGGAGGATGGCTGTGCGATGTTATGGTTGGAGACTTTAGCACCGTGCAGGCAGGGACGTTAAATACATATTTCTGCTGTAACGTACGCCTGCGGTGACAGAGCGGCGATGTAAAAATCTAGCAGCAGAAGCAATCGCTTAAAATATTCCCCGTCACCAAATCGAAATAGCGGAGGGGAGGGGGGAAACACACAAAGCTCTTGCTTTGGTGCTCGTTGCCGGTCTTTAGAACGAACTGCCGGCTGGCTTTGGGGGAGGAAATCTTTGGGTCGTGCCAGCCGGTGCCGGGTGGTGAATAAGGTTTGGGTGCCTGCGTGAAGCTCTGCAGGGGGAAATTTGGGGGCAAACTGCAGCAGGTGGAAATCCCAGCCCCGGGGGGTGGGGGCAGGACGGGACATAGCGGGGTTGCTCCAGGGTTGTTCGAAACACCGATCCCGTGGGATGCGGAGCGATGTCTGGGGAGGCGATGCTGTTGCCTGGGAAAGGTTTGGTGCAGGGCGGTGTGCGTGCGGGCGGGCACTGGTCGCTCCTCTAAAGCAATAGGCTGAAATGTGGTCTTTGCAGAAAGGGGAAAAAAAAGAAAAAAAGCAAAAAAAAAAAAAAAAAGCCAATAACGCTTTATGCAAAGCAGTTTAATTCTAGTTGAGAAATAGCCCTGTGATGGCAGCCTGGTTTTATGTGCCTACAGAAATGGTACAAAATAGCTGTTTAAATGTGTCTCGCTCCGTTTTGTCTGGACCCTCGAATTAACCTCCCTCTTAAAATAATAGTCAGGAAAAGATCTTCGGCAATCTGAGCCATCCTGCGCCGAGCTGGAGCTCGCCGTGGGGCCCGGAGGCTAGCTAAATGTGGGAAATTAGGGTTTTATAATTACGACACTGCAAAACTTGCTCCTCCTGGTGTTTTTGACCTCGAGGCGTTGACGGCGCTTTGATATGAATTGCGGAGAGGCTGTGGCGAGCCATCCGGGGGTGGTGTTTTTTGGAGGGTAGCGTCGGCTTTATTCTATTCTGGGGCTGTCAGCGCGCGTGTGTGTGTGTGTCTGTGTGCCCTGGGAGGGGGAGAAAATAGCGATAGAGTCATTCTATCAAAGCCAGCGGGATGGCATTACGCTTGTCCTCGGCGGCTTTGCCCACAAGGCGGCAGTGGGTGACAGCGGGAGCGGCGCGTCACCCGCGCCAGCGGTCCCTGCCGAGCTTGAGCATTAATATTGATGCCGTCCAGGTGGCACCAAGATTGAGTTGTAGTGACAAGAGAATGTGCCGAGATCCTTTTGCCCTAGGGCTTTAGAGTAATGGCCATATGTCTCGGTCCAGCAATTGTTTCCACCGTGCAGATGGAAGACCAAAGTGGCTTTGGCATATTAGATTCATCTGTTTTATGTCCCTCTTCACCTTTCTGCCTCCCAACACCTTCTGTTTTATGAGCAAACTTCAGTAACGACATAGATGCGGCTGCAAGATTGCTCGAAGGACGCAGTTTTTGAGCAGGACCAATTTTCCCCGCTCCTGAGCTGCTTTTGTCACCAACATTTTCAGCAGAAAATGCAATTTGACTCTATCAAAATGTGTTCGGAGAGAACCGCTGACTTCAGGGATAATTTTTCCTTTTTTTTTTTTTTTTTTCCCCTGAGCTCTTTTTCCCTTTTCCCTGTGCAGGGCTGGTAGCTCTGGACGAACGTGCTTCGTACATAGATCGTTTCCCTTGTGATTTTCGGGAGGTCTGTGAAACCCTGTTGATGATCCTGGAGTTTGTGCAGGGCTTCCTGGGGCTATAGGGAGAGACATTAAAGCCACTAAGGGGCAGTTAAGAGTGGGTTTTATTTCTCGCTGGAAACAGGCTCCTCCTAGCAGTGCTGTGCCTCAAAAGGAACCTCAGAGGACCCTTCAGGTCCTCTGTTGAACGTCGGTGGGTTGCCAGAGGAAGAAACGGGGGGACTTTATTTACAGGGTTATTTGCAGGGGTGGAAAAAGATCACATCTCAGCTTCTCAGTGAGGGAAGAGTTGCTGATCGGCAGATGAGATCAGATGGAAGGCTATAAAGTATGCTTGGTTAGGATGTTTCCTTATCTGTACCAGAGGCCTTCTCCACACTCTCAAAGGCATTGCGCGTTGAAAAAAAGAAAGGTTTTGGTTGAATGGAGATGAAGTTCTGAAATCCGTCTATATAACCCTGGTTCCTGTTTGCTTTCCTGCAGGTGAAGTGGAAAGGGAAGGACCTGTTCGATCTAGTATGCCGGACGCTGGGACTCCGAGAAACCTGGTTCTTCGGCCTTCAATACACTATCAAGGATACGGTGGCTTGGCTCAAAATGGACAAGAAGGTTGGAACCGAATTTCCCTTGACAAAGGAGAATGTACTTTTTTCCTCCCCCTCTTTCTTTGATTACACGAGGTTGGGTTGTGCGTGGTATTGACATGAACTGGGTGAAGTGTATTTAAATTTCACCCCTGTGGCATCTGTGAGTCAAATGGGGAAGAGTTGGCAGAGATATCCCACCACTGAATCCCCTTGAGGCATTTTGGAGACAGCCGTGCTTGGCTGCTGGACTTGAGGGTGACTGTAATGTAAATGAAACCTAAAAGTCTCTCTTCTGTGCCCCTGAATGACAAAACCTTTAGCGGCAGAGTGAAGTTGCATCTTGGCTTCTTTTGGTGTTGAGATGTACAAAGAGCTAGGGAGGAGGAAAACCAGAGAAGTGAAAGGGCGAGAGAGGTAAGGGAGGAAACGCTTCCCAGCGGGAGCCTGCAGGTTGCTGAGGGGTGGTTTAGAGGAGCGATAGATGCGGTTCTGTTTGCATCCAAAGCACGTTCCGCTAAAACCAGATGGTAATCGCTAAAACCAGACGGTAATCGAGGCTGCGAGGGAGGGCTGGGTGTCTCGCGTGTCATGCCAAGGTTTTAAACTAACGTGAATCTGAAGTGGACGGTGCCAGCCCAACAGCAAGGCAGCAAGGAACAACACTGAAGCGCAGTGCCCGGGAAGCGCCGAGAAAGTCGGATGGTGGCGTAGCGGGATATAGCATCGCTCTGCGAGGTTCGGCAGAGGCAACGTGCGCACAGCAGATCGGGATCAACCTTTGCTGTCTCATTTCGCATGCTGTTTGGTTTTGCCTTGTTTGTTTTCTTGCATCCTTAGGAGTGTCAGAAATGTTTGTTTGTTTTCTTTTTTTAACTGTGGTTTCTGAACTACTTAGGGTGGTTCGTCTGTTCTAGATGTCTAAAGTGCTTGACAGAAGATGTGCTGATCTGAACAGAAGGGAGCCGTGTCTTGGCTCCAAGAGACCGAGTGCCGAAGGAGCTGGGAAGAGTAGCTGAATGCCTCTTGTATCCTACAGGTTCTGGATCACGACGTTCCGACGGAGGAGCCCGTCACCTTTCACTTCCTGGCCAAATTTTACCCTGAGAACGCGGAGGAGGAACTGGTCCAGGAAATCACACAGCACTTGTTCTTCCTGCAGGTAGGAGCTGTGTCAGTGCACTGTTTTCCAACCTGAGGGAGAAGGAGCCAGGATGAGCAGAAGTGCGAGAAGGTTCCAGGGTCAGAAAGTTGGTCAGCGGAGTGTGCCTCCTCATCGTTATGGTCACACCTCTCCGAAGGCAGTCATCTTCAACAACAAAAACTTCTTAAAATAGGTCAAAGATGGTTTGTCTGGATGAAGCAGTGGTGGATGCCAGATTCGCAGACCTCGTAAACTGGCTGTCAGGAATGATTAGGTGATTTGTAATATTCGTGTGTGGTAGCTAGGGGAGATGAATCTGTCGGGTGTGGGCTTGAATGACACCCGCACGCGCAGCCTTGGAGTCCACCGCTCTGCGGGGTGTGGGTATCAGTTGTGCTGAGGGATGGCGATTGCCTTGGTACGCGATCGCATCCTTATGTGGAGCAGGGGAATTGCATCCCCAAGAACAGAACGCAGCCAACCTGTTTCATGTTCCGGCTGTACAGGGAGGTTCACCTCTTTGCAAAACAGCCTTCGAATAACTGGAGCAGAAGAAAATCCCAGCAGCACGGCTCCGTCAGACACTGATGGCAAAAGCAGAGGAGAAGGGGAAACCTAATGGTCTCACCTGCCCCAGTAACTCGTGCCCTTATGTTAAACGTTTGGAAACTGTGGTGAACGCATCTGCAGGCTTTTCTTCTTTCTTTTTATTTAAAGTACGCCACAAAACTTTGTGTCCCGAGAAATCAGCTCAGCTGCTGTTGTTGTCCCTCATACCAGGACACATGGCTGGTAAAGAAGAGGTTCTATCACAGGAGCTCTCTTTCAGACAAGGTCAATTTTCTGCAACTGTGTCCTATAGAGGGTCAGCTCCGGTTCCAGGGAGCAGAGTAGTCCTAGTCAGCCCCCCAGATACTTACTGGGATGTTTCAGCTGCTCTGTGGCTGTTAATTTGAAATTTCTAAAATAAATAAGTATAAAAAATTTAAAAAGACACTCATTCTTACGTTTGTTACGCCAAAGTAGAGGCAACCTGGATTTGGGTGCTCTTGGAGGTACCACTGTAGACTTCAGTGTGCTCTGGCCTTTCAAATGGGTATCAAAGTGAGCTCACCACCTTCTTGGTAGTCCTCGCTCTTCCAGAGTTCTTCTTTGTTCTTCAGAGCTAAAGGACTTCTAAATGCAAAGTATTGCTGTTAATTTCCAAGGTCTGTCTCGTGCGCTGGTGTCTCTCTAGGGCTATTTTTAAAGGTCTGATTTGCCATGGACTTTATCCTTGATGAGGAAAAACGCTGTTGGCATCTTCGAAAAGGAAAATCGGAGAGGAAAAGCAGTTAAAGCTGCATTTTATAAATGCAGACCGTGACTTTTCTAGGAGGATTTCTGATGATGAGAGGAGCCTGGGCTCTTGTAACGCGGTTGGGAAACGGGAGCACACATAAGCTTGCAAACTCTCCTGTTTTTATCTTAATGCAGGAGAGTATCTTCTGTGATTATGTTGTAACCAACTTCGAGGACTCAAAGCATGCTATAAATTCAAATTGATGTTACTGCATCTCTGTGACAATCCATTTAAGTCTCCCAGGAAATAGTATGCTTTTTTTTCCGTTCTATCTTTATTCAGGAAAATTAAGCGTGCAAAACCGAAAAAAAATCGAACATGACAGGTTTAATTTTTTAATGCACGGAAGCCGGGAAACGTAAAGCTGTGGCTTTTGGGAACTGCACGTTGGCTCTCCTGGGAGTGCGCGCCGGGCTTTGCCCGCTGCTAAAAGCACTGCCGCGGAGGTGACCCGCAGCTCTCCCCGCTGCCGGTGGGATTGGAGGGAATTAGCCTGGAGCGCAGGTGAGCGCTGACTCATAATCAGGCCTGAATATCCCAGAGCGAAACCTTTGTGTGCTCAGAGACTCGGCCGCAAGCTTCTCTTTTTTTAATTTAGTGGTGTGTATAGCTGTCGTATCAATCCATAGCTTATGCCTTAAGAGGTTTTATCTCCGTGTTTACACACACGCCTTTCCGCCCCCCTCCTTCGCCTTTAGCGATGGGCTATAGGTTCTGTCATTTTCCACCTCTAAATTGAGCTCCTCTTGCAAACCTGTTTGAAAAAGGTGGCCCATGAAAACCTAAGTCCGTCCCTTCCGTGCCACCAGAGACTTCCAGGGCTTGAGTTGTAATTAACGTTAGGAAGATTGTTAACCGTGTGGTTGACAGCTCGAGTTAAAACAAACTGCAGCCATCTGCTGTGACAGTCGTGCGTTGCCCTGCTCCGCTAAACGTGTGTTGTGTGTCCTTTGCTGCTACGTGCAGGTGAAGAAGCAGATTCTGGATGAGAAGATCTACTGTCCTCCTGAAGCTTCTGTCCTGCTGGCCTCTTACGCCGTCCAAGCCAAGGTAGGCAGAGGGGGATTCTCCGAGGGCTTGCCGATGGGTTGGCGTTGCGCTTTGCGATGGACCCGCTTCCCGAGGCAGGGGAAGGCAGGGGAAGTTGTTAAATCTTGGGTAGCCGGGGGACTCCACCAGCACTGCTGCCTTCCCGGCACGGCTGGTTCCTGGCTGCCTACAGACGTTGGATGGATTCTTGCTTTCTCTTTCCAGGACTCTTTAGCAGGTGCTGAGCTTATGAGCTGCAGTGCCTGCTCAAGTGTGGCTTACTCCTGGAGCAGGTGAATTCCCCGAGCCCGTGCTTTTTTGGATCTCCTCCCGGCTCTTGCCGGTGTAGCCAGAGGCAAACCAGCCATGGGACTCGCAGCTCCGCTGCTTCCCCAGAATACTTGTCATCATGATAACTACTTTATTTTTGAGTGCTACAGCTTGCCACGTAAATGTTATTGCAGCGTTAAAGGGGTTTTCCTGCCTTCTCCCTTTATCTTGGGTGTTTGGCCTCACTAGACAGAGGACGAAGTCAATGGTTGCTATGTTCCACTCATTCCTCAGCTGAATCCTTCCCTGGCCCCGGAGTCGGTGTGTTTTGCTGAGGATTTATTTCAGAGAACACTGTTTCTCAGTCTGGAGCAGCCTTGGACAGCTTGCAGCAGCCCTCAGCAGAGGGACTCCTGAGATAGAGGGAGCAGCCCGTGGGTCGGAAATGGGGACGTTCTTGCAGGAGGGGAAATAATTTCTCCCTGTATATGCACGACGTGTGCTGCTGCTCAATTAACGAGTCGTCTAGCTAATCTCCAGCTTATGTGTGTAAAGATAATGTCTTTTGGAAAAGGAGTGAGTGGAGTCCGATCGCGGCCACCGCCACGTTACCGCTGCAGCCTCGTGGTCGTCGTCCCTTCTGCCTCTCTGGATGCGGTTCAGGGAGGCGTTTTGGCTCGCAACGCCGCAGCCTGAGCTCCTGGAGGAGCGGGGCTGTCGAGCGGTTTAGGAGAAGCTCTGGTCCGTCAAACCACCTTAGCTGACAGTGCAGGGGAGGGGATTTTGGGCTGTGTTGCCTGAAGGGAGTCCCTGGTCGGTCCAGGCTGGTTGCAAACAGAGACCAGTCCTCAGTGTTTCACCGTGGCTTTTTCCGTGTTGCCATATCATCTTCCTCAGAACCCTTTAGTCCATGCCGGGTTTGTCTGAACGCAGCCCTGGGTGACGCGCAGCGGTGTTCTTTGATGATGAATGTCTGAATTTACTGGAAAAAGATGTTTTCTCCTCATAGTCAGAATATTGATGAAAGCGTATTTTGTTTGAGGGACTCATCAGCCAGGGAAAGACAAGTTGCTTTTAGAAATGTTTCTGTTTGCGTGAAACATTCATCGCTCTTATTAGAGTGCATGAGTAAACACTTACTTGGCTTTTTCTCCGTTGACCTGCTGAGCTGAGGATGCACAGGGGATGACTTTTCCTGTTGCCAAAGTGAATAAACCATTGGGTAAATATTGAGGGCTGTTAACTCTTGGCCGTGACATCTTCTGCTCGCGCCATCGGGGACAGGCTGCGATTTGGTGCAGGGCTGTTGTGCCGTCCCTTTTCTCTCCTCTCAGGGCGGCCGCCGACCTTGCGCGCCGTCGCACGCTCGACGTGCTCCACGCTCGGTCGTCTGGAGGAGGTCAGCCGGAGTCCGAGTGGTTCTCCTAACCTTGCACGTCTTGATTCTGCACGGAGATTGTGAGAAGGTGGAAGAGGGATGCCTTTCCGGATCTTTGCTAGTGTGCTTTCGTGTCTGCATCAGACACGGCTTTGCCTTGCCGCCCCTCCAGGCTGGGTTTCCCCTGCTGCTTTATTTTTTATTTTTTTTTTCAGCAACGGAGAAAGCTGAAGGCATGTCTGTGGTACGGAACTGGGAAGAAAGATGTTGCAGGTCATCTCCTTCCAGTTAAATAGGATAATGATGTCCTCTCTGGACAAGAAAGCGGCCACTGAGCACAGTAATTTCACTAATGACGTGCTGATTTGCTCGATTAGGGGCATAATAGCCTGAAATAGCGGTGTGTTTGTGGCCATTTGATTGACAGCCAGGTTGGTTGGTGCTGTTGTTGCACACCTACCTGCAATAACAAAGTACGTGTGTGGGTCATAAAAAGAAAAGCTTATTTATTTCTATATCCTTGTGTTCATTTGGGGAATTACCGTGTGTTTTCCCCTCTAGCCCTGCATTCAAACCACCCACGCTGCTTTCAGATGGTGGAGGCGGTTGAGGTTTTAAATAGCCGGGAGAGACGTGGAATCTACTGAAAAATACATCCCGGCAGTAAATGGTAACGTCCCGGAGGTTCTTGCATTTCTTGCCCCTTAAATGCCGATCGCTGCCGTGCTGCAGTCCTCTCAGCGTGTCAAATCCTGTAGCACTACCAAAGGGCTCTTTTGGTTTTGTTGTTTGTTTTTTTTTTTTTTCCCCAAAACAATACTTGGTGTCAATAGTTTGAAGCTGAACAAGCCTGTGTTTATCCAGGATGATGTGAGCCAAGTGTATGAATGAGGTAAAGGCAACTTCCATGTGTAACTAGGAATATTAATCATATAGTTCAATTAACAGGAGCTGAAATTCCATGACAGTTTTGAAGTAATGATTTAATTGAAAAGGTCTTTAAAAGTATGTTTGCCGAATCATTTGAGCCAACATATGCCGCAATGCTTAAGCCATTTGTTGATTTTTGACTTGTGAATAATTAATGTTCTCCTCCAGACTCCCTCTCGGTACAAATATTCCTTTGGGACGTGGCAATATTTTTCACCACATGAAAATCACATAATCCATACTTAGTCTTGGATCTCCACGGTAGATCACAACAAAAAAAATAATCGCGTTAATCCTATTTGCTATTATTTTCATCGCCTAAAAATGATTTATTTTCTGCCTCTCCAAGGTTATTGGAGTTGTTTCCTTTGCCAGCGCCACGTTTTTATTGCTGTTCCCTTTTGATGTGGGTTCAAGGGACGTGTACCTGCAATGCGCTGCTTTCTGAGGAGCTCCGAGCATCTGTAGACCTTGGAAGACAGACAGTTGCCGCTGCTCAGCACCCTCCTGAATGAAACCCCTGGCGGTTTTGTTATATTAATTGAAGTCTGAGTCAGTGTTGATTGTTGCATGCTTCCTTTGCATCTGCATTGGCTCCAAATCAATATTTGCGTCTTTAATCCCCGCTTGTCGTCTATGAAACGTTGCTGGCCGGGCTGCGGAGAGGATGTGTGTGGAGGCTTTTGATGCTGAGCTCTGGTTTTAGTGTACAACGTGATGGTTCCGTCATTAAAAGGAGGCTGATACCAAAAGCTTCCTGACTTGCTACGTGACCACCCATGTGTGTCCTGGTCTGGCTTTAAAAATCGTCACCGTTTTGTACTTTCTGAGCTGAGGTCCTTCAGAAAAGCAGGGAGGGAAGGGCCGTCTCCCTTGCAAAGCGAGGGACTCGAGCAAACGTGTCTTGTGTAATTGGGTAGCGTCGCTGCAGACGTCCCGTTTGCCAGGTGAATGAAAATCGCAGCCTTTCGTGTGTGTGCCTCAACATCCATCGTCCTCTTCTCTTGAACTTGCTGGGTCATTTGAGGTGCCGTTTTCTGGTGGTTTCCCGCACTCTTAAGCTGTACGGGAGGTAAATTCATTTTCACACGCACTGCAGGGACACTCGGCTTTTCAATCTGTTAATAAGCGGTTTTATTTCTCAGTCACTTTATGTGCTGCTCCAAAAGACGTAAATCTAAACAAATACGAGTAATTACTGGCCGCACTTAACAAATCTGAATTGGATTCCACAACCCAGTTGAGCAACAAACCTTCCTTCCGGCAGAAAACTTGACACCTGCCCGAGACGAGTCAAACTCCTGCCATTTTTTTAATATTTGTTCGTTAGGGTGGTGAGCAGCGACAGAGAAACTGCCATCTGCCTCACCCGACATACTGGTATTGATCAGTCTTCGGGGAAAGATCTTTGGTCCGTATCTTGACTCCCTGTCCCGCTACCGCTGGGAGGGCAAGGACCTCACAGCTATAGAGCGAGTCTTTCCTTGCATCGGAGGAAGTGTTTTGTGGCCATGATAATCAGAGTAGAACAGAATAGTTCAGTTGGAAGGGACTTCCACTGATCGTCTTGTCCAACTGGTGGACGTCAACTGATGGTGGACGTCAAATGGTGGTGGGAAGTTTTTTTTTTCCGCTTCCTCTGTGTGAGCGGAAGGGGGATGTTAGTTTCTATTAGCAATCAAACAGCAAAGAAAATAGGGTTATTACCTTTACTGAGCAGCATATGTTCTCTGCTCGAACAGGTTGAGACGTGAAGGGTGTGAGCAGTCTGCGTTTGCTGTCTCCCCGAGGGGTGGATGTGTAAGGGTGAAGAGTTTTACTTGCCGGTGTTGCTAACGTGGGGCGGGCACGATGTTTGTGCTTCCTTCCAGTACGGTGATTACGATCCCAACGTCCACAAGCGAGGCTTCTTGGCGCAAGAGGAGCTGCTTCCAAAGCGGGTAAGGAGCTCAGCCGAGCAGAGGAGGCGGTTTCCAAAGCTGGTGGTGTTTTGTGTGACGGAGCCCTTTGCAGCGCGGGTCTGTGTGGGACTGCCTGCGGCGTGCGCCCTGCTTCGCTTTCCTTGGGCTTCCTTACCAAGGCAGACAATCCAAAAAGGTGTATTGAGGGTGGAGAATTCAACCTTTTTCTGACGTATTTTAATAAAAACGGAAGCAAATGTTTTCTTCCTTTTTCATCCCAGCTCCTCATGGTGGCCTGGGGACAGCTAGCCTGTGCTGCACGCTTGGGAGGGTTGAGGGGGTGATCGCAGGGTACGGGGCTGAGCGCGCACTGCCGAGAGTCGCCTCTCTTGAGCCCCACGTCATGGGGCTGGGGAGGGGTTGCGTGGGGCTGGGGTCCTGTTCCAGTCCTGTTCGATATATTCCAGTCCTGTTCAGTATATTCATCGATGACCTGGATGGAGGGATAGAGGGTACCATCAGCATGTTTGCTGGTGACACAAAACTGGGAGGAGTGGCTGACACGCCAGAAGGCTGTGCCACCATACAGCATGACCTGGACAGGCTGGAGAGTTGGGCAGAGAGAAACCTGATGAAATTCCACAAGGGCAAGTGCGGGGTACTGCATCTGGGGACGAATAACCCCCTGCACCAGTACATGCTGGGGGATGACCTCCTGGAGAGCAGCTCTGTGGAAAGGGACCTGGGAGTCCTGGGGGACAACAGGATGCCCATGAGCCAGCAATGTGCCCTGGTGACCAAGAAGGCCAATGGCATCCTGGGGGGCATCAAGCAGAGTGTGGCCAGCAGGGTGAGAGAGGTCATCCTCCCTCTCTACTCTGCCCTGGGGAGGCCACATCTGGAGCACTGTGTCCAGTTCGGGGCTCCCCAGGTCAAGAAAGACAGGGATCTGCTGGAGAGGGTCCAGCAA
>NW_009646638.1:22807-48444 GCF_000708025.1 Charadrius vociferus
CTTGAACATAGGAAGTTCCATCTTAACATGAGGAGGAACTTCTTTACCTTGAGGGCAGTGGAGCAGTGGCACAGGCTGCCCAGAGAGGTGGGGGAGTCTCCCACCCTGGAGACATTCCAAACCCGCCCGGATGCCGTCCTGTGCAACCTGTTGTAGGTGACCCTGCTCTGGCAGGGGGGTTGGACTAGATGATCTCCAGAGGTCCCTTCCAACCCTGACCATTCTGTGATTCTGTGGGGTGTTTCTGGCTTGCTTGCTGGCTAAGGGGGCTGTGACGAGAGCGGCGGTGTGACCTGGTCTCTGTCTCCCCACGTATCTCAGGTAATAAACCTGTACCAGATGACTCCAGAGATGTGGGAAGAAAGGATAACGGCCTGGTACGCGGAGCACCGAGGCAGAGCGAGGTGAGCGTGTGCTGGAGCGGTGGGTCAGGGTCAGTCCCCTCGCCTGAAGAGTCACCGAGGTTTTGGGAGCTTGGGCAGGTGATGGATGAGCTCTGCTGACAGCAGGGTTAATCTGCAACACCTCTGTAGCAGATTCTCGAAGGGCAGAGGGCTTTCTTTGCTCTAAATGTGCGCTGCGGTCCCCTGGTCGCTGACGGCAGGGCTGCCTGCCTCCCCGCCCCTTTGCAGGCGATCCCCTCCTGAGCATCAGTCCTAAATTCTCTAGGACCACTCTCTTCCCGTGGGGAAGGGACGCACTGGAGGGGCTCAGCCCCGCGCTGCCCTCCCTGTGCTGTGTTTCGCCTCGCTGGACCGGCCTGGGTGCGGGAAAAGATCGCACCGTCCCGGGGAAGAGCCAGTTCAGCACCCGGCACACGCCGCTGCTGCAGTTTCGCGATCAAAGCCGCGGCAGCAGGGATGGGAACCAGCCCCGCCGGCCCTGAGCAGACAGCTGTGGGTGGCCCTGCGGCTTTGGGGCTTTAGAGGTCGTACCGCAGCGGCGAGGCTGTACAAACCAAAAATAAATGGCATTGCCCAGGTTTTTCTAGCAGCAGCACGGCGGGAGCCCTGTGAATCCTCCGGCAGCGTACTGCGCGCACCCCAATTGTGGCATGGGGTCATCACCCACACTGGGCCCCCTGCCTAGGGGCTCAGGGTGCCTTTTGGGCCAGGTTAAAAAAAAAAAAAAAAATGGGGCTTCAGGCTGCTGAGGTGTATTGCTGCCTCGGGTGGTAAAGTGCTTCTCGTGGGGGATAAGCCTAAAGTCGGCTGGATCCGAAACAGGGGCCTCCCAGCCTGGGATTTCCTGGATGTGCTTAAGGGATTGGGAGATGGACAAAGCAAGGCTTGAAGTGCTGCATCTCGCAGGGCAGGCGCCAGCGGCCGTTAAGATGCCAGCAAGCTGCAGAGTGGGATTTACTGTCGGACTCTATTGATCCGGCCAGCAAAGGGAGGCTTGACCTGCGCGATAGAGACGGTCCAGGCTTTAAAGCCTTGTGTGTGCTTAGGATCAGAAAGAGCAGCCATCCCCTTCTCCCTGATCCTACCAAACATCGTAACACCGGCCTTTTTTTTTTTTTTCTCTGACAGAGATGAAGCTGAAATGGAGTATTTGAAGATAGCTCAGGACTTGGAGATGTACGGAGTGAACTATTTTGCGATTAGGGTGAGTGTAGGTTGCGGGTCGTGTTTTCTTGCCGGCGTAGCTCTTGTGTTAGTCGTCGTCTTCTGTGTTGCTGGGAGATTGGGTGAGCGGAGCCCTGCAGAGCCGGCAGGCCTGAGAGACGGCTGCGGTGAGATTCTCGGTGAGAGTCCCCGCTGCAGCGTGCTTCGCTGCTCGCTGCCAGGGAGGTGGAAGAAGCTCTTTTAACAGGCGGTGCTGGTGGGTCACTGCTCAGGGCTGGTTGATGAAGCTCACAATGGCTCATGTCAGACCCTCCGAGTGGAATAAAAGGCTTTTCTGCTCTTTCCTTCTGTAGAATAAAAAGGGCACCGAACTGCTCCTTGGAGTTGACGCCTTGGGTCTTCACATTTATGACCCAGACAACAGGTTGACCCCTAAAATCTCTTTCCCGTGGAACGAGATCCGGAATATCTCGTACAGCGATAAAGAGGTACGGATACGTCTCCCCTCTTCCCTGAGAGCAGGGGGAACACAGTTGCGATTTAAAATGATTTCTCTTAGCTTCTCTGTCTGCTGTGCTTGCTATCGCCAGCTTAGCTAAGGGCAGCTCAGCTTCTCCGGTTGAAACTTTAATTCCAAACCTTTCTGAAACCTTCCAGGAGTGGGCGTATGAGAGGTCAACCGGGAGCTATTCTCCTGTTTGGTTTTAGAGTACGTTCAAACCCTCTATGTAATATAAAAAAAACCAAACCCAACCAAACAAAGAACATCACCAAAATTGCTGTTGATGTGCTTAGCCCAAATATCAGAGTTCAGAAGTTGAGGTCTCTACTTCACTGTCGATATTGCAGTATATATTACTGTGTCTATATACTGTATTATGAAATCTAGCGAGATGTATTCCTGGCGAGAACAGCTTTTGCCTCTTGCTGTATCATTACATCATCTGGAATTTTCGGGCTGCTGCGCTTGGCACAACAGCTGGAATCTTTTTAGGAAGTCGAGTAATTTCAGGCTGCTATTGGATGGGTATGTATTAAATCCAGAGCATAAATATGAATCTTCTGAATCATTGGCCACCAAACCTAGTTGAGAATAGCAGTGAAATTGGCTGTGGAGGGGAAACCGATCTGCTCAATTTTCGGTCTGCGAGAGCTGCTCAAAGAAAACCAGCTGCCTTCATGGAAAGGAAGAAAATGAACTTCTTAATTAAAAATTGTTTTCTAATCTAAATGTGATATTGATCAGGGTAAAAGCTGAAGGTTTCTCATCAGCTGCGTTTATTGAACGTCTTGTGAAGTTTTATAAGTAGTAAGGCCGTGCTGGCATTCTCTTCTCTTGCTTTACTCCTTAAAAATAAAAAGCTTCACAACTCTGCAGTCACTTAGTGACTTTCGAAGGCGTTCCCGCCCGTGACAGATGAGTGCGGTGGAAGCTGTCTGCTCAGGCATTGCCTCAGAAATCTGGGGAGTGAGGTCTCCGTAACCAGCCCTTGACACAAGACTGTAACAGAGCTTTCTCTTGGGGGAGAGGACTGCCACCTTCCATCAGGTCAATCATCTGTGTAATAAGATGACCACAAGTAGACCTGACGGGATAGTAAACAGCCTTAATAGCTGGGGCCGACAGCTACGTCGACACAACAGAGGGCTTTAATCCGTCGTAACAAAGATTGACTGGTTACATGGCACTGAAGTTCCTTTCCCGGTGTATTTCTGCTGGTGCTTTCAGTGACTGGTGTGGGTTCTGCTGGAGCCCGAGCCCAGGGACGTTCACGCACGCCTGCCTGGGTGAAAGTCTTGAAAGATTGGCTCTTAAACTGACAAAACAAAACACTGCCAGGGCGAGTTCGGCTGAGCCCTTTTCAGGCAGTACAATGTATTGACAAATGGAGGTGCTTTGATGGCCGCAGGCTGCCTGCTTGAGCGCTATCTCTTCAGCTGGTTATTTTTGTAGCGTGTGGGGGAGTGATGGGAATATATGCATGCCTTCTAAAAAACGCGGCGGTGCGGAGCACTCCGTCTCTTCAAGTACCCTTTGGTTAGTTCAGAGTCTTCTGTCTATCCAAGGGCTGCGTAACCGAAACTCTCGAGTCTGGCGATGCCGCCTGTATCCTCTTGAGAGACCTGCTGGGGGAAAGCTCTTTTGGAGAGGGTGCACCCAGGTTAGAGCCGCTCGGTTGGCACAGAGAGTGTAAATAAAAGTTAGAGCAAGGGAGTAATACTGTGAATTGCAGAGCAGTCTTGCGATGTGGCTGACTTCTGGAGAACAGAATGCACGGAAAATCCCTTTGGGGACCCCGTGCAAGTGGAGGTGTCAACGGGAAGGACAGCAGCTCCTGTTTCTGTGTTCCTAATGCAACCCTCCTGCCCATCCGTCGGGCAGCTGAGCCGCTTCCTCCCCCCTTCAGAAGCATCCTGAGTTCCTGCTGTGCCTTCTCCGTTCTCTGCAGCTGCCAACAGAGCAGCAGCTTGCCTTTCCTCGGGAGGTGCTGAGCTGGCTCTGCCCTCCGCAAGGTGCTCCGCGGAGGACACCGGCTGTTGGGCGTCGCAGGCTGTAGCTGGACGGCACTCTCATTGCTTCTGTGTGGCACTGGTGTTTTTCTGACCGGAGGAACAGTTATCTCCTTGATTGCTTTTGATACTAGTTCTCTTGCTTGGCTAAAAGCCACGGGGACAGCTCTCGGCCTTGTTTGTCTGACACCGCTGACCTCCTCTGAGCCAAAGCCTTCGGTAAGACTTTTATAGCTGCGTTTTTATTAACTGCACCGCTCTCTGATAACTCTCTCCCTCTTTATTTTTTCCTTTTCAGTTTACCATTAAGCCATTGGACAAAAAGATTGATGTTTTTAAATTCAATTCATCAAAGCTGCGTGTGAACAAGCTGGTAAGTTTACAGCCAGAGTAATTTTTATTGCCTGCAGCAGTAGTTTCTGCCGGCAGTACAAGACAATGGTCTTTTGGGGCTTTTCCTTCGAGCTGTTGGAGGGAGCGTGCTGGCCTGTAGATGTGATTTGGTGTAGCGGCTACTACTCACTCACAGCCTCTAGAAGAGAAGGGGGGTGACACAGCCAAGCTCCTTCACAGAACCTCTCCCCGCCTCTCCTTTTTTTTTTTGTGCTCCCTTTCTTGAGCTTTGGGGTTACACCTGACCTGCGTGGCAGAAGCGCTTAGTAAGTAAAACTTTCTCATCACCCCCATCCTTGCTCCAGATCCCCTTTCTTCTCCTGCTGATCTGTTCACCCTGTGACGAAGGTCTCCCTGTTTTGGGATGCACTGTTATCAGTTGTGGTCCTGTCCTTTTCCTTGGCTGATCCCCTCTGCGGATGCTCTCCCTGTACGGGGATGGAGTGGGCTACGCTGAGCTGTTCTGTTCAGCATCTGTTAGAGACCGGCTTTAGCTAGTGTTCTGGATTTGGTATCTGGAACAGCTTTGATCCGGATTCTGTAATAGCTGTGCGCCGTGTTAAGTTGCACAAGGGACCTGCAGAAGGCAGAGGGGGATATTTTGTCCATCCTTATAAGAGAGGGAGAGGAATTTTGCTGCCCTGTACTTCATGTGCCGTAGGGAAGTGGGGCTTCCTAACAAAGACCTCATTCATGGCACTCATCAGGTTTCCAGTGCTGCAGCTCCTCTGACTCCAGACAAGTCATTCGTGACCTGTGAAATGGAAGATGGGCATGTGAATTAGTCCTTTAGAAAAGAATCCGAGTTTAGAAACCTGCTTTTATTGCTGAAAAGAGCGTTTTTTGCTCTTCTCTGTACCCACCCCTTTGCTACCCCTCCTCTAGTATTTGCCACCTTCCTTGGCTTCCTCCTTGAGTACCAGAGGAAACCACAGTGGTGCTCAAAACCCTTCAGCAAAGGTATCTGGAGGTGTCCAAGGAAGCTTTTGATATGGCTTCTCTTTGTGTGTAGTCTTATCCAAGATGGAATGTGGTTGGTTCCCTCCTTCTTTCCTTATTTTTTTTTTTTTTTTGAATCTCAATCCTTCAAACATTTAGTTGGGAGAAGGTGCAAATTCACCTTGAACCTAGAGAAAGGGGGCAGGGGAACCGTCCAGAGCTGTAGAAGTCTTTATTTCATTATTTGGCCTAAGGCTTTTTTGGGGCTGGCTTAAAACTTGCCAGAACCGTGCTGTGCTGGCTGCGCGGAAAATGGAAAATGGGTTTCTGGACAGAGCTGCACCGGCGCAGGAGCTGGTGTTTGGTACGGGGCTTGGCTCCCCGCCCCTCGTACGGGTACGAGAGCTCACAGGGTTTGAGATCAGTGGGTGGAAGTCTTTACAAGCACCAAACCAAAGCACTTCTAGTGTTATTTGTGCATCGCGAATACAAACGACCTCATCGTCATCATGTGTACAGCTGTTTCTCTCCACTCTTCACCCTTGACTGGAACAGATTCTTCAGCTGTGTATTGGAAACCACGACCTCTTCATGAGGAGGAGAAAGGCAGACTCGTTGGAGGTCCAGCAGATGAAAGCGCAGGCCAGGGAGGAGAAAGCCAGGAAGCAGGTGAGAGACATCTCGTATAACTAGACGGTGAGCCAAAATCAGAAATGCAAATGAACTTGGGGAAGGAACAGTCTCCAGAATGACATCGAGCACACGGAGCAGCTTTGAGGGAAGGTCCAGCTGAACATTTCTTTTTAGTAGCCTGCTTCACCTCGCCAGTCATTCTCAACTTGGCTCTGTAGGTTGATGGCAGCCCGAGTCCAGCCCCCGCACTCGGGAACAAATCTGGGAGGAAGGACAGGAGGGAAGAGCTGATCCGGGTGTCCTACGAGTGTGTGTGCGTCTTCCCCGCCTCAGTTTACGCCTGGGCTCCGTAGCTGGAAAGATATAGTATGTTGGGGTAGCTGCTTGTAATTAAAGCAGGGGCTGTGAGGGGGAGCTGTGTTTTGCCGTAGTTCTTCGCCTCGTTTTCTAATTACATGGTGATGGAATGCACGCCGACATTTCGGGGCGTGCAGCCTGCATGCTAATTCGGTGTTGGCCTCCTTTATCTGCCGCAGGTCAGCCCAGGCAGCGAAAACGGCTCTTTGGAGGCAGCAGCGTGTAGCCGATGAGCATATATCAGCAAATTGGATTGTATGAATCATTGTTTTCTGCTCGTAGACCTTTTCTACTCACTGAAACCCGCACAGCTAATCTGAGTACTGGTGCTTAGAATATAAATGTCCCTTGCGCAATAAAGCCGCTAGATAGCAGCAGAAGAAACTGAAGCAGTCACTCGCGCCCAGGAGGGTCTTATGCTCAAGGGACTGCTAAGTTAATGGATTTGAGCGTGTTCAGAGGTGCCTGCGTGGTGCTGGGCTTGGTGTTGAGATGCTCAGCTGAGCTGGAGATGTGACGTGGCTTGTTTTGTAGGCATCTCCTGAAGCAGTTCTCCTTCCTGTAGCTCGTGGGGTGGCAGGAGAGGACAGGACACGAGTCACTACGAGGGTAACCAGGCCGGCTCCTCTGGGGAAGGGGGGCGTCTTGCTTCCCACGTGGCTTCCTCTGGTCAGTGAGGAGTTGGCGTTAGTGGAGCAAAAGGTCCTCCTTGGAAGGAGCAGCGTGGTGTCCGAGCGCCGGTGGCTCCAGGGAGAGGTTTTACAGTCTCGTGAGTTTTTGGTGCGTGTGAATAACGCCGGCAAGACCTGAGATGCTGGGCTTAGCTGGGCTGCGGGGAGAGGCGAGGGCACTGAGAGCGAGCAGAAGCTTATCGCTTCCGTGAGCTCGCAAATCCAGAGCGCTTGTGCTCTGCGGGAAAGGTCAGGCTTCTGCTTGGGTTGGCTGCCCTCTCCCGAGCCAGCCGCCGCGCTGTCTCGCCTGCTCTCTCCTCCCTCCCCGAGATCCACAGTTGTTAACTGGTTCCAGATAGTCCTTTCATATCGGGAATTCTTGTTAATGGAAGTCCTGAGTGGGATGCAGATTGTAATGATAATTAATGAGGGGAACCTTTAATAGAAGGAAGCAGAGCCGTTAGAGCAGTGGGCGTCCCGCTTTCAGAACACGGTTGGTGTCCCAGGAGCAGAGAAATGTGTCTTGTCACACTTATTTCCCTTATTAAACCCAGCAGGTGGCCTGTGCGGCGCTGCGAGTCCTAGCTGCAGCGCGGATATTTATAACGCACCCATCTCTGTCATACCCGAGTGCTTAAACTAGGTGTGTTAATTAGCCCGCTGGCTCGCTTTGGGCGCTTGGCTAGCGGAGAGGCAGTTGTTGGGCACAACAACTCTCAGCATCTTCTGGGAAGAGGTGGCAGATTCTGGTGGGTTGTCTCAGTGTAGCTTTGGATCTTCCCCTCCTGGAGAAGCTTTGCAGAGCGAGCTGGAGGGAGAGAGTTTATTCTGTCTAGGAACCGATAGAGCTGGTCGCACTCTTTGTGACCTCCCCTATAAATGAGTGGAAGTGAAGTTTCCAGCGTGCTGGGTTAGATGCCTTATCAAAAGTAGCAGCTATCGACATCCTTCAAACTCCTGCCTTGCGGTGTGTCTCTATTTGACATTTCGAAGATGCCCTCAGACCGCCCTTGAGCCTGGTCGTGCCGTCTGTTCGACTCGCCGTAAGAAACTTGGAGCTCCACAGCTTCCAACTCCATAGCTTGGAGCTCTTGGGAGCCTACTTGTCTGAGTCAGCGTAGGAGGGTACTGGCTGGGGACCTAATCACCCGCAGGCAGCTTGTGGGGCAGCGCTGTGGGTAACAGCCTGATCAGAGGATCAGGGATTGTCTCGGGAATGGCACTTTCCAAGGGAGCAGGGTGCATCGGGTCACCCCCGCTTAGCGAAGTTCCCCATGTTGATGAGCAGAGAGGAGGCAGCAGTGGGGCCCTGTGCTCTAACCCCCACCTAGTGACCCTTTCTCGTCCTATGGAAAGCTTTTCTCATGTGTGTTATTTCTCCTCGCTTTCCCCAACGCCTTTTCCCTAGATGGAACGACAGCGCTTGGCCCGAGAGAAGCAAATGAGAGAAGAGGCTGAGAGGACAAGGGATGAGCTGGAGAGAAGGTTGATGCAGTTAAAGGAAGAGGCAACGATGGCCAACGAGGCTCTGGTAAGTCTCCGGGAGGCTGTTTCCCGAGGCGCTGCAGCTGTTCCTCACTTTTTCCACTGCTGAAGCGTTTTAGGAGGCACGCTGTGACTGTCCTATGGCTGTTCTCAGAGTGCTGCTGGCGGACGGTGATCGGGAGGCTGGATGGAGTTGATATCATCTTGCTCGCCTGTTGTGGGAGGAGCACGAAGGAGGATGATTTGAGGCAGAGCCTGGGCACATCCCGGGCTTGGCTGCAGAAGGCTGAAGGCTTTCATGGAAGGGAGGGGACTCTATGAGCTGTGGCGGCCGCACGGAGCGAGCGGCTCAGGGTCCTGCTCCGGGGGTTGTAAGCACATTTGGGGAGACGTTCAGTGCGCTTAACGGCTTAATGTGCCTTCGTTCTCAGATGAGGTCTGAAGAGACAGCAGACTTGCTGGCTGAGAAGGCTCAGATCACAGAGGAGGAGGCCAAGCTCCTGGCTCAGAAAGCGGCTGAGGCTGAACAGGAGATGCAGCGAATCAAAGCCACGGCCATCCGGACGGAGGAGGAGAAGCGGCTGATGGAACAGAAGGTGCTAGAGGCAGAGATGTTGGCACTGAAAATGGCGGAGGAGTCGGAGAGGAGGTCAGAGGGTACAACCTTGCAGCTGCCTCTGCTTTGCTTTCCAACCCCCTTCTGACATAGCTGAAAGAGCGGCTCCTGCCTTGAGTTAGTCCGTCCAACGGTTCGCAGTGAGCCCGTGGCCTCCCACGCATGTACAACAGCGAAGGGCCCCAAGGCTCAGCTGGTTTCTCTCTCCATCTCACCGTTTGCCTCAGCTAGGCTGTCCCCGAGTGGGAATGGTGCTGGTAGAGCGGTGGTGGCCCTGATCTTATCCTGGATCGGAGCTGGAGACCGTTCTCTGAAGTCTTCTTTGGGAGAGATACTGCGGTGAGAGCGGCAGGGAAAGGGGCTGTCAGTCAGCAGGGGAGAGAGCACTGTGGTCCATGGCACTCCGCCTTCCGCGCCTCTCGCGCTCCCACGGCGGCAGCTGAAGCCAGCTCTGCTTTTGGGTGGTTTTTGCAAACACCTACTGCGTTTCCCAAAGTATCTGACAACATGAATAACACTTGGGTTGTTTTGTGGTTTGTTTTTTTTTTTTCCTTCTGGGTGGTAGATCTGCACTCCTCATTCTCTCTTTATTCCTCTATTTACCTCTCGGTTGTTGAGTTCTCCTTACCGGTCGTGGGGTCTCTGTTTCGGGTTAGCCTTGAGGTCTCCCTAGCTCCTGGAGTCCTTGCTTCTTGTTAAAACTGGTGTTTCCATCCTCTTGATACCAGAGCCCGGGTCCCGCGGCGCATTTGGTAGCGCGCAAGTAAAAGATCATTCTTGTTCCCTTCCGATTGATTACTCCTTTCCATGTGAGAGCTTGCTTGGTGTCAGCCCTTCTGCTTGGATGAAAGGTGCCCTTGTCTACCTCTTCTTGCCTTGGTCTCTATCTTGTGAAATCTCCACTCAATTTTCAATGCAGCGGAGAAAGCATCCTTCCCTCCTTTGGCTTTCTCCTTGTGGGGGGTCCTTGAGCCTCAAGGGTGAGTACCACTTCTAGAATTGTTGGCCCCTGCGAGAAGGAAAAGCTGTGCAATCTTGGGTGCTTCTTCCTTTTAGAATGTAGTAAATAATCGTTAGTAGAGTCTTACTTGTCAGAAAACAGCCTCTCCTGCTGTAAGTCTGAGCTTAACTTTTGAAGTTGTTCTCCCTGTCCCGGCGTATTAGCACGCTTCTCCAGCCCTTAGCCCTGGTCACTGATGCTCACGCTCCAGTCCATGGCTTGGATTTTTGTGCTAATTAAAACGTCTCACACATCAGAGGGTCTGGCATTTCCCTTTCTCAGATGATTTCTTAGTTTAGATCTTGTTGCAGGACAAATCTCAACCTCTTCCACACCTACACTGTAATCCTGCTTCTCCATCTTCTCGTTCTTCTTAACTTCAGTCTGATATTTGCCATTTGCTGTTTTTCTTTGTAGGGCGAAGGAGGCTGATCAGCTAAAGCAAGACCTTCAGGAGGCTCGCGAGTCTGAGCGGAGAGCAAAGCAGAAGCTTTTGGAGATCACCAGCAAGTCGTCCTACACAGTAAGAGTGATCTGTATTGCAGTCCCCTCTTCCCAGCCCATAAATGTGCCCTCCTCCGTACGCTGGAGGAGTCTCACATCTCCATCCCACCAGCGGAGGGACATGAGTTCTCTCGCTGCATTGCTTAGCAGCTGCTCAGAAACCCTTCGCAGCGCTTGCCCTTTTCATCCAGGCGCCCCATCCAGCAGATGATCTCTTTGCTGTTGGTTCCCTCCCCCGGCCTTACCCTGCCTCACGCTGCAAGAGCAAGGGAGCTGCTGGTGAAATTAAAGGCAGCAAATTTTAAAGCAATTTAACGACCACGTCAGAGGCACGCTTCGCTAGCACCTGTGAAGCGTACCAGCTCAGCAACAGCCTTTCAAATAGGGTTAAATACTTACGAAACGGAGGATGTCCTTATTCTTGTTAGGTGGGATAAACGTTGTTCAGAACCTGTCGGTTCATTCTTTGGGCATAAGCTGGACACCGTGCCTCTGTGTGCTGGCAAAAAACTTCCTTGAAGGGAGATTGTTCCATAATTGCCCATTAAGAGGATTTCACACCTTCCTCCGAAGCATCTGGTCCCGGTTGCTGCCGGGGACTGAAACGCCAGACTAAATGACCATTGCTCCGATCCGTCTGGCAGTTCCTTCTCCTCCTCTTCTCGAATTGTGCTGCAGGGTCTTCAAAACCCATCAGGCGCTCCCCTCCCCGCAGCTCGCACCTGCCACGGCTGCCGGTTCGGCTGCCTCGCTGTCCTGAGGGGTGAAGGGAGAAGAACTCGACAGCTTCGGGAACAGACTCCGCAGACGTACCGTACGTGGGAGTTATCGACCAGCCTGGTCCTGAAGTTTTAATTTGTGCCTGCGGGCTCCTCCCCCGCCCGCCTCGTCTGGAATCTTTTAAGGAGCAGGTTGAGATGAAGTAACTTTTCATCCCATTCTCTGCAAAAATGTTCAGAAGCTTTGAAAAATGGCAGCGATGGAAAACAGTCAGGTGCTCTTAGCTATGGGGACGCTCAGTCAAGTGCTAGCTGCCTCGGTGCTTGATAAAGCTTCGCTTCCGAGTGCTCCTTATTTGACAAGGATTCTGGGATCCACCAGTCCTTTAATTCTGGGTTTAACTTGCGCAACAGGGTGGAGCATCCTCGTTGAAAACTCTACTGCGTGGCTACGTCAGCCCAGTGTTGATGTTTGGGCAGCTCTTGCACATCCGTGTTCTTTCCTGGGGCTGTGTCCATCCTTAGTTAGTCCAACGGGGTTGTGTCAAATGGGCAGAAGGCCGGCTAGCGAGCCCTCCTGCGTAAACCCCCGTGCCCGTGATGATGAACGTTGTAGGGCTTGCGTGGAGCTCAGCAGGCGATCCACGCAGAACTGCCTCGTCTAGACACATGGTGCCACGTCCTCTCCCTTCCCTGAAGAGCCTTGGTCTTCCTGACACGGCTGCCGGTGCCAGGAGGGAAGGGGACATGCTTTTTTCCTCCCCGGTTAGGTGGCAGGGTCCCCCGGTACAGCTGCAGCTCCTCCTGCCCCTCTCGTAGCCTTGGGAGGAGCGCCGCCTCCCGCAGACTCGACGGCTGTTGTTTTCCAGGGTCAGGAGGAGGCGAACGTGACCGTTGTGCCCATACATCCCGGTGACGACACCTTGCCGGGCTCTTCCGTCCCCTTGTTACGCCTGTCTCGCTTCTCCCTTCCCCTGGGGCCTCTCTCGGCGCTCCGCTGCCTGTGTGTTTGGGGCGGGCAAGGGAGATGTGCTGAGATCCGGTTCCTGCGCGTCATTTCAGAGCCGGATTTGGGGCAGCCTGCCAGCGCAGGGACGGACCCGGCGGGCAAGCGCAGCCCGAGGGAGGGAGCCCAGGGTGGCCCGAGGGATGAAGCAGTTCTGAAAGCTGTGCTGTTGGGAGGCTCGTGTCCCTCAGGTGAATGGCAGCTCTGCCGAATGGTGCAGGATTCCGGCTCCTCTCTTCCTTAATGAGAGTGTAAAGCTGAGCTTGTTCTTTTCCGTGGTCCCGGTGCTCGTGCTGTGTCGTCCCCTGGCACCGGCAGCGAGGCAGGACTTCCCGCTGGGGCAACGAGAGCAGGAGAGGAAGGGGGGAGTGGATGGGTATAGAACCATAGAAACATTTAGGTTGGAAAAGACCCTTAAGATTATCAAGTCCAACCATTCACCTAACTCTGTGTTGCAGAAAAGGCAAGAAACACTTAAATATGTGGTGTTTGGTTTTGTTTAACTTCCCAGTCTCCAATCCTGGTTCTTTAAAGCTTGTGTCGGTATCTTTTTAGTCCTTGAAGCCCAAGCTGCTTTTGTGACGGGACTGGTAGGTGATGCATGAGAAAGAAGACGTGAATCTGAATCTCCGGCCGTCAGGACTGGGAGAGCAATTCATTCTTTACTGACTTGGTGAGGGCTCTTTGCCTCCTTCGTTGCCCTTCAGGTACCACTCATGGCGCGAATACAGACAGTCATCTCTTCTCTGATCCTCTTGAAGTCGTAAGTGACTGTTTTGGGGCTTGCCCAAATTTGTGAGCAGCGAAGTAAAGGCAGTGGCAGCAACAGGAGGAGCAATCCCTGTGGGGGGAGAGCCTCGAGACAGGACTTGCTCTGTGCTTCCTCCGTCTCGTCTGTCTCGCTTGCTCTGTACTCCAGAGGGATGACCACTGCCAGCGTGGTGCTCGCCTCTATTAACTGCACGAAATTGCTTTAGTGCAGTAACAGGATTATGCAGTTTGTTCCAGGGGAGGAAACACGTAAAGGAAAATGCCTGTGGCCCCTTTACCGTCCCCTGTCCCAGTGACACCCCACGTCCCCTGCATTAAAAAACTCAGCACCTTGTGCAAGACTCGCCCAGGATTATTGCATATAGCGGGGAAATGATTTGCTCCAGATACCAAGCCCATGCCTTTGAAAGCCCTCAGCGTGCTCTTCGCTCTTTCCTCACTCTTCCTCACTGACTTCTCCCATTTTTTTCGTGAAAGAGCGCTGCTGAGGAAAGGCAAAGAGGGGGCTGTGGTTAACCCTGAGAAATCGGCATCTGGACTTCACCATCGCAGCAACTGAGATTCCTGTTACTGCTGTTGTTTGGGGGGTTTTTAAGACAAAACCCAACGAGCTTGTGCTGAAAAAAAAAACCCCGCTGTAGGTTGTTTGAAGGCGGGCAGGCTGGTGCTGACGATCCCCGCTCCCCTGCACAGCAGAGATGGAGGAACCTCACGTGGGAAGGGCTTTGCGAACACCTGTGCGTCTTAGAGGGAAAGGACTTGAATGTCAATGGGATGCAAGTATTTAAATCAGTTAAGTGCTTTGGCAGCACTTTGCTGTCCCCTTTCCTTCGAGACTGGAATTTAGGTATTCGGCTGTCCCTTTCGGCGCCTGCTCCGCAATGAATGCGGTGGTGTTCTGCGCTAGCAGCGATCGCAAAGGGGAGTAAAAAAATAGCATTTTCTTCTCGTGTGAGTCTAACTTAGCTGTGATGCTCCAGCCAGACCAAGCAGTGCCGGTTCGGTTTTCCGCCTTGGCTGTGCTTGTAGTAGGTGTTGGCGTTCCAGCTTTGGCTCTGCAGGCTAAAGGAAATGTTGTCCCCCTCGGGTTTGTCCAGCAGAAGAGCGAGCGGGGGCCGAGCCCCGGCTGCTTGTGAATTCCAGGCTGGCGGCGAGGAAGGAGGCAGGTTATTGCGCAGAGTAAATCTGTCACCGCCCCGGCGCTAGCGGTTCCTGTAGCGGAGCTAGCTGCAAACAATCCCTGGAGTATCCCAAATAAAAGAAATGAGGGAAAGAAAGAAGGAGCCAGATGAAGCTCAAGATCTCGTTTGTTGGGGCAGGTACACTAGCACCATCCCAGCCTGTCTCCTGCCATCCCCCAGTCCTGACTGGTTTGTTTTCATTAAAGGGATCCCTTAAAACAAGAAGGAGCATCTAGCAGAGAGGTGGGTGACCTTTTGGATGCCGGGCTGGGTTTCTCGTATCGAAAATGAGGGCTAAGCAACGCCAGCAGCAGTTCTGACTCAGATCCACGCGCACCGTCTGCCGGCTGAAGCCGCTGTGCCATCCTTGACGTGTGCCACCGCTTGCGACCTCATCTAACGTGTTGGGAGAGCAGAGCGATGATTTGAGTCAGGATGCTTTTCCTCTGCTGGTAATGAGCCCATTTATTAGAGGTGTGGCAGAATTTCTGACTGAGAGAAGGGACGTATTATTTTTTTTAGGGGAAGATAAAAGCTGAGGGCCTGGCAGTGCGTGTCAGTGGGGGATGTCACAGCATTTTGCAGGAGGAAGAAAGTCCCAAATCCTTGCTCAGGTGTGATATGTGTGATTCCCTGTGTTATCTCTGCATTTCCAACTGAGTCTGGCGGTGGTTCCTCAACACCTGGAACTGTAAATTACTGTGAAGGGAAAAATATATCAGTGCATCTCCCCGGACTTCGCTGCGATTGCATCCCAAGTTAACCCTTGGGGTTACGTTGTTCTTTGCTCAGCTTCTGTCCGGCGCTGTTTTAAGCGGCACAGCAGGGATAAAACCTAGATTTTTACGAAGTTTCGTCAACGGGTTTTGAAGGCAGGTGGTATTTTGTCTCCTATTTACTACCGCGAAGAGCAGGGTCCCAGAGGAGCAAGAGGTGCGAGTTGAAGATCAAGTTGGGAATGGAGCGAGGGGATCTTCGGGCTGATGTGGTGCTTGGGAGGTTGGGCTTGTTTGCTGCTTTACTTCTGCAGCGCTTTGGAGTGCTTGCCGTCGTTTAACAAAGAGATCACCAGCTGAAAAAGAACTTCCTGATCCGCTCTCCAGAAAGTTTGAGGCTGGTTCAGAAAAAAGAGGTTGTGAGTAGCGTCGCTTGAGGAATACAGGTGCCTTCTCCCCACACAAATGATGAGATCCTTCCAGTTCAGCGCCGCTGCAAGGTAGAACTCGCCCAACTCCTCAAAGAGTGTGCTGTTACCTGTGTGAGTAGCAGATCAGGACCTAATTACAGCACGGCGTGCTTAGGTGGTGCTCTGATTTTACCTCTCTGTTACAGAACATTTGCTATAGGAGCACTTGTGTGGCCAAAAGTGATTGGTTTGTACTCTCTCTCTTTTTAGCAGTCCATGAACTCAAGTACGACGGCACTGCCTACCGACCTGCCAAGCTTCAACCTCATCAGCGAGAGCCTCTCCTTTGACTTCAAGGATACGGACATGAAGAGGCTTTCGATGGAAATCGAGAAAGAAAAGTAGGTGGCGTGCATCCAGCCCGGGCCAGGGCTGCGCTTCGTGCCTGGCTTGCGGTGGGAGGAATTGCACCGGGGCTGCGCGTGCGACTTTTACCTTCCAGACGCGAAAAGGGGGAGAAGGCTTTTGGGTTCGCCTTTACCGGGTTCGTTAGCAGCTCTACCCGGAGCACGACGTAGCTGCTGGCTGACCGTTTCCCTGGATGGGGATCTGGTGTCGCAGATGCATCTCTGCTGCCTTGGTAAAGGCGAGTTTAAGCGCGCTGAGCTCTGCACCAGTCGGTTCCTCTCCGTACGGTTCGCCCTGCTCTTGCTTAGGCTTGAATTGTCCGTGTTGTTGGAAGAGTTAACAGCAATCTGACTGCTGGTGCACTGAGCTACTGCAGGCTGGTGCTCGTGCGTTTGCAGCGCGTCCAGAGAACGTAAAGAGAGCTGGAGTCTGCGCTGAGGTCCCGCGTTAGAGGGCTTTCACCTCTTTTTCTTGGAATCTGTGTCATGTTTATATATAAAAAGTGCGCGCAAGCAAGTTTGGATGTGATTATGAGCTTTGATCTTGTGTTTTCCTGAGGGTGTAAGTGTAGCCTTCAAAATTACGAATTTAGCAGAAATCAAAGCAGATCAGATTTTAATCTCAGTAGTAATAATGTGCTTTGTTCATTGATTGGGTTGTAGATCAAAGCTAGAAGGGCTCTGCCATAGCGCTCCGGCCAAAACTTCCTGGGGCTGGAACGGAACGCCCCTGCATCCCAGAGGGTGGTTTATTTTGCCTCTGCTGAGTACCCTCTCCCGTGTATGAAATAACACACCACGCTGCTGAAGACAGAGGTTAAAAACTTTTCCTAAAGCCGGAAGGAAAAAGATAGAAGCTTGAAAATAACAGGCTAATTCCCGGTTCTGTGCCCAGGTTGCTAACTAGGTCACCCCACTCTCCTGAGCAGGAGGAGCTCGGCTCTGCCAAGCGCTGAAAGCGATAGCGTGCTTTTGCTCGCTTCCCCGGGACCGTTTGCCTTCCTCGGGTGCCGAGATAAACCTCGCTACGAATTTTGGCGCTCTGAAAAGGTTCTTGTTAGTCTGCTGGTACTTTGACCTGGGTCTCGGTGTTTAATCACAAGTACAAGGCTGGAACGGGGTAATTTTATTTTTTTTTCCAGTTGATGCTTCAGCATGGAAAGCAGTTAGGGCTGAGTCCTGAGAATGGCTTGGTTTGTTTAGGGTTTTTTTTTCCTTTATTTATTTTTTTGGGTGGGGGAGACCATTCTCTCTCCCAGGGGTGCTGTGTGTCTAAAAGATACCTGATATTTTGGGGGGCGGTGCTCGCTCCCACACGGTTTACACGCTAAATCCCTCTAAAACACGAGAAGTCAGCGCATCGGGGTCCTTCCTTCCTGGAAGGATTGGTGCCGTTGAGTTTGTGAGCTGGGTTTGAGAGAGGGTGCGGTGGAGTAGAGCAGCGCTGCTTAAACCGCTGTCTTGTAGACTGAAACCGTGTAGCGTTGACCTGCGTCGTGGTGCGGCGTCCCTCCGAAACGGGGAGACTTACAAATACCGCCCAGCAGCTCTAGTTCGGCTTCATTTTTTTTACAGTAACATAACTTACAGTTTTGTTCTTGGGTCAGCTGTCCGGGTCATCTGTTTAATAACGAACAAATCATTGCTCGGAGTAGTTTACTGTGTGCTGTAAACTAATAGTGTCTGTTCCACACGGGAGAAATGATGAAGATAAGGGTTTTTCTGTTATAATTCCGTTATCGGCTGCCACGGTATCACGTCACCGCGTGCAGCTGGCCGCTGCTAACCCAGGACTTAATTTTGTGTGTGCTAGGGTAGAGTACATGGAGAAAAGCAAGCACCTGCAGGAGCAGCTGAACGAGCTGAAGACAGAAATCGAGGCACTGAAGCTAAAGGAGAGAGAGACGGCTCTGGATATATTGCACAACGAGAACGCCAGCCGAGGCAACAGCAAGCACAACACTATTAAAAAGGTATCGGAGGGCTCCAGTTTGTATCTCGCCTGATGAAATCCTTTAAAAACGACAACGAAATAACCCTGCCGTTTGGTTTAGCTTTTGCACAAGTTGTTATAATAAAATTGTTTGATCTAGGCTTTCTTCCCCGGCTGCTTAGCTTTCAACCAGAGAATTGCAGCTCCTGGTGGCTCCTGGTTTATATTTGCCGCAACCAAAACCTTGTCTTTCCAGTGCCGCGTGAAGGGATGCGGAGGTCTGGAGAGGTTTGAAGGTCTCGCTGAACCTTGTTAAGGTTAACCTTGCTAAGGTTCAGCTGTACGGAGAGGCCGTTAGAAGGGATCTGCTGCCTTAGTGACCCCGGGAACAGGGAAAGCCCTACCTGCCTATCGCAGCCGTTCCCCGCAGGCACTGCGAGGAAGCAGCCTTGAGCTTGGCCGCTGAATAATAAGAGCAAAAATACTCCTGACTTACGAGCTCTCAGTAGAAAAAGCCAAAAACCTCATCCTTTTTTTTTTTTTTTTTTAATCTGTTCTCAAATAACCCGTAGCGCAGCTTCAAATACTAACGGCAAAACCTTTCGCTAGCAGGGTTTGTGTGAGGTGTCTGCTCCCCGTGCTGTGGACCCTGGAACCACCTGCCTCTAGAAATGCGGCTGGGATGAATAACTTAGCCAAAAAAATTTAGGTGGGCTGGGTCTGCTAGCCCGGGAGTCGCACCTGAAATGTCACAGCAAAGCCCGTTCTTTATTTTTACATCTGGTCCTTTTCCTTTTGTTTAGTAGCTCGGCTGTTCTCCCAGCGGGGCCGAGGGTAACGATGGGCTGGGGGCGCATCCGTAATCGGTACGGAGGGATGTAGTGGTCAGTTCCACTCCCCTGCAAAGGCTTTTACCCAGCCGGCTTTCCGTCCTTGGAAAAGATTGGGAAATCTGTATGGCACGGGATGCGGGCTGTGGTAACAAGTTCAGGTTTTAAAAACAAATCCTTATCTCTTTACGACTGCCTGCTGAGAGTTACATCTGAAAGGAGTTGAAAAAAATGATCGGTCCAAGCCGACTTTCACGGCTGGGAGTTTATGATCACGGAATTGGGGCAGGAAAATGAATCTAGCGGGTCTTACTTCCCGGTTTCCCCGTGCTAGCCCTGAGCTATTCGGGTTCTGTCCCTCCGGAGCGGAGAATATAAAAATCTTCACAGACCCTTTTGTCATTGTAGAATCTGAAGACATTTCTGCTCCCAGTAGGTTTTGTTAGGTTTTGTCTCCGTGCTCAGAGTCCTCGGTTTAAACGGCAAATGCTAAATTTTCACTTCTGACAGAGAGGAGTTCATAGAGAGCTGATGGTCCCATTTGTCTCACTTAAAGAAGGTGGCCGGGCGATCATTTCGATGTCTGTCAGGGCTCATCGCTGTAATTGGGGCTGTGCAGTCAGTCTCCGTTCCTGTGAAGCCGGAGTCTTGTCCTGTCCCCCCTCCTCCGGCTTCAGGACCGGGGCTGCCCGGCTCCCACGCGACTCAGCCGGAGAAGCAAAGGTTTTTAAATAATAGTCTGTTAGCGGAGCGCATCACAATAAAATTACAGATTGCTTTTGTTCGTGCCACCCAGGAGGTCAGGAGGGCTGTTGTCTTTGCGGTTGTGATGGAAAGGAAGACGGGAGACACTGGAAATGGGATGGCAGTTTAGCAACATTTAAATAATACCAACCCTCTGCCCCACCTGGAAGCCGCCGATCCCTTCAGCGCTCCGGGCAAACTGTACAGATTGCACAAATGACATTACTCATATCACAGAGGATTATTATTTTGTTGTTGTTGTTCATTTTATTTTGCTGGTTTAGCCTCAAGCCCAGGGCAGAAGACCTATCTGCATTTGAGACTTCAAAGTAGGTTATTCCGAGGTACTCCGCGTGGGTTGATGGGATCACCGGCTGTAATACTAACCCGTGCATGAGCTTGCCTGCGATACGCACCGCTCCCATTGCTGCCGCCCCTACGATGCTCCTCACGCACCGCGGCGGGGTGCGATGCAGTGCCGGTGAGACCGGGTTGGCCGCGGCGCAGCACCCTGCCCGTCCCCGCAGCGGACCCGTGCAGCATGTCGCAGGCAGCCGCCCTGCCCGGCTCTCGCTCCCTCGGTAGCGTTCACAGCTTCTCTGCCTCCGTTTTTGCACCTGATCCTCCGTGCTGGGAAGCATCTTTCTTGGCAGAAGTTGAGTTGGCAGCATCAGTGGGGGAGTGCAGGCGTAGATGCTTAAATAATTAAACAAGCCTGTTTTTGCTCTGCCGCCGGTGGCTGGGAATCTATTGGAGGTGCAGGGTGGCCTTTGAAGATTCCTTTAATGAAGTAAACCAGGACCTTCCCCCTTGTTTGCTGCTGAAAGAAATTCAGGATTTAAAAAGGAAAGAAAAAAAAAACAACCCCAAAAACCAAACCCAACCCAACAAAAACCAACCGCCGAACAAACCCCATCAACTCTCTGCTGCCAAAACTGTCTTAACAGGCTAAAAATGCGCAGCTCCGTCTTGGAGCGGAGCGGCACGCGGACGCGTTATCAGCATCTGCCTGTTTTGAGAAGCGTGGCAGGAACGTAAAGCAGGCGGCTGAGGACAGCCGGCGGCTGCAGGTTGCTCTTGGGCAAGGCTGGGGGTGGCGCAGGGAGACTTGTGCTGGCAGGAGCGCTGCTGGTCACCCTCGCGCCTGGGGACACCGGCTGTCAGAGCCGCTCTCCGTCCTGCCCGCCGTGCCTCTGCCTGTCCCCTGCCTCCTTCAGCGCGCCGGTGAGTCCTGCTCCGTTAACGCCACCTCTCTTCTTTCCGGAGCCTTGCTTTCCTCCGAGGATTTGCCCTCGGTCGGCAGGCTGCGCCTGTGCGGAGCATCGACTCCTTCCTTGGGGAGGATGAGTTTGGAGAGGCTTTTTTGTTATTTCCTCCACCGTGGTTCTTGCACGCCCACAGGGTTTAGCGAGTTCCGAGGGGTAGCGCTAAGGGAAGAAATGGCGCGGACGCTGCGTGGCAGCACTGGCGCGGGCGGGTGGCAAAAGCTGGTGGTAAGCGATTTTGGAAAAAGGCTTTCGTTAAAAGTTACTCTGAGGGCTCGCGCAGCCCTGCCTGCGTGGCAGACACGTACAGCCGACTCCGGAGCGATTTCCCAGCACCTCTGGAGCTCAGCAGCAGAGGCAGGAGGATGCTTTAGATGCAGACTTCTCCCTGGCCGGTACCCAGAAGCGATCAGCACAGGTTCGTGCCGTTCTTGAATGGACCAGCCCTTTCAGGACGGCAGGCAGCGCTGTAAATCACTCAAATTTAGGGTTTTGTGCTGGCTGGCTGCTGCCAGCTGCTCTCGGGGAGGGGTGTAGGGGTTCCCAAGACGGACTGCTCTTGATGTTAAGCATTCCTTGGGGACGAGGGAGGACGCAGCTAGATCAAGGGGTGACCCTGCGGGTCCAGGATGCCTTTGGGGAGGAGTTGGATGTCTCTCTGGGGTGGGCTGGCGGTGGTTGAAACCCGCTGTCCTGTCCCATGGAGTTTCTCAAGCCAGTTGGCAGGTGAAATTGGGGCAAAATCCACTTGCGAGCGCAGCACGGAGAGGTGAACTGAAGCCCTGGCAGTTTGTGAAAAGACTAATCCAGCAGCTGGGGGAGATGCGGTGCCTGGGAGGAGCCCCCATAATTAAACCAGATGCGCAGCAAGTGCTGCGGTGTGACCTCTGGGTTTTGTTGCCTGCCTTTGAAGGCGCCTGCTAAGTTTTTCATGTTTAATTACGTGGTTAACATGCTAATCCTTTTTTATGAGCTCCGTGGGCACAGCGCAAGCACCTCATCTGGAAACTGATTTCCCTTCTCCGTAGCGCGCTCCGCCGCCGGCTGGCGCTGCTGCCTCCGGCTGCCTCCAGCTGCCTCGGCTTCGGGAGGCTTTGCCGCTTCGGCTGCGGTACAAGATGAAAAAACAAACCCACTCCTTCCTCGTGTCCTCTGGTGTAGGAAGGCTCCCAGGACAGGCTGTTGCCCTAAAACACAATCGGCTCTTTCATTCCAGTTGCTTTCTTCTTGCGCAGTCATGCTTATTTACTGCCATTTAAGCCCTTTGAAGTATCCAGGCAAGGAGTAAATCTCCATGCCTGTTCCCAGACAAGCGGCTTTGTCCTTGAGCAGCGCCCTGGTCCTTCGACGGACAGCCATGGCCTTTCCCTGCCAGGCTTTCGGGCAGCTCTTGGCTTTTTCTCGGCCGCGGCGTTCTTCTGGGGCTCGGGCTGGCTCCTCGGGGCCGGCACTTTTGGGTGCCCGTGGGGATTGTGCGGACGGCGGTGGTGGGGTGAGCTCTTGCTGATGGTGCTCTTGCCGCCTCTTCTCCCGGCTGATCCTGGTTGCGGTGCAGCGTTGCCCTCAACTTGGATAACGCGGGATTTTTTTGCTCTCGTTGAGGCCCTCGGGGTGTGGGTAGGCTACTGCAAACCTGCGTGTTTATTTAAACTAGTCGAAGCTTCTTGGGCCCCAAACGGTACGTCCTACCAACGTTCCTACCGACGCAGCGTCGTCCCCTTGGGATTTAGGCGATGAGCAGCTCCTGGCTGCCGAGCTCAGAGCAGAATGGACTTGTGCGGGCTTATCTTCGCTCCTCTCACCTTCGAGATACGCTGTGGTCTGTCCTCTACGGCAGTGCAAGGACACTGGTGAGTTAGTGATGGGCACTGCCATGCGAGTCTCTCGTGATGCAGATACGAAGCTGCTGTGCCATCGCCAAATGTCATGAGGCTACTTAATCATCTGGACAGGTTGAAGGTTTTCGGGAGGCTGGTGCTGGGGCAGACGGCTTCTCTGCCCGTTTTCCAGCTGCGCTGGCTAGCATCTTGCTAGGGATCGCTGAAACGTGTCCCTGGAGGACTTCATCAAATCTTTTGGGGTTTCTTTGTCATGTCCTGGGGACTCCCTTCCTCACCTGTCCCCTTCTGGGACCTGCGTGAAATGGGACCGCTTTGCTCCAGTGGTTTGCTGGGGAGGTGGAGGATCCTGGCCATTTCAGGGATGGGAAACATTATTGTGCCTCTGGAGCTTCATCCTGAGGACGAGCAGAAGAAACGCTTCCGCTCTGAGAAGGACAAAAGGTGGGAGCCTGGGTGGTACAGAGCAGGCTGAGCTGCGTGCAGGTGGATCCGTCCTTTCCGGTGGCTCCTGTGACAGCCGGGCCACGGACGAGGTGCTCTCTAGTCTCACGCAGAACCGTGGCATCGCCGTGTAATCCCCTCCCACCAGGAGAGGAGAAAGCTTCGTGCTGCAGAGCGGGCACGCCACCAGCGAAGGACTTCCCGGGAGAAGCCGCGGCGGTGTTTCCCGTCCCCTCGGGAGCTGCGAGGGCAGAGAGAAAAGCCGAGCGAGGATGCTGGCTTCTCGCCCTGCCTGACACCCGCCTGGGACGCGGGCGAGAGCCGGGAGATCCCCGCTGAGCAGAGCAGCTCCAGACACCTCTGGGCACACGTTTCCCCGAGCGCAGGAGGAGATGGAGCCGCATCCCACGTGGATCTTGCCCGACACGTACCCATGTGTGCGAGGCCGTGTCCCTACTAGGTTCGTTTTCTTTCTGCCCTGTTTCTCCTCGGAGCCGGGAAGTGAAACTCCCTGGCAGCTAAACTGGGACACGGCAGCCTCCTTTCCTTGTTTACAAGGAGCGAAAGGAAACTGGGAAACGTCAGGGCTATCAGCTATTTTTGTGGCAGCCTTTGAAAAGCGTTTCCTTCAAACGGAGCGTCATCTTCTCTCTTTTAAACGCGTTCATCAAAGCACTGGAGGCCGGGGGAAAGTTGTGCTTGGGAGAGAATAAACGGCAGCGTGGGAGGAAGACGGAGACGGCGAGGGGTGGAGAGGGAAAAATAAGAAGGTTTTGGGTTTGAAAAGTAAATGTGGGAATGGAAAGGTCCAGCTGGCCGGTGGGGACGGGGCATTGCGCAGGGGTGGAGAAGGATGTTCAGGGGAGTCAGGGAGGGGAATAAAGAGCATTTACTGCGTGCGGGACCGGGTGAGGATCTAGCAGGGACTGTCGATCTCCTTTCCAGCAGCAGGAAGATGTCCCCGGTGTGGCGCGGGGTGAGGCGATGCCGCTGCGGGTGGCACGGGTCACCCTCTCCTCCGGCCTGGCCAGGCTGCAGGATAAACAAGGAGACGGCAAGGACGTGAGACGTTTGAAACCTCTCCCCGTTCCTCGGGAGGATGGGGGAAGGCTGATGTCATTTGCAGCCCTCTTCTCCTGCCCGTGCCCCGTCTCCGGTGCGTGGGGAGGGCACCGGCTGCGGTGGGCTCACAGGGAGCCGGGGGGGGTTCTCTCTATTCGGTTTGCCCGGCCAGCAGAAGTTACGTGCCTGTAGTTATTGGGTTAGCCGCTCTAAACCGCGTTCGGCTGTGAGGGACTTATTGGGTTGTTTTCCTTTCTTTGTTTTTCTTAAATCAAATCAATCCAGCAGCCCTGGGTAAAAGCCGAGCTCGGAGGATCCCCAGCGTAGGAACGCAGGGCGCGGGACTCTTCCCTTGCTCCTATCTTGATTCATTTGAGCTCTGGCCGCTTAATTGCGCTCCCTCCCTCTCTCTCTCTCCCTCCCTCCCTCTCTCTCTCTCTCTAAATTTTCTTTGATGACTCTGGTAGTGCATTGTGGAGCCCACCCTCCCTCCTGCAGGAAGGAGATTATCATAATACTTGTAAAATCATTTTTTTCCCCCCCCCCCTCTCTCCGCACTGCCGAGGATGTAACTCGCTCTTAATCACTCCGCCTCGCCTCGCACGGCGTTACGGTGCGGGTATATATATTTATTTCTCCTTGCCGGGCAAAGGGGAGGCAGAGGGTGCGGAGAGCTTGCGGAGGTGCTGGAGGCCACCTTGGGGCTTTCCTCCCCCCGGCAGACGGTGGAGCGTCCCTTGGCTCTGCCCGTCTTCCTCCAGCGCGTCCCTCGGGTTTGGTCCCAGCGTCCCAGTTTGGTCCTCACCCCAGCGCCCGCCTGCACTGGGAGCGAGGATCGCCCTGCCTGCGATCGCTCGACGACGTGAAAAACAAGAATAAAAGAAAGAAAAAGGGAGGGAAGGCAGAGCGGAGGGTGGGGGGAAGTTTTTCCCTCCGGGCACAGCGGAGCATCGGTGATGGAGAGTCAGTGTACAGTCAAGAGCGATCCTAATTTCCTCTCCGTTGATTATGTGCCTGATTGTAACGGGATGGGAGGAGGCTGAGAGCTGCCCAACAGCCCCCGTTCCCTGTGCGGGATGTCCCGCCGGCGGCTGCCGGAGGTGCCTTCGCTCCCCGGGGTGGTGGAGGTAGAGCAGCCTGAAGCTGCCACCCCCTTCTCCTGCCAGAGCCACCGCTGATGTCTTGGCCATAACCCAGCTCCTGCTTAACGGGAAACGGGGCGGCTGTGCCCGTATCCCGCTCGTGCGATGCTTTTCTAACGCCCTCCAGGTTACTGGGGAAGGAAGAGAGCCGGAGGCTCTTCCTCAGGGAATCTGATGGGAAGAAATCCTCCTGCCCAGACGCCAGCGCCGCAGGAACCTCTTGGCTTTCTCAGGAACAGCCAGAGCTTAACGTGGGGGTGACGGGAGATGGGGTGGAAATCCCCGTGGTCTTTGCCTTTCCCATGGTAAAATCCGGCTGGTACCGAGTGCCGCCGAGCAGCATGGCATGGAAATTCAGCGCTCGCACCTCTCTGCGGGACCCCCTCTCATCAAGACCCATCTTTGCTCCCTCTCCCTCTCTGCCCGGAGCTGGGCTGCTCCTCCCGTGCCTCAGTTTCCCTCTATAGGGGGGGGGAAACCAATGTCGAGGAG
>NW_009646638.1:48511-48944 GCF_000708025.1 Charadrius vociferus
GTGCCCGTGCCGGATGCCCTTGGAGCTCTGCCTCCCCGCGCTACCGTGCCGCGAGGCACCCCAGGGCTGCGAAAGCGCGCGGGGGATTAACCGGGGAGCTGCGCGTAGCTCAAGGCAGAGAGCGGGCTCGAAACAGTCCAATCTCCCTTATAAGCCTGGGGGAAACATCTTCCCTCTCTGCCTCGGCAGCGCTTGGCGCCGGCTCCTTTCGTTTCTCCCTCGGAGCACTGGGAGTTTGCTGGGGGAATGGGGGGGACCCGGGGGGCATCTCCCCTTGTTGCGCTTTGATGGAGCGGCGCCGCGGGCTGGGGAGGTGGTGGGATGCTCCGATTCACCATCCCTCCTGCAGAAAGAGAGGACTTCGGCGGCGGGGTGTTAAGCAGCAGATAGCTGGCAGGTTCCTCCTTGGGGGGTGTCCCACCTCTCCCAGGGC
>NW_009646638.1:58741-59282 GCF_000708025.1 Charadrius vociferus
GGCTCGTGCGGGCGGGGGGCAGCGGCAGCCCCGCTCGAGGGGAAGGACCCTGCCGCACGCCCCGATGCCCGCTCGCGTTTTTACACGCCGAATTCTCTCCCAGCCCGGTGGCTGCTTGGGGGACGGCCGGCGGGATTTCTGCTGGAAGGCTGCTGGGGCTGCCCGCTCTTCTTTTTTTTTGTTTGTTTGTTTGTTTGTTTGTTGTTTTTTCCCCTTCTCCAGCCTTGAAAGACAGAAAAAGAGCCGCCAGTAGCACGTGGAGCCCCTGTCCCATCTCATCCACCCTCCATCCAGCTCCGGAGGGGATGCTGAGGAGGAGGAGGAGGAGGAGAGCCAGCCCTGGCCCCGGAGATGCTGCCAGCGAAGGGTATTAAAGCCCCTGCAGAAATTTCCTCTGCAATACAGATTTTTTTTTTTGATTTTTTTTTTTTTTTCTCCAAATGGCATTAGAGCTGTGAAGGAATTACCGAGGAAAGGCGGAGGGGAGGGGGGGAAAGCGGGGAGGGGGGAAGGAAGCGCTTGGCAGGTCCATGGTTGCGGG
>NW_009646638.1:59437-60564 GCF_000708025.1 Charadrius vociferus
CTGTAACGGGATCCGAGGATCCCTGTTTCAGCAAAACCGGCGGCCCCGGCGGAAGGCACCGCTGCTTAATCCAGCTGAAACGATGCCGTCGCAATTAGCCGCCTGGTTTGGCAAACTCCTGCGGTGATTCAGCAGCTGGTTGGAAGGGGGCACTTCTCCCCCCCTCTACCCCCCCCCGCGCTCCTTTGGGTGGTTATGTGGAAATGCCGCGGTTCCTTCCTCGCCGCTGAGGATGTTTCTTCCGTCTCCGGTTTGGCCCGTTAGAAAACGGTCTCGCGGCTCCTCCGTGGGGGTGGTGTTTTTCGGATAGCCTCGCGAGCGCTGCGGAAAGCTTTTCTGGGCCAGGTTTCCTGCGGGATGGAGGGAACGGGTCTGGCGTGAGCTCCCGGGACCAGGGAAGGCATCAACCCCACGCAGGTGTTGGGACGGTGGTGGCGAGCCGCGTTGGGGCTGCTGGGACCACCAGGGGGCAAACTGGACCCTCAGGTGGTGGTTTGGGGTTGGATGTGAGCATGGGACAGTCCCTAACTGGTGACAGAGGGTGGCGCGTACCCGGCCGGCCCAGAAGCCGTGGAGGAGCTGTAGGTTCAGAGATGAGTGTGGTTCTCCCTCTGTCCTCAGCTGGTGGAGGTCGTTTCTCCTCCAGCCTTGCAGGAGCCCCGTCTGTTCCTCCACCATCAGGGCAAGGAGAGGAGGGAACGCTGCGGGACCTGCGGGGTTTTATCACGCCGTGATGAGGTGCTGCGGGACCGGCACCTTCGGTCAGGGCTCCTCCGTCTTCCCCAAATGCAACCTGAAAGCTGCAGCCATGCTGATTGCGTTGATTGAATCCATGGCCCCTCTGCAGCCTTTGCTCGGGGGGAAGGTGGCGTCAGCAGCAGAGAGCAGTCACCCTCCCAAGCACAGACCCAGCTTGGGTGGAGAACGGCTGGAGAGCAGCGCTGCGAAGGCCCTGGGGGTGTTGGGGGATGAGAAGCTCAACAGGACCCACCAACGTGCACCGGCAGCCCAGCGAGCCCCCGGCACCCCGGGCTGCATCCCCAGCAGCGTGGCCAGCAGGGCGAGGGGGGACTGTGCCCCTCTGCCGCGCTCTGCTCTGGGGAGACCCCCCTGCAGTGCTGCCTCCA
>NW_009646638.1:62360-63637 GCF_000708025.1 Charadrius vociferus
CCCTCCTTCAGCGGGTCACACCTCTGACCCCCCCGGCGGTGGCCGCAGCGGTGGGGAACGGGGATGCTCCGACCTTTCCTTCCCGTCTCCGTCCCAAATCCTGCCCTCCCCCCGGGGGCAACCTCTCTTCCAGCTGCGATTTAGCCTTTAACGGAGCCGCTGCTGCCCCGGGTATCCCCCACATCCCCTTGGGACCCCCAATTCCTCCCTCCCGCGTCCTTCCCTGACCCACAGCCACACCGCAGGGTCAGCCCGGGGCTCAGCGCGTAGTAGATCTCATCCTGAACCCTTTTTTTTTTTATTATTTTTATTTTTTATTTTATTTTTATTTAAAACCGCTCTGCTCCCTGCGGGTGGCTGTGGCCCGGCACGGCCGCTTTCCCCGTTCCCCTGGACTGTTGTACGCGGAAGAAATAACCGTTTTTCTCATTTGTTTTAATAAAAATTCAAAGGGAAGGGGGAGCTGGGACTTGTTTGGTCTTTTTCTTTTGCTGCCCCGGGTATCCCCCACATCCCCTTGGGACCCCCAATTCCTCCCTCCCGCGTCCTTCCCTGACCCACAGCCACACCGCAGGGTCAGCCCGGGGCTCAGCGCGTAGTAGATCTCATCCTGAACCCTTTTTTTATTATTTTTTATTTTATTTTTATTTAAAACCGCTCTGCTCCCTGCGGGTGGCTGTGGCCCGGCACGGCCGCTTTCCCCGTTCCCCTGGACTGTTGTACGCGGAAGAAATAACCGTTTTTCTCATTTGTTTTAATAAAAATTCAAAGGGAAGGGGGAGCTGGGACTTGTTTGGTCTTTTTCTTTTGGGAAAAAAAAAAAACCCAACAAAAAACCAAAACCAAACCCATCAACAACCTGAAATTCGCTGCTGCGGTTAAAGACCAGGGGGGAGGTTTTAATGGGAAGTGCTGGAGCCCTGGGACCCCTCCGGCAGCTCCCGGTGGGGCCGGGGTGGCTTCTCCCTCCCCGTCGCTCCGGGGGATTCCCCCGTCCGTCCCCAAAAACGCTCCCGGGCTTTGGGGTGCCCCAGGGGGGTGCTGAGCCCCGTGTTTGCCATCCCGGGGAGGGGGGGACACGACTCTGCCCGACGCTGCCTGATCTCAGCGTAAATAACCGATAACGCTGCATTGACCTCAATTTTTTATTTTTTTTTAATTAATTACCGAGAAAACCCCTCTGGGGACTGCGGGGATCCGGCTGAGCTGCCGAGCCCGAGCCGGGGTTGCCGGTGGGGCTTCGCCAAAACACCATCTGTGGCAAAACATCCCCCAGA
>NW_009646638.1:64847-66485 GCF_000708025.1 Charadrius vociferus
CACACTCACATCCTCATGCATCAGCATCCTCACACACCTGCGTCCTTGCACACTCGCATCATTGCACACTCACATCCTCATGCATCAGCATCCTTGCACACCCGCATCCTTGCACACCCACATCCTTGCACACCTCCATCCTCACGCATCAGCATCCTTGCACACCTGCATCCTTGCACACCTCCATCCTCATGCATCAGCATCCTCACACACCTCTGTCCTTCCACACTCGCATCGTTGCACACCCACATCCTCATGCATCAGCATCCTCACATACCCACATCCTCGCACACCCGCATCCTCACACATCAGCATCCTCGCACACTCACATCCTCATGCATCAGCATCCTCGCACACCCGCATCCTCACACACTCACATCCTTGCACACCCGCATCCTCACACACTCACATCCTCGCACACCCGCATCCTCACACATCAGCATCCTCGCACACTCACATCCGCATGCATCAGCATCCTCAGACACCCGCATCCTCGCACACTCATATCCTCGCACACCCGCAGCCCCCGTGCCGGCTCCCCGCCTGCCCTCCCGCGGCGCAGACTGGGCCGTTCCTCCGCTTTCAAAGGGAATTCCCTTCTGATTTGTTCCTTTTTAGCAGAATTAAATTCGCCGGAGCGGAGGCAGCGGCGCAGCGGGTGTGGGTCGGCTTGCGACGACTTTGCCCAAGGGGAAAAAAGAACCCCATCCATCAGCGTTCCCCAAGTAGCGCTCCCAACGCCTTCCTCCTGCCGCAGATCCCCTGGGATGGAAATCGGGAGGTGTTTTTGCTAACCCCAGGCAGTAACTGAGCGTTTCGGCCGCGGTTCCTCGTGCAGCGGGGGTGGCTTTGGCGCTGGCTCGGGGACAGGCTGGTGCCCAGCGCTCGGGTAAGGGCGATGTGTTGCTGGTGTGAACGTCCCCGTCCCCAACGCCTCCTCGACTCACGTTATTTCACTTCCAAACCATTACCCGAGCTCAGGCCTTTCCCTCAGCCCCCTGGGGAGGATGGGGTTTAAGTGCAAAGAACGTGGGGGCACCCGGTGGCCCGTGGGTGGCCAGGCCAGGACCAGCAGCCCTTGGGGGGGCTGTCAGGGGGCTGCCTTGGTGCCCAGCCAAAATGTGCACGGCTTCAGGGGGGATAAACTGCCCGGAAAAGGCCTTTTGGGGGGAGAGAGAGGGGATGGATGGGGAAACTGAGGCAGGGATGGCGCTGGCATGGTCTCCCCCCACCGCTATGCAGCACCAGGGCAGCCCAGGGCTGCGGTGGCTCTGCGGGGGTCACCCTCTGCCCACCGGCAACGGGACCCAGCACAGGGTGGGAATGAGGGGAGCAGCCCGTGGGACACCCCATCCTTGGTCTTGGGCACCCTGGGGAGCTCGGGGCACCCATGGGTGCTCAGCCCCACCGTGGTTTGGGTCTGGGTTGCAGGATGACAACGTAAAATGCTGCTCCGGGGGCGGGGGGGCAAAGCTGGACGGGGTCCTGCTCTTCGGGGACAACATCTTGGGGATATGGGGACCTTCTTCCTTCCTTCGCTGGCAGCTGCCAGCCCCGCGCTCTCCCCGCCGTCCTCATCCATCCTCATCCATCCTCATCCATCCTCATCCATCCTCATCCATCCCCGCTGGCGCCGGC
>NW_009646638.1:66788-71393 GCF_000708025.1 Charadrius vociferus
GAGGGAGAGGGAGAGGGGAAAGGCATCCTCACCAGAGGGATGGCACCCAGGGTCACCCTACTCCCGGCAGAGACCTGGCCAGCTCGGTGCATCTCCCCGTGCCCCGACACCTCCCCTGGGGGAGCTGCTGCAAGGCTATAATTAAAAGCCCGACATAGGTCATCTTGCCTTAATTAGTGGCTTAACGGGCTAAGAGGGAGGATTGCTGGCGAGGAAGCCGCAACTCCAGAGCCGAAACCTCCGGCTGGTGCTAGAGGTGTCCCCTCAGCCACCGAGGCAGAGCACCAGGGAGGGGATGATATATGGATGCTCTAAAATAAAAGGTATGTGGAGCTGCTCAAATCACCGCAGTTTCCCTCTGCGAGCTGGGGATGAATCGCCGGAGGCTGCTGGGGCCGAGCGGGGGGATGCTGGGCGAGGTGTGATGGGGTGCAGGACCATGCGGTGGGGTGCAGGACCGTGGGGTGGACCGCAGGACTGTGTGATGGGGTGCAGGACCACACAGTGAGGTGCGGGACCGCACCATGGGGTGCAAGACCCTGTGATGGGGTGCAGGACCCTGTGATGGGGTGCAGGACCACACCATGGGGTGTGGGACCGTGTGGTGGGGTTGCAGGACCATGTGACGGGCCGCAGGATCACGCGATGGGTTGCGAGACCACGCGGTGGGGTGCAGGATCGTGCGATGGGGTGCCTGACCATGGGTGGAGGGCACAGGGGCGCGGGATGCGGTGGTTTGGTGCCGCAGGGGGTGCAAACGTGCAGTGAGGTGCAGACCATGCCACGGGGTGTTAAGACCGTATGGTTTGGTGCAGGATCGGGACCAGCCGTTGTCCGGGAGAGCCCAGGAGCTGCTGCCCCGAGAGCACAAAGGCTGATATTTCTCCGGGCATGGAGGAGAGCGAGCTGGCGCTGCCAACCAGCACATGGCCCTGATGGGGACACGGCTCTGGGGAAGGAGGCGCCACCTCAACCAGGATCCCACCAGCCGGGATCCCACCCCTTCACCCTCACCGTTAATTTTCCCTCCCCTGGTAATCACCTCGGGCAGCATCACCCCTCCCGACCTCCCCGGGAATCTGCTGCCACCGCTGCTCGATGACCCTGAGGGCCAGATCCGGAACAGGAACGCTGGAGTCTCGCTGCCATCGCCTCCTCCCACCTGGACACGGTGTCACCTGCTGTGGGGACACTGGGCATCACCACGGTCCTGCGGGGACGCTGCCTGCTGTTGAGCTGGGTGTCACGGTGCTGGGTACCGCCTGGCCCGAGCATCCTGGCACTGGGTACCGCTGGGTGCTGGCGTCCCGGCACTGGGTACCACCAGCTCCTGGCATCGTGGCAGCGGATCCCACCAGACCCCGGCATCACTGTGCCGGGCCATCCCGCCGCAACACCTCGCAGCATCCCGGAGAGATGGAGCCGATGTCGCTACCTGAGGTCGCCGTGCCGTTGCGGCACAACCGATCGCTGGTGTCTCCTGGTGAGCAGCGCTGGCGTGCCGACGGCGGGATGGGAGCAGAGCCTGGCCCGGCACAGCCGTGTCCCAGAGGCAAAGCTCACTGCCGGGAGATTTGTTGGGGTGATGCGTACAGCGAGGACAAGGCTGCAGGGATGCTGCGAGGGAGGCTTGGAAACAATTTCTAAACAGCCTTAACGCTCAGCGAAGAGTTTTGGTTTGGAGCCTGACTTTGGCGTTGGCTGTAGCAAAGAAAAGCCGCTCAGTGAGCTGCCCGGTACCAGCGCCCACCCGTGTCGCAGACGCACGGGCGCTCTAATGTGGATTTTGTCGCATTTTATCCCCGTTCCTGCTGCTATCACTGAGGGCACGGCATGAAGTTCAGCCAGGTGGGGTCAGGGATGGCTTCACCCTCGCGTGGTGCCACCGGGGCTGAGCGTGTCTCTGCCAGAGCCCTTTGCTCCCCTCTCGTGTGCCCCTTTCAAAGAAAAACCACCAGATCCTGCCCTGCGCAACCACAGTCCTTCCCGGGCAGGCTGCGCTTCCCACGGATCTTTTTTTATGCTGTTAATGAGTTTAAGAAGGTCCTTCCCTGAGGTCTCTGGGAGTTGTCTCCCCGTGCGGTCTCTTGGCAGGAACAAGTGGAATCGCCGCCACCCTCAGCATCCCGGGCTGCATCCACTCAGAGAAATGCTAAGAACAGGCACTTTTCTTTTTTTTTTTTTCCCAATTTTCATAAAGAAAAATTAACCTGAAGTAGAAGTCTTGCCTCCTCCCACGGAGGGGCTATTTTCCCCCCTTGAGAACCCAAATTAAACGGGGCTCTCAAAGCCTTTCCTGTTCTCCCTTCCCTCCCCACCTGCACCAGCTGCCCGCAGCTTTACCCAACGTTTCCCTCATCACAGGTGTGATTTGCTCCAAAATACCTCTCATGGCCACACCGGGTAGCGGCTCCCGAAACCTCCCCGGGAGGTTATCGCAGCCGCCCTCCCCGGGTTTAATAGCGGGCGCCGGGAGCTGGCAGCCGGCGCGGCGGCAGGGATAACCTTGCGGCTCGGGACGGTGCAGCCATCCCTCTTCTTCCATCAAGCCTTCATTTAAGAAACATTTCACTAAATACCCAACTGACAGCAACAGCCCCGGGAGATTGATGCCTCCGGCGCCTTCCGAGGGCTCGGTGCCAGCAGGTGACTTTAAAATGACACAACGGCCACCCTGGGCTGCTCACGTCCCCTCCCCGCGCTCAGCGTGAGCCATGTTGTATCCCGGAGGACACTGTGGTGCCGCCCCCCGCCCCAGCATCCTCCCACCGCCCCGGGGTCAGTTATCTGTGGGGTTGTCCTGGGAGATTTGAGGGCACCCGGCCCAGGTTTGCACCATCCCATCCCCGTCTCTGCCAGGTATCCCCATCCCCATGAGCTTTCCCATCCCTGTGAGGGGTCCCCATCCCATCCCCATCCCATCTCCAACCTGCCCCCATGTCATCCCCATCCTATCCCCTCCCATCCTACCCCCATCCCTTATCATGCCCACCCCTGTGAGGGATCCCCATCCTCATCCCCATCCCATCCCATCTCCAACCCCATCCCCATGTCATCCCCATCATCACTCCCATCTCATCCTATCACCATTGCCATCCTCATGTCATCCCCATCTCATCCCATCCCATCTCCAACCCCATCCCCATGTCATCCCCATCCTGTCCCATCCCATTCAACCCCCATCGCTTCCCATCCCACCCCTGTGAGGGATCCCCATCCTCATCACCATCCTGTCTCCAACCCCGTCCCCATGTCATCCCCATTGCCGTCCTCATCCCCATCTCATCCCCATCCCATCTCCAACCCCATCCCTTTCCCATCCCCAACGCCATCCCCATCCTGTCCCATCCCATTCAACTGCCATCCCTTCCCATCCCCACCCCTGTGAGGGATCCACATCCCCATCCTCATCCTCATCCTCATCCTCATCCTCATCCTCATCCCTATCCCCATCCCATCCCATCCCATCCCATCCCTGCCAGGTTCCCCAGCAAGGACAATTGGGAATTTCATTTGGGGGACGCAGCAGAGCCCACACTTGCAAACACACGGATAAATGGCGTTGGCGGGATACGCTCTGGGCAGGACGACAATCCAGCTGGGCAGGGGTACGGCGGGGGAGGAGGAGGGCATCTCAGCCCCGCCAGGGGAGGCTCGGCAATAAATGAGGACGAGAAGATTAAATTAAAGATAAATCAGCAGCGTCTCTGTGCCAGCGTGGCTTTATTCCTTTTAATTCCCCCCGGCAATCTTCCTGGGAGAAATAAAGACGATGATGGCGGGATGCGAACCCGGGAGCGAGCGCTCCTGAGGGCAGGATCCTCGCAAAGCCGCAAATGAGACGCAAAACGCCAGGCCCGGATCCTGCTTCTCCTGCCCCGTTAGCGGGAGCGGCTAATTAGGGTGCCACCCGCCAGTTTCGGGAAGGCGCCGTCATCATCGGAGCGAGGAAGGGATGAGGGGAGAGGCGGTGTTGACCTGCTGACCCCAACCCCTGGTAAAATAACGGGAGAATTGTGATGAAGAACCACTAATAAAATAACGGGGAAAATTACGAACCACTAATAAAATAACGGGGAAAATTACGAAAATTCCCGCAGCGGTGCGGGAAATGTGTAAATCACCCGGCTGTGGCTTGGGATTTTAAGCTGAAATTCCAGGGGTCTGGGGCCGCCGCCACCTCCACCCCATCATGGCAGCGCGCCATGATGGAGAGAGATCCGAGGAACCAAATTCGGAGCTGCTCGCCCCAAAATAAGCGAGGAAATTGGAGGAAAGGGGCTGTGGGGCAGAGCGGTGGGCGACGGCACAGGCTGTACCGGGAGAAGCTCCCAGCCTTCATCCCGTGAGGAAGAGGATGAGTGGGATGGGGGTCTCTCAGGGGAAACACCCGCACCGCTCCGCCGATGATCCCTAATGAGCAAAAAAAAAACCCAATCGTGGCTCCAAATGCAATTAAGCTGTTGTTTAATTCTCATTTTTTCCTCCGTGCCGCCGCGCGCTCGACGCCCTCCGTCCCCGGAGACGAAGCAGCGGGAGCGGGGATGGACCGGCCGCCTCCCCCATCCGCAGAGAAGGAGGCTACGACAGGTCCCGCTGCCCCGA
>NW_009646638.1:74881-76009 GCF_000708025.1 Charadrius vociferus
CAGTCCCGGTGCCACCCCGGCGGTGGCTCTGCCCACCCGTGCGATGAGCGGGGCCGGGCTCAGCTGGCTAAAGCCGGAATGGCTTTTTCCACCCCAAAAGTTTGCCGGGGAGACGGGACGGGAGATGCTGGTACCCCCTCCCCAGGCCGTCCCGCCTCGGGGTGTCCCCGGGGACCCCCACTCTGCTGGGTGCGAGGGAAAAGGGGCCGCAGCACCCCCAGACCCCCATCGCCGCCTCCAGTGTCGCCACCGCAGGGGAAACTGAGGCACGGGGTGGCCCCACGCACAGCCCCACTGCGCCTTCGGGAGAGGGTGGCGGGGGGTGCCCCCTGGGGAAACTGAGGCACGGAGCCCCAAGGCTGCGTTGGGGGGTGAGGGGCTCCGGCCCCGACGCCTGGCCAGGAGCCCCGAGCTGGCAGGGATGTGTGCTCACACTGGGTGTGCAAGAAGTGTGTGTGTGTGTGTGGTGTGTACAGCTCTGCAGGTTGTGTGCGTGTCCACTTACGCGCCCATTTCCAGCCTCACTGCAGGGGTTGTGTGTAGGTGTGCGCACGAGTGTGTACACGCGCGCCTTCGCACAGCCCCGCGTGTGCACTCAGGCGGTTTTGTGCACACGCGCAGCATCGCTGCAGGGTGTCTGTGTGAGAGACCATGTGTGTGTGTGTACACACACGGGCAGCATCACTGCAGCGCGGGTGCGTGTGTGTGTGCGCGCACATGTACAGCCTCGCTGCAGCGCGTGTGCGCACACGCACATCGTCAGAGCCGGACGGGTTCATGTGTGTGTGTGTGCGTGTGTACACACACGAGTACAGCCCCGCTGCAACGTGGTTGTGCGCGCCTCCGTGTGTGTGCACGCAGTGCAGGGCGCGCGTGTGCATGCACCAGCGCATCGCTGCAAGGCGCTGGTGCGTGTGTGCATGCACAAGCGCAGCGTCGCTGCAGGGTGGCTGCGTGCGCGTGTGTGTGTGTGTACGTTGTGGCGACGCACCCATCTTCTCGCACCCCGGGGTGCTCCCAGCCCAGGGCTCCCCCCCAGCGCCCCAACCTGCGGCCGCACGCCCGCCACGCCGCGGGGATCGATGGCAGCGGCGGGGGGCCCCCCGGGGCCCCCCCAGCCGCCCGCCC
>NW_009646638.1:77281-77609 GCF_000708025.1 Charadrius vociferus
GGCGCTGCGAGAGGGTGGCGGGAGCTGGAGCGAAGATTTTGGGGTGCATTGGTGCACCCTTGAGGAGGTCAGAGCCTTCTCGGTGTGTGTGAGTGTGTGTGTGTGTGTGTGCACAGACACCCATTCTGCCCTACACACCCCTCCTGGTACCCTCACCCACACAACCACCCCCCCCAAAACCCAGACCCCAGCACACCCATCACCCCCCCCCCCAACTCCAGCCCATAATACCCACCACCAGGACACACACACACACACACACGCACACAGAGTGTCGCTTGGGGCCGGAGGGGCCCTCTGGCCCCCACGGGGGGGGCCGCCCCCCCTG
>NW_009646638.1:77708-78230 GCF_000708025.1 Charadrius vociferus
TCTGTGGGGACGGGGACTGGAGGGGGGGAGCAGCCGGACTGATCTGTGCTCCCCCCCACCCAACCCGCAGAGATCCGTGAAGCCTTCAAGGTGTTCGACCGGGATGGCAACGGCTTCATCTCCAAGCAGGAGCTGGGCACGGCCATGCGCTCCCTGGGCTACATGCCCAACGAGGTGGAGCTGGAAGTCATCATCCAGCGCCTCGACATGGACGGTAGGACCCCCGGCACCCCGGGACGGGGACGGGGATGGGGACGGGACACCCCCCCCTCCCCCCCGCACCCCTTTGGTGAAACACCCAGTTTGCCCCATTTCTGCCTCCCTGGAGGGTGGTTGCTGGACCCGATGCTGGATGCAGGAGAGTCTGATCCAGGCTCTGCCTCACGCCCGGAACCTCCTGCTCATCCATCATCATCATCATCGCCACCGCAGCTTCGTTTAGGAGGATTTAACGATCCTGGAGCGCTCACAGGCGGGAATGGCACCAAACCCGCTGGGACCGGGCTGCCGGGGCCAGTGCCT
>NW_009646638.1:78772-80158 GCF_000708025.1 Charadrius vociferus
GGGGAGAAGTCACCGTCGGGGCGCTTGAGGGGGCATTGGGGGGCCCCCAGCCAGCACTGAGGGTCCTCAGTTGTCACTGGGGTCCTGTCTGGCACTGGGGACCCTGGCCAGTGTTGGGCATCCCAGCTGGTGTTGGCCAACCCCAAGCTTTGTTGGAGGTCCCCACCCAGCGTTGGGGTCCCTGGTTGGTTTTGGGGGTCCCCAGCCAGCACTGGGGGTCTCCAGATAGCACTGGGGTTGTCCCCAGATGGCATGGGGGTCCCAGCTGGCACTGGGCACCCCAGCGAGTGTTGGGCATCCTGGCCAGTGTTGGGGGACCGCCTAACTTTGCTGGAGGTCCCCAGTTGGGAATTGGGGTCCCCAACTGGGTTTGGAGTTCCCTGACCAGCCATGGGGTCCTGGCTGGTATTTGGGGGGGTGTCTCCAGCCAGTTTGGGGGTCCCTGGCTGGTGAAGGTTCCGTAACACCGTCTGCTGCTCCGGGTCACCACAGGTGGATATTAGTGACCTGTGGGTGGGATGGGGGGGCCTGGCAGTGGGTCCCCCAAAAACCAGTGAGGTTGTGCAGGGGTGGGTACCTCAGGGCACCACCAAGTCTAGGCAGGGTGTCCCCCCCCCAGGCAGCCCCATGGGGACCCTTCTGGGGTGTGAGAGGGGGGTCACACATGTCCCCATATCCGGGCAGGGGGTGACAGCAGCTTCCGTGTCCTGCAGGTGACGGGCAGGTGGACTTCGAGGAGTTCGTGACGTTACTGGGGCCCAAACTGTCCACCTCGGGCATCCCGGAGAAGTTCCACGGCACGGACTTCGACACCGTCTTCTGGAAGGTAGGGGACCCCCGGCCGGGGGGCAGCACCCCCGGTCCTCCCAGCGAGAGCAGAGGGGGAACGGCTCGGGGTTGAGGTCAGGTTTGGGGTCAGGGTCGGGGTTGGGGTTGGGGTTAAGGTGAGGGTGAAGGTGAGGACCAGGATCAGGCTCCGGGTTGGGGTCAGGGTCGGGGTTAGAGCCGGTGTAAGGGTTAGGGCGAGGGCTGGGGTCAGAGCTGGGGTCACGGTTAGGTTTGGGATCAGGGCTAGGGTCAAGTTTGGGGTTGGGGTCAGGGTGAGGGTGAAGCCCAGCCTCCAGTTTAGGCTCAGTGGAAAGGTTAAGGCTTAGTGTCATGTCAGGGTCAGGGTCCCACCAGGCTGAGGCGTTCCTGTCCCCACCGTGGCACAGGGTGGCAGACGGCGTGACGGCACCCACCGGTTGCCCTTCTTGGGAGCCACCAGCCCTCCTCTGCCAAGGGGTCAGCAGGACCCCAGCCCTTTCCCCATCAAAAATGGGGGGGGGGAATCCATCACCGCAGCACCCAAGGGTGCCGGGGGACCCCACAGCATCACTGTACGCC
>NW_009646638.1:82359-83147 GCF_000708025.1 Charadrius vociferus
GCCCCCCGCCACGGGCGGTCCTGGGGGGGTGTCCCCATCCCATGTGGGGTACGGGGCTGGAGGAGACCATCCCCGGGGCGTCGGGGCTGCGGTAACCCCCCGGAGCACTGTTTGACACCCCCACAGCCGGGGGAGGGGGGGGGAAACACATTTCCTTGCGCCTCCCTGGGATTCCCACCCTCCAACCGGGCTCCCCCCAGCGCCGGCAGGGGGGGACACCCCATTTTTGGGCTGCCAGGAGGAATCGGCTGCGTTTTATTGGGGTTTGTGGTTTGGGTTTGGTCTTTGGTTGTTTGGGTTTTGTTTTTTTTTTTTTTGATCTTGTATAATTTATCAAACAAATTGAACCGAACGTCCAAATGAGAAATGAAAATGGGAAGCGCTCCACGGCAATGAAATCATTTCGGCTGCCTCGCAAAGTGGGGGAGGCTCCGCGGCCCGTAATGAGATTTCATCCATCTCCCCGCGGAAAGTTTTGATTTTTTATGAACTGGCATTTCCAAAAGAAGCCACGTGGCCTCGGAGATGTGTGTGTGTGTATGTATTTATATATATATTTTTAACCAGGTCTATTATAGACGCTGTGAATAAACATAAGGGGGCCAAGAAGAAAAAGAGGACAATTTAATTTGCTTGAAAATACAATAACATAAAAGAAAAAGTAGATAAAAGGAATAATGTGATCGCCCGCCCCCCTCTTCCCCCCCCATCCCGCTCAGCTTTTCAAAGCTGCTCAATTAATTTTAATGGGAATTGGGAGAACGGATTTCTTCAGGCAATTTTGGAGA
>NW_009646638.1:84135-85869 GCF_000708025.1 Charadrius vociferus
CCTGCCGTCGCTCACGGACCGCAGCTCCTCACCGCCCAACCCCGGGACCTTGCCGGGCACCTGAGTCCCGCGGGGCCATCCACATCCCCGTGGGGCTCTCCACCTCCCGGCAGCATCCTTCGGGAGCCGGGTACCAGTTGTGTGGGAGCAAGGGATGGAGCCGAGAGCCCTCTCCTGCCTCGGCGTTTCCCTCCCCGCCGTGCAGCTCTCTGCAAACAGCCTTTTTCTCCCCCGGCTGCGCCCGCACCGGCTGCGCCCCGTCCCCGGCAGTGATACATGCCACCATTACATCTCCTGACACCACGCTGTAAAATACACCCCCATAAAAGCCCGTAATTTACAGGCGCCTATGAGTACCTGGGAGTTACGCGGCTCCACAAACACATCGACACCCTGTGAGCGATGCTCCGCTCGGCCCCGATGGCCGCAGGTGGCAAAAGCTTTTGCAGGAAACCCCAATTTTAGTGAAACCCCCCTCTCCAGCCCCTCTCAGCCACCCCCCAGGACAGGCTGGGGCTCGGCGGGGAACGCTCTGGCTGCTCCCGGCTTTTGGGAGTTTCTGCATCACCAGCAGCTCATCTCTCAGGGAGCGAGGAAGAGCGCGGAGGGGCTGCGGGCGCGCTTGTGTTTTACACTCTAATTTTCATTTATGATTCGTTTTTGCAGCTCGCCCAGGGAGCTGCCCGGCGCTCCAGCCTGCGTGGGCAGAGACGCTTTTAGCTACCAAATTTAAGTGGGATTTGGGGAGCAGTTTCGGAGCCGTGAAGGTTGTGAGTGTTGGGTAAAGCAACACCTGGACCAGCCGTCCTCCCAGGGATGCTCCAAAACACACGGGGACCAGGGAGGGGACACGGAGGGGCTGCTGAAAATGGGTGTCCAAACACGGGCGAGGAACTGTGACGGATTTTGAGGCTGATCGCAAAACAGCCGGCACACGCTTCGCCTCCAAACACCGGCGGGAGAGAGAGGAGCGGTTGTTCTTTGATTTGCCTCTGCCGGCAGCGGGGGCAGCCGTGGCCTCGTTAGGTGCCCGCGCGTGTGGCCTGGCTGCCACTGCCACAACTCGGGCTGGCACCGAAGCCGTTTGTCACCCTCTGAAGTCGTCAGGGCGGTGGGAGCGATGGGCTGAGGTCTCCCCGAGCCGCGCCGGGGCCACGGGGACGCACGTCAAAGCGGGTTGGAGAGAGCGGGCAAAGCTGCTCCCGCGGAGAGCTGAGAGTGGAGGCGTGCAGCTCCTGTCCCCGCTCCAGAGCATCCCACGGCCCCTTTGGGGGTTGTCTTCTCCCGTCTTTAGCCTCCTGCTGCTGTGCAACCTCTGCATCCAGCGCAGGGGTCCCCTTCCTCCAGGGGACACCAATTTGCCCCCAAATAGGTGTCACAGCGGTGCTCTTGTTTACCCGCACGTGCCGGCTGCTGGCAGGGGAGGCGAGGATGGGACACGGGGCTGACGCCGCATCCTCCGAGCCCCGGTCCCGGGCGAGCACAGCGCTGCGCAGAGCAACCGCAGTCACACCGGGAAGGATAAAACCACCCCTTAGTTTGGCTTAAAGCCGAACCAGCCTGCGGCCACGGCGCCTTTCCCCGCTGCAGCAGGGCTCACGCAGCTCCGCGCCCGGCGGTCACCTCCAGCCCCTGTTGGTGTCAAAGCTGTCCCAGGACGGCTGATGGCTCCCGGTGACCCTCTGCCTGCACACGCCGAGGCGGGAGCCATGCCCTTCCGCGGGTAGGCGAGCG
>NW_009646638.1:86058-104294 GCF_000708025.1 Charadrius vociferus
AAGCCGAGCACCCACGCGCCTCCCCAAGAAAGCCGAGCCAAGGGTCTCATTCATCCCTCACTTTCCCGGTGAGGAGAACCGACTCCGTAAAACTCTCGCTGCGGCTACCACGTGGCTGGGCTCAGGCTGCGCCGGGCTTGGCCGGACCAAAGCTGCACCCTAAAAGCACCCCCAGGGTCTTCTCCAGCCCAGTCCATCCAGGCTGGTGAAGAGGAGAAGCTGGAGGCACCTCGTCCTCGGCTGCCAGCGCAGCCCCGCAGCGAGGAGACCCGTGGAGTCCCTCCTCGCCCCTTCCCAGCTCCAGCCCCCAGCAGCTCCCGCGGCAGGGAGCCACCCCCGGCGGTGTTTGCCCCCCTGGCACTCACCGTTTACTTAGTTTCCCAGAGAAGGAGAAACCTTGGGATGTTTTTTTGCCTCCTTGCCTTTCACCTTCAGCGTAGTGGGAGCAGGAGCTGAGGGCTTACGGGAGCTCCCTGAGCTCTTCATTAGGAGCTCCGGCACCTGAATTGAAGCGGTTTTACACACCAAATTTAACAGAAGCAAACATAAGTCATAAACACAGGAAAAAATATTAAACATCAATTTTAAAAGCCCGGTTGCAGCTTCCTTCCCCAGACCGGATCGGCTGTGGATCGGGACCGAGAGCGGGCAGCGCAGGGCGCACCACGGGTGGCAGCGGTGCGAGGGGCCGGATCCTGCTCCGGGAAACGGGGGCTGTCGGCTCCAGATGAGAGCAGACAGCCCCTCCGCGCGGGGCTGGATCCCCACGGAGTGCAGATCCCCGTTCCAGCGGCACGGAGACAGCCACCCGACCGGCTCAACCCACGGGAGGCTGCCAGGCGAGAAATAACATGACACACACCGGTTGCAACGGGGAGGGGGGAAGGCTTTTATTGATATCAAAGTGTGTATAAATAATTTTGTCCTTTTCTTAGAGCGGGTGAGGAAGAAGTCCATCTCCAGCACAACTTCTGCGGGTGTCCCTGAGCTTCAGCCCCACTGCAGGTTAGGGGGGACCGGCCATCCTCCGGGTGGGGGGGCCTGCAGGGAGGGGGGCAGGTCCTGCACTGGTGGCCAGCCCGGTGGGTACTGGAAAGGAGCTGGTTTCTCAGGCAGAACACTGGGGAGGTGGGGAGAGGAAAGGGGCAGCGGTGAGACGGAGCTGTCTCAGTTGGTAGCAACATCCTGTGCCCCCTCTGCCAGCCCCCAAAAGAGGAGGGGGCCAGCGCAGGAGGGGTTTGGTTATCAACAAGCATCGTATATTCACCCACCCCCCAAATCCAACAGCGGAACTGCGGGGTAACCACCCCTCACCCCTTTTAAGCGGTTGGTGCTTGCTAACGTAGCGCACGCCGCTGAAAAATAAGGTGGGAGCGCTAAGGTAAGGGGGTCTGCCGGAGGCGCAGCCCCCCCCAAAAGCCACCCCAGGCACAGCTGGTGGCGGGAGAGGCCTCGTGCGGGGAACACGGCTGGTCTCCCCCTCCTCTCCCACCCCCAGCTGCTCTCCACTCCCCGCACAGCTGAGTTTTGAGAAGAACAAACAAATTTAGCAGATGTTTCCTTCCCAGCAGCCCGCATGCCAAGCCAGCTGTGCACTTCCCAAAGGACAAGGACCCCTCGGAAACGGAGAAACTGCCAAACCGCCGGGGTGTTTTCACCGAAGCACCCTTCAGCAGAGGGAAGGGGCTTCCTCCTCCAGCTCACAGCCCGGGAAACACGTTCTCTTCTCTCTCTCCCTCAAGTTTACCAGTCGAGGCTGCTGCAAACACCACACCTGACTGGAGAAGCGCAAAAGCAAGAAGCACATCTCCCTCATCTCCAGCTGAAGAAAGCGCTTGGCCGGAGCAGGTTTAAATTCACGGGAAACATACCTTTTCCATTAATTCCTGAGTGCAGGAAACTCATTTGTTCTTTAGCGCAAGCCCTGACAGCAGCCTTCCAGCCTCCCAGGCCTCTACCTCCGATCCTGATGAATCTTTTTAATTGTTACGCCAGAAGAAATCTAATCAAACTCCTTTACATAACGCTCCCGAGGAGCAGCACCCTCCTCTCCCTGCAGGGCCGGCGACGTGGCCGAAAGCCAGCTAGGGAAGTTGAGTGCAGTGTTTTCTAGGCAAGCAGCGCAGCGCAAAGTCATTTGGTCTAACGCTTATCCCCTTGACGGGGAATTCTTCGGAGCCGAGGATGAGACAAGACCGCTAGGATGCACACCAAGCCCCCTCTCGGGCAGGAATAGTTTTTGTTCCCTCCAGGCAGTCGCCCCCGCAGCAGCAGTACGGTGGGGTGGAGAGCAGGACAAGGCACGCCGCAAGGTGGAACGGCGCAGCTATCAACTAATGAGCTGTTGCGTGAGCAGCAGAACTAATCAATAGGGAGGATGCTGTCTGGGTACTCAATTCCCCGGGGTCTCATAAGATACAAGTGCTATCAAAGGTTTACCTCCAGCTGGAGCGTTCGGAACGGCCGTCCCATGGGGATTCTCCGGTGACTAGCAAGGGTCAAGAATATTTCCTTTTCCAAGGCATTAATGGGATCCCTCTCCTCTACTCACTTCCACATTCCCGAAACTATAGTATCTCAGGATATCTGAGGCCTCAGACCCCTTTCTGATGGAAATCAGCAAGTGGGCTCCACGGCAGCCAGGGCAGAAGCCCACGCTCACGTGCACTGACATGCTCCGTTTCCTTTGGAAATCAGCTTAAAAATCAATCACAGCTTGGCAGAGCTCCACCGTTAAAAGAACTACACGAACTCCATCCAACTCCACCCCGGCTCTCCAGAAAGCAATGGCCCAGCCTGACTTTGAAAATACGCATCAGGTGGAGGCTTCCAAATGAAGATCGTCTCCTTGAGCCCAGCCACGCTGGGAAAGCGGCTGCACGAACCACGAGGGGAAGGCAGCGTGGCAACTCTCCATCCATGGGGCTAATTTAGGGCACAGTCACAAATGGTGCTCAAGTTACTGCCTTGAAGAAAGCGCTACCCTTCAGCCAAGGCAGTACCTGGCCCCACGGCCACTTCTAGCCCACCATGGCGTTTTCTTTGCGCTGCGGTGTACTTGGAGACTGCAAGGCAGCAGCTCTACCTGTGACTGCCTGCCAGGGATCCTGCTGGAAAGCCCCCGCTAAGGCAGAGAGCGAAACTCAGCTACGCTCGCAGGCTGAGGCTTAACACAGTAACATCCTCCCATCGCGCTTTGGGAGCATCACGCTTCCAAGGACCTTTTCCATCCCCGCTTGAATCCTTCCTACTCAGTGCTGCCAGAGAAGACAGAAGTGGAGCGTTATCTCCAGCATCTTTTGGAGCTGACTGCCCTCGAGAGCATTTTCTCTACTGTTTTGTGCAGACTAATTGTCTTCACTGACATTACCAGCCAGGCAAGGCAGCCTCTGGGGCAGGTTATCATCCGAAACCAAAAATTCCCCAAAGCAGCGTTAGATGCTGCCACATTTCAGGGACCTCGAGGACTTCAAGAGGGAGAGGGAGCTCCTTGTCCTTAAAAGCATTTTCAGGAGGAAGACGGACTCCCCAGGCACCAGGAGCACAGGGACCTGCCTAGACCAGCCCCTCTTCCCTGGCAATGCAAAACAGCCTCTCGCACAGGCAAAGCAACACCCACGCTTGCTCAGGGCAAGGCTGGGGCTGGACAGCACAAAGGGAGAAGAGAAATGACAGGGAGAGGCATCGGCGAGGCCGGATAGAGGAAGAGAAGCTTTCAACAGTTGTTAAGTTCCAGCAATAGATGGTTTCTAGGCCTGCAGAGGCAGAGAGGCTGGGTAGGAAGCAACAACCCTACAAAACCCAGGTCTCGTGCATCTTTGGAGGCAGCAGGGACCAAATAGTTACGAAGGTCTGGAAGTTCCTTTGGGTACAACGATGACTATCTTCTGTAAGAGACGATCTACCCCAAGATGAAAGGATTCTCAGGCAGGACAAGTAAAATGGGGCAAGCGAAGTGTACGGGGGTAGGAAGGTTATGGCTGTCGGTGAGCACCGCTGCAAGGCTAAGGGCAGCCAAGCTGATGGATGGAGCGAAGAGAAAGCAACAAGCCCAGACAAGCACCAGAAGGAAGATCCTGCCCAGACCAAACACGGAGAGGACAGGAGCAAACAGAAAAAGAACAAAAGAGAGATTTGGCACCTGCCCAAATGTCATCCAATTAAGCCTGCGGCACAGTCAGGTGAGCAAGGAAACAGCAGGCACCGGCAGGCATCCGAATCGGAATGAATGCTGCGAGGAGGAGCTAATTCCACCCTCTCACTGGCAGGGACTGGCAGAGATGTGCAGACAGGGCAGGCAGAGGATGGGGAAGCTGTCAACAGATGAGACCGGGCTCCTGCCACTGAACTCGGGGCATTAATAACTCAGCATTGCAGTGGCACTGTCCTTCCAGGCACCTGCGTGCGCTCTGCAGAGAGCTCAGGAGTACCCCTCTGCCCTGCCTCCCCCCAGGGAAGCAGCCGCAGGCAGCCACAGCCTGTCCCTCCTGCACACGGGGAGACACATCCACGCATCTCTGATGCGGGCGTGCAAGCCGGGATCCATACGTCTGTCTGTAGCTTGTGCCAGGAGCAGACACGCAGCGCTGGCAGACCCAGCGGTCAACGACAGCTCAGGGGCTCCCATCGGGTCGGGACCTCTGATCACCTGCGCCTTCTCCTATCCCACTCACAGCCCTCTTGTGGGATCCCTCCTCTGCATCGCGCGGGCCAGAAGCAGCAGCCAGCCCTCGCAGGGATGCTCCCCAGCCACCAGTACCTGTTGCTCTGAGCCGCGCTCAGTCTCTTTGCTCTCTTCTCCAGCCAGTCCTCAATGGTGCCAGGCGGGACATCTGCTCCCTCCTGCCGCAGCTCCTTTGATCTCTGCTCCCCTGGTTGAGAGAGAGAGAGAGAGGGAGGGCTATCAGACGCTCGCGCTGCAGTCCTTTCACTCCATTAAACCCACTGCTCATTACCCTGCACAGTTTCATACAGCGGAGAGTTTGCAATATGCCTGTGGCAGCCCCTCCTCCTCCTCCTCCTCCACCGTCCACCTGCCATCTGATGCTTGGCCTCCTCACTGGTGACAGCTCCAGCCAGACAGAGCCGGGAACAAGAACTAAGCCAGCGAGCACGGCGGCAGTTTGGGCACTTAACCGAGGGGAGTCTGACATCTCCCCCCAGGGTAGATCGTCCACGTCCTCGCCTGAAACAGCCTCTGCTGGCCCTGAGCCCTGAGCCGTTTCCAAAGACGTGTCCCTCCAACTGGCAGGAGGGACTTTGCCACCTCTGCCCAGTTAGGTGGGAGTGACAGGGACGTCTGTCCGGATCGATGCAGACTTGGCAGGCCACGAGAGTCTGAAAGGTTCAGAGTGCGCGTACAACCAAGGGACGGGATTTCAGAGATGCTGTCAGGTCTGTTTAAGGCTCACGCTGCGTGATGCATCCCCAGCCCCTGCAGAGCCGGGGCGGGAGGCTGTCGCCCGGCCCTGCTCAGCCTAGGTGCAAAATCAGAGCAGACCCGGCAGCGGGAGGAAGGGGAACTAGCCCCTGTGTTTTCTCATGCAAGTTAGGAAGGAGCAAGGAAACCAGTAGGAAACCTCTGCGGTCTACCAAGAGGCAGGGCAGCCTGAGGTCCTTTCAAGGATTCAACCCCTCCATCACCCCAGGGGGGTTGCGTGGGGCAGATGCCCGCACGCACCCCGTCCTGCAGCACTCTCCTCTCCGGGCAGAGAGGCACAGAGCCAGCGGGGCAGTCCCAGCACTCACCAGTCCCTCCCGCCGGGCAGAAATCCTCAGCTGCCCCATTAGCAAAGCTCCCCGGTTCCCCGCCATCGGCACCAGCGACAAAGGTAGGGGAGAACAGGGTCTAGCAGAGTCCTTGACACGAACGACGCAGTCACGCTCCTGACAGCACATCAGGCAGAGCGGGCTGAGGAGATGCTCAGCGCTATTAGACCTCCAGCCTAGGGGAAAGTTCCCACCTAAGAGAAACGGGAATGTGATACTTGAAAAACAAACACTTATCAATAAAAAGGAAGCCGAGGCAGCTGTGTGCCATTCCCCTTTGCCCTGTTCATCAAATCCTCTGGGGATAAGCGCCCTGAGCCCATTTAGAGATCGACTCGCCACCCCAACGGCAGCCACCTGCAGCCGTGCCCACCCGGAGCCTGCTCCACACCTACCCGCCATATGTCACACGTTTAAGGAAAATATTATACGTTTCCAGACAGGGTGTGAAATTAATATTGCTTGGGCAGAGTGAAGGATCACTTCATCCTAGTGGTGGCAACCAATTATTCATCTGCCTGTTGAATATTAATAAGGATGGCAGAAATGTGCTACACAATGAGCAGCCGGAGATGGATAATTTGTCATCCAGCCTTTTCATCTGCTGCTGCTGGGAGGGGTGGCGAGGTACTCACTGCCACCACAAAGACAGCCCGCTGTGGTCCTGATGGCGAGGTGCTGCTCTGCAACCCAGCGATAAGGATACGACTGTTCACATCTCCAACAGTTGCTCGCTCCCAAGGAGCAAAGCCCCAGCAGAGCTATTCAGGGTCAACCCATCAGCCTGGCCAGGTGAGGGCACTGGGGAAGGCAAGAAGCTCAGCCTGGTGAGCTGGGCACCGCTCACACTCAGGATATCTGAATTCAGCTCCCAGATTAGATTTCTCCAGCAGCATTGGCCACAGCCACTTTATTTCCCTTTGCTCCAGGTTTCTCCACCTAGAGAGCGCCTGGGCACATCCCACCTCAGCAAGGGCACAAGCAGTGGTTGTGAGAGGCTTTCATGAAGCAGGGAAGAAAACCCACAGAGAGAAACCTCTCCCACCTCTGCCTACCACCAAGATTTCCTTTCGATCCCACTCCAAGCCCCAACAGAATGCAGACCAAAAACTGTCAAAGCCTCTCTGTTTAGAGCACGGAGCCCCAAGATCAGTGCCCCAAAGTGTCACACCAGAAACTGGTGGGAGCCCATGGACTCGAGCAGCCGCAACTGTCTCATGCAGAAAAGCTCACTGGCTGCGGTGGAACGACTCCAGACTCACGCTGGCCTAAATGAAGCCCCAGGTGTCCAGATCAGAAAAACATCCAGGTGGCTTCCTGTTCACGCAGCTCCACGAGTTACTGCTCCAAAGCACTCCAACCCGTGGGCTGAGAAATAAGGCAGCAGGTACGGACAACTCTCTGGCTCTGTCCACCTTGACACATAACCATCAAAAAGGCCAATCTTTTGTCTCTTCTTCCTCTGAAGCACACACGTCCCATCCAGGGACCACCAAGATCACCACGAGACAGGAAATAGCCCCTGAATGTCAACAGGTATTCCAAGATGTAACTCAAACACAATTCCCAGCTCTTACTCCTCATACACGATGGCACAGCCGCCAGACTGCAGCAGCAACAAAGGTGTGAAGGTGCTTCCCCCCTCCTCCTCGCTGGAGTGTTTGCTTCAAAGTCTAATTACAGTCAATTAAAAGAGTGGCTGTAGTCATGAAGTGCCTCTCTAATGATGCCAGAGCAGGAGTCCAGATTTATCTTCTCTCCCTAAGCAATTTTTAGCATGAGTTTTCTTCCTGAACGAGGCACCACCGTACGCGAGACGCAACCACCAGCACCGAGCAGGTCACCTGGAGGAGAGATTTACATGTAATCCTTCAGGTCCTTCCCTGAGCAGGACGATGTGGCAGCCCAAACTCCTCCAGAGCACATGAACAGCGGCAGACTGCGGCTGAGAGATGAGGTTGATGAGGCCCTGCAACACGAGCAGCTTAAGAAGTTACCACCCCGCAGCCACGAAGTGGCAGCCGACTGCGAGAGCGCTCCTCCTCCTGCTCATCGCTAAGTTAAACTGGTTGACTACAGCCACCCCCAGCAGGGTCACTCGTATTCTTTCAATCACACGGCTATATTGCAAACACTCACCCAACTGTGCCCTTACTCTCCCCTCGCGGCTCCGGCTAGCTGGAGCTCACCAAAGAGGCTGGGTTGTGTCAATACCACCAGCAGAAGTGACGCAGATTAGTGGGGAGCCAATAACTTTAAGCAAGAAGACGGCAATTTGACAGTGACTTTTCCTGACATGACTGTACTTAAAATGACAGCCTGGAAGTGTCTCGCTGATGAATGATGCAGCAGATGCAGAAGGCTAATGCTTTGATGCGGTAACAGCTGGGAATATGCCTCCCTCCCCGCTGAAGGTGGGAACTGTTGCTTTTTGATGAGTATATTCTACGGGGTGCAGAAATGCTGAAGCCAAAGTAGGACACACTCTAAGCTGTTACAGAACAGCGAATCGTCCAGAAATTTTCCTACTTAACCCGCAAGACTAACACAAACAACAGGGTGAATTCCCTGCGTTGAAAAGGCCAAATGTTAAGAATAATTTAATGTTTCCTTTGGCTGTAATAAAAACGCATCATTAGCAAGGAGAGCTCACTGACACAGAACTACCAACACCAAACACTTAACGGGGATTCAGGCACGAGTTCAATATTTACTTGACAAAGAAGTGCCGTCACGGTTTAGCAGTGTTAAAAAAAAAAAAGTCAGAAAGGGCTTTGCTGTGGTTTAGGATGCAGCCCCTGAAGATGGGTTAGTGGGCTATACCACTTCACTACAGGATGTCTTTGCAGCTTTTTCTGAAGCATCCGCCTCAGATGAGGGGAGACACGGGTACAACGCAGCCTGACAGCTCCTCTGCTTCTACACCCACCCACCAGAGCCGAGGAAAACGGAGTTAAGCAGCACTGTGGACCTACTAAGAGACCATCCACTTTTACCCCACCAGAGGCAGAGCGTGACCGTCTCCACCTCGGTCACACAAGGCTCTGCAGAAAACTGTGAGAGCACTGTGGAGCTTCCACGCTCTCAGCTCATCCTAAATCCCCGACCAGCCCAGGCTGCAAGCCCGTCAAAATCTCCCAGACGCTGCAGGTTCGGACAGCAAATCCCCGAGGACACTGACAGTTCAGTGAGAGGCAGCCTGAGCCACACTGCTGCTCTAACCCGTACTGTGTCACCTGCGATGCCTCAGAGCACAGAAACAGCGGGACTAGGTGCTAATGCACATCGGGAGCACCGGATGGACATGTTATAAGGATCAAGTCTCCTGTGTAATTAATGCAACCTGCAGTCCAACCTGCCATCACACTATCTCACCTTAAACTCTGCCCTAAGCCTCACCATCCGAGACACTGACGCTTCAGTAGCCTAAGGAGTGGTGAAAAGTCACCATGACACACCAAACGGCGGCTTGGCTTTTGCAGATGTTCCTTCCATCCAGTCTACTGTGTTACGGGCTACACTTCTCCACCAAGTCCTGCTGAGCTCTTCCCTCCATCGAATCCCTCCAAGCTCTCCACAGGCTCAACCGATCAGATTTTGAGGTCTGCGTGACACTCAGCCTGCTCGCTGGGCTCACACGGGATTTCCACGGAGCAACACCACGAGAGAGGTGAGAGGGATTTAACTCTACAACCACTCATTTGTGCCAGAGCAGCACAGCCAAGGACAAGGCACCCTGCCGTCCCCTGGCCATCGCTCCTTGAAGTCTAATTGTTTAATTAAATGTTTGACTTGGTAATACAAATGCAAGGTTTCCAAGTAATCTCCCAGGAATCAGCTCTCTCGCTAGCCAATTCTCCGCTTACACCTGACCCATTTGACAGAAGTCAATATTCAATAACAAGTGTAATTGGCAATGAAACCTTCCCAAGCGCGGAGGAGCTTGCCAGCCTTCCCCTGCAGCTCCGCTCTGCTCCAAAGAGCTTTCACTTCCCCTGCAATAAACAGCCTTCAATGACGGGAAACACTACAGATTCCTGCAAATAGGCTGACATCCTATGCCACCTCTCGGGAGCCCGGCCCTTAAACCCCGCAGCAGAGAAGGGTCGGGGAGAGGTTCGGGGCTAGCAGCGGGGACAGGGAGTGCGACTGCCAGCCCGGCACTGCCGCTCTGAGAAGGGCTGGCTGGAGCGCTCCGTCTCCCGTGCAGCCCGACGAGATGGGTTTTATTGACTGCCAGTGTTGTTCAGCAATTGATTCACAGAGTCGCCTCGGGGACTGGCAGACTGACTCAGCAGCGGCGAGGACTGTGTAGTGCCTGCCTTCCTCCCGCTCCTCCAGGTTCACCGGAGCCCCGCTTCCCCAAATCCCATCCATCTGAAGGCCAGGAGAGTCTCTACCCCACGCACATCCCAAATCTCTTATGTATGCATGCACGTACACGCAAACACACACTTTCAACACTTGAGCCTGTTTTTGTCAGACTATTGGCAAAACAACAGTTGGCTTCAGCTAGCAGTGTGGGCACAAGATCTGCTCAGAAGCTGGGCTGCATTAGGAAGAGCACTGCCAGCAGGTTGAGGAAGTGATCCTTCCTCTCTGCTCCACACTGGTGAGACCATGTCTGGGTGCTGCGTCCAGCGCTGGGCTCCCCAGTACCACAGAGAGAGAGATATACCGGAGGGAGTCCAGCCAAGGCAAGAGACAACAGGCACAAACCAAAATACAAGAATTTCTATTTAAATACTAAAAAAACCCTAAACATTTTTATTGCAAACATGGTCAACCACTGGTGCAGGTTGCCCACAGAGATAGTAGAGTTTCCACCCTTCGAGATACTCAAAACACAACTGGACGTGGTCCTGAGCAGCCTGCTCTAGTTTATCCTGCTCTGAGCAAGGTAGGGTTGGGACTAGACAATCTCCAGGGGAGACCTCAACCACTCCGTAAGTTCTCCCCAACACCTCGCTCACATTTTCTCTAACCACCAAAGTAATGAATCCTATAAGACAAAATAGAGCTGCCACCCCTTACAGGGCAAGGAGGTGGAACTCCCAGAATGAAGAAGTTCAAAAGTGCTCTGGAGACTCGCAGCAGGGGAGCAGCTGCCATTCGTCCTCTGCCCAAACTTCAGTTCCACCCAAAGGCACACGAGCAGAGGCCATTTCTGGATCCAAGACCCCATGTCCTCACCTCAGGACAACCCAACTGACAGCAGGCTAGCTCTTCCCAAGAGTGGAAACAGCAGCTCCCTGGTAATAGTAGAGAGGTGGGGGGAAATCAAATCCATAAATTTAAGGGGAAGTGATGTACCACTGCCCTCTGCTGCTGACAGTTTTTATTCCCTGACTGAACAAAACCCCGAGGGCTCAGAAAGCCCACTCTCTGCTTCAGATGCTTGCTGCTAAGTAGTAACAGCATCGCTCAACTCCAGGTTTGTGTCTGTGCCAGCAGACTGAGCAGAAAGCATATGAAAAACTGCAGCACTTACAGCCACGCTACAGGCTCACATAGCACTGAAAGGCAGGCGGGAGCGATCCACGCTCGATTTGCTGCGTACAGGCAGCACGGGACCGCAGGCTCTCGCTGCACAACCCCTCCTGCTCCCCTTTGCAGCCCACACTCCCTGCAGCAACTCCCCCTCCTTCAGAGAACCCCGGACATTTTCTTGTTCGAGGACTCACCTTGAACCTGGGCACTCAGCTTCTCCAGGTCCTGCTCTGTCATGTGGGAAAATCTGCAGTTGGACCCGAAATCACACTGTCCTGCAACAAAAGCCACGGAGCTCCGTGAGAGCCACACACACAACATCCTCCCTTGTAAATGTGCATGCAAACCCAAGATCCATTATGCCCGCACACCAGACACGCAGGCCCAAGCCCCGCACTCCCTCCAAGACAAACACACATACCATGGCTCTGCGGAACAGCCTTGGGCTGGCTCATGAAGCTGGAGCTCAGGCAGTTATTTCTAACTCTGAAGAACTCACCTGTTTGCAGGAACTTCCGACAAGGTTTCTTGGTTTGCTCCTCTTGCAGGATAGCGGCAGCATCTAGGGTAGACAAAGGATGAAACAGGGTAACGATCTCTTGCACAGCAATACCCCATCGTATCATGGCCCTAAACAGGTCAGCTGCCTAGCGAGAAGCCATTTTACATGACAACCAGGAACTTGAGCCACAGGCAAAGTGACAGATAACTCTCCCTGGTTGCACCCCTGGCTTCAGCTTTTCACTGGCTTGCAAATATCACCTTTGCTCTCTGCTTCATGCACTCTCCCCATGCTAGTAGGGGAAAAGAAGCATGACAGAAAAGCAAGGACTCTGCAGCACTTCTGTACAGCAGGGAAAGACCAGGCAGACTCACGGAGCTCTCAGAAAAGCTCTGTGTGAGGCCTCACAGAACCCTGTGCTGAGTCTCCGGTGGACACCACTGAAATGGTCCTTCAGCTCCCATAGATGTCCTGGGCACTGTGGGCCCCAAAGACACAGCAGCTCCCACAAATGGTGGAAGAACTTGCACTGGCTGATGCCAGGCCACAGAGCCTGGAGACAAGAGGAGACGAACCCCCTAATCAGGGATGGGATGAGGAATTTTATCAATCAGAGGGAAATCAGGGGCTGCAGTCTGGTGAGAAGAAAAGCGCAGGGCAATCTACCTCACCATCACTGACCCAGCTAGAACTGGGCTGGGGCCGGTGGTCCTCCACACTTGAGAGCCTTTCCAACTTTCACGTATGGTTAAGGAGACAGCAGAGCCACCCAGAGCTCCGCAGGGTATTCCTCACCTAGCTAGCCAGGAGACAAACACAGCCTGCAACTCCTGACCCCGAGGAACCAGAAGGAAGCGGAGGAACACATAGGCCATGCTTTCACTATCGGTTTAACCCAAACTAAGTCTTCATTCCTGCCAAAATCTGCCAAGTCCTGCTCTCTCTCTCAGACCCTGGACACACTTTCCCACCATATTCCCAACGCTGGCACTAAAACACATGTAACTGCATGGCAAGCCAGGTCTGAGCGCTGAGCTGGGTGAGAAGAGTCGCATTAAACAGGCAGAGGACACAGGGCTTTCCTCCAGCATGTCCTGATGCAGCCTCCAGCCCCAGAATTCCAATTCCTGCTCTGCCAAAACTTCAGGGCATCTAGCCCTCCTCCCCTGCTCACCCCCTGGGCTTTGAGCACACCAGTGCTCTGAGCTGCTTCCCCAGCCCTTTCACCCTGCTGGGATCTCCAGTTAAGCGGTCGTATCCTCAGCCTCTCCCACGGCCACCCTCAGAATCCACATCTCCACCCAGCACAGAGAGCTGCTGCCAGCTTCCCGCCCGTTCACATAACACATGCGTACAGCCTGCCTTCCAGCCCGCTTTCTCCACGTACGCGCCCATATTCCTCTCTCCACGCATGGCAGAGTTCAACTCTGGTTTGCAGAAGGCACCTAAACTCACCTTCAGAAACTGTAACTCACTTTGTTCTCTCAGGTCTCCCGTCTCAGATTTGCTCATGATGCCACGAGAGCTTTATCTGCAACTCCTGTTCTCAGAAACAACCTCCCTATCTCTCTCACCTCATTTCAAGTCCCAGCTGATGTCTACAGTTTCCCCTTCCAACATCCAGACACACGAGGGTTTTGCCTCTGAGGCCACTTGACAGCAACAGTATCAAGTCCACAATTCACTGGCACGGACAATCTAAATATAAACCATCAGTGCTGATTTATTTTATCTATTCCTCCTCTTCCCCCTGCATCCATCACCTCCCCGGTCCCAGAACGGGAATGGCAGACAGTTGGTAGTACCCACCTCGGAATAAGTCGTACCAGACCCTCTTAGCCCTGAGATGCTGCACTCCATTGAGGTGCTTCTTCCTGTTGTGAAGGTTGTCCTGAAAGGACCTGTCACAGTAGTCACAGAAGTATCTTTTCCCCATCTCTCTTCTGGCAGAGCAGCATCAGCACGGCCTGGGAACAGTCAGACAGATCCTCGGCACCCAGCCATGCCTGCCCTGGGGACAGAGGATCCAAGATTTACAGCGCCTGCTTCCAAAGGAGAGGAACTCAAATCATTTAGGGTTGGCAGACAGCAAAAGAGGCGAGACCCAATAGTATATATTCTTGTCTATCAGAGACTGGTAAAGCAGCATCTGCTGCATGTACATGGGAGAACAGGCTCAGATCTGCATTTCTTGTCTGTTACCCAAAGCAACAGCATCTCTGCTGAAAGAGCTCTCCTTCCCTGAGCATGCTGGAGCTCAGATCACACAAAGCAGAGACCCCAGAGAGCCAGCGGTTCCTAGCCACCACCTGCACCAGGGAAGGTGCAGCAGAAACCATCCAATATGCAAACGGGAGGAGCTAGAGGCCCATGCCACAGCCCCGACGCGGGCCCCCAGGACTTTAACCCCGGACCACAGACAACCTCCACAAGCAAGAGGAAGGAAATGCCCTTACCTTGCAGAGATGGACGTGGGGAAGAAACTCAGCCACTCCTCAAAGATGAAAAAGATGCTGATCTCACCCGTGCTGCACATGGGAAGCTGTATTACAAACACTAAAGGACACAACGGCTGCCTGGTCTTTCTCTGCTGTGCAGAAGTGCTGCAGAGTCCTTGCTTTTCTGTCGTGCTTCTTTTTCCCTACTGGTGTGGGGAGAAAGCATGAAGCAGAAAGCAAAGGTTCAGTTCATCTAACCGCCTATTTACTCCTGTACATCAAGGACTGCCTTCCTCATCCTCCCCAGCCTATGGCAGCAAGCTGTGTCTGCTTCACCGAGTACAGCACTTGCAATAAGTATGATCACAACAGCCCTAAAGTCAGGAGGAAAGAACCCCCAGCTCCACAGCCACTGAAAACAACCTGGAGATGCCTGGTCCTTCTCTTCCCACAGGGGACAGGCGCTTTATGTATTTGTAGTACACATGGATTTGTAGTCTGGAGACTCCGCTGTGGAGTATCGAGAAGTAACAGGACAGAATTTGGGTGCTCTCATCTGTGCTGGGCCTGGAGGAGCCCAGACCCTGGTAGGGCAGGTGAGGTTTGTGGTTAACAGGCAGCCCTGTCTCCATCGGCTGTCCTTGCTGGAGGTGCAACAGACAACCTGAAGGAGCTTAAAGTTCTCTCCCGAGTGATATAAAGGTACCTGATAAATGCCAAAGATGGATGGACTGGGAGATAAACTCCAAAAGCAATTCTCCAGTTTTTGACACCTTGACAACCAAATGCATTTAAAAAATGGCACAGAGACCAGCGCAAGAAATAAAGATTTTATAAATAAAACAGGGTCAGAATCAATCACAGCCTCCCTAACGATTCCTCAGAATCAGCGGGAAGAGGAGCAGCAACAGGCAATCCCTCAGAGCCGAGCATGCTGCGCTAAGGCAGCTCTGCCGAGCCCTCCCGCCAGCCATCCATCCTGGCACCTCATGAGCAACCGTGCCAAACTCCCTTCCTTCCCCAGCTCCCAAGAACTGCTGCTTCAAAATCAAGTCCCTGGAAACCTCTCCGGCCTCACACCACCACTTAAGACGTAAGTCTCCTCTATCTCCGTCCAGCTGCATTGACTGGAAAGATCTTCTGTTTTTTTTCTGAAACAGCTTGCAAACCTTCACACTGAAGGTAAAATGTTCAGAGACTCGATTGAACTTGAAATCTTTGTTTTAAGCTCCTTTCCTTGTTCTTCGGGTGAAATACAGTGTTGGGAGGTGGTGCTGATCAACCAGCCATCTCTCCCCGATGCGACTGCAAACTGCTTCACCTGCAAACACAGTCAGACCTGGCTCCTGCTCGGGAAGGAGCAACTCAGCTCTGTAGGGCTTGAGGTCTGAAATTGTCCTAGTCCCACCCAAGAAACCAAACCCAAGTGCTGCTTAGTGAGCATTAAGCCACAATTTTCCCCTATCCTTTACTAGATCATCCCAGAGTTTTGCAGGCAGCCTGGCAGCCAGCTTTGCCGCACTGTGGTGGGGCTGCTGGAATTCAGAGGGGAATGCTCTCACCCTCAGCGTCTGGCTCGCTGGCAGGCTCTGCTGTGGCTTTTAAGTATTGAAAAATCCCCCTTCCGCATCTTATGCCATAGTCTCCCAAAGTTTCTGGGAACATAAAAGCTTTCCTGCTTCAGCTGCTGGCTCCTGCACTCCATCTCTGCAGAAGCGGCTGCTGTGAACGGGGAAAACAAATGAGATTCTGCAGCGGTCCCACACAAGTTTCCACAGATCTCAATGGGAATTCTGCCTGCAGAAGCCCAGCAGCAGCCAGCCTTTGAAATCGTATTTCAAACTTTTCCTTTCATCACCCCGACAGCAATAATTGCAGAAGCTCATTCCTCCTCCTTCCTCAACAACAAGGGCAGAAAGCTCCTACAGATTTCAGGCAGCCAGATCCCACTCCCCAGAGGTACCGGCTCCCAAATTCTCCTAGCGATTCCCATTGCAGGGGATGAACAGAATAAAAAAAAGAAAAGCAATTAGAGGAGCATCAGATTCTCCCAGAGATCGCCCCCTCCAAAGATTACACTGAGCACTTATTTCCATCTTTTTGAGAATTCAATTGCATGGATTATCTTGGCTGGCTTCTGACAACTCTCTGCAGTATCAGCAATCCACAGCGCTTTGCGCTGAACTAGTACGTAGGAATAAAAGCTGCTTCTGAGCAACACTGGCTAACCTATTTCCATTTTCCCAAATGGCTCCAACAGTAAACAAAGAGCATTATTCAGCTGAAAACAGAGATGTTTTCTAATTAAATCCATGTTAGTCATTATGAAATGAAGTAAATGTAGCTGCTTTATAAAGAACTGCTTCAGCTTGGCCATTTCCTCTTAACATTTCTAGACCCTAATTTGCAATTGAATTCAGGCAAATAGACCCCTGGACCCACAGGCAGCCATAAACGACTTCAGACAGGCTTGTACCAGCTTAAAAGTCTTTCTGCATAAATCCAAATACAAAAAAACCCAGGGCTTTGTCTTGTATCTCGATGCTTAGAAGTATTAACAAAAAAAATCCTCCACTGTAAGCCTCTTGGAGCAACGTTTAATAAGAAATAGCATGTCCTAAGACACCTAGCAGGTGTTTCACTCATCTAGCTGAGACGCTTGGTAAAAATCCAGGCAAGACCTCATACGCACCATCCTACAATTTCCCCTCCTCAAATTGCTGCCAAAACACTCCACATTGCGTTCTACCAGCTACAGATTTTATTTAGGACTCTCCGGGGGTTCTTTCACCAATTTCCTCGAGATGTGGACAGAGGGAAGAAGGTGACCCAGAAACGGGCATACAGCAGACTTGTTTTCGTCTGGGCGTAACTGCTTTTCTCCGCGCTGAACCCTGAGAATTGCTGCTGGGCCTTGACCTCAATTTCCTTCTTTCTTATAGCCCAGGCTTGGGGCCGTTTCAGCCACTTTGGGTATCCGGACAGATGTGAAGTTAATTAAATCCAAGTGTCGAGCTTATGATACTCAGCCGCCAATTTAAATGTGTTCATATCTCTACGGGAACATGCAAAACGCAGGCAGAGTCTGCCAGCACCTTCACAATGACAGAGGGACGGATTCTGACTTCCGTTACGCCCAGCATAAATCCAGAGCTTGATTCGGGATTAACACCGACCTGACCGTTACACAAACCCATCTCAGTGGTAGCAGTTTACAGACTATTGGGGAGATTTGTCTTAGAGACAATCCCTAGCTGTTAACTTTGAAAAATAATAATGGAGCTTTTCGAAGGGACGGCCTAAGGCATAACACTATACACAGGGCATGGGAATACGTTCAGCACGGGAATAGGTTCGGCACCTTTTGCCCTCTGTGCAGGCTTCCAGCACAAGCAGGGGCTTTGCCCTATGCCAGAAATCCCACAGATCCCCACAGCAGCTCCATGCAGGGAACCAAAAATAAATAAATTAAAAGAAAGGACTACGCAGCCAGACTATGTCCTCTTCCGGAGCGGCTGAGACAAATGAAACAACAGAGCGAGTGCCACTTGAGGATCTCTTCTGAAATGTAATGTAGATGCTCATTTACCAAGAATCCTGCCGAGGGACAACTTCAGTTTTAAAAATCCACACCCCCCCCCCTTGCTTGCCTGCCCTTTCCAACCCCAAATCTACCTCTCTTTCCCATCACTGCTCAAGCCATCCTGGGGGCCCTCGATCAGGTTAAACAGAAACACAAACACGGAGAGAAGGTGGCAAGCAGGAACGGAGACGGTTCCACTCCAGTTGTACCATGTCACCGCTTCCCGAGGCCTCTGGAGCAGCCTCCTGTCAGGAGCCACAGCATCCATCTCCCACTCGGAGCACGCTGACGACTCTTACGGCCCCTCGCAGCTCGCCCCAGCGACGAAAGAAACCCCCCACGCCCCGAGGGGATGAGCAGAAGAGGACATCAACGCAAAACCTTCTTTCTCCTCCATTTTACCCCTCACGGGGTGGGGGTGTCTTCTGCCCCCCCAGCAAGGCCCTGCAGCCCC
>NW_009646638.1:104964-121112 GCF_000708025.1 Charadrius vociferus
CCGGCCCCGCCTGGGCCCGGCCCCGGGGCCCGCGCCTCGGGCTGCCCCCGCCTGAACTGCGACCTTGGTTGCCCCGAGGAGGCCCCGAGCGCCGAGGCCGCGGGCAGGGCGGCCGCGGGGCCGCAGTTGAACGAGCTGCCCCGTCGGTGGAGGCTTTGCTGGTGCGGTGGCGCTTGGCAGGCAGGGCTTCAGTCCGGTCTCGGGCTTCTCCGGCTGCGGAGCCGCTGGGGAACAGGTGTCAAAGACGGTGACATGCAGGAAGGTCGAAATGGATTGAGCTTTGCGCTCTGTAGATCTTAGCCCTCTGCCTTTCACGGTCTGCCCTTAGCAGAGGGAAGGGATAACGGCTGGTGAATGTCTACAGGACAGTGGAGTCTGCTGTCCTGGGCGTGAACGTTAGATGAGATGGGTCGAGTCGTCTTTATATTTCAAAGTAGGATGATAATAACTGCCTGGATACTGAGTGACATGGACAGGACATATAATGGCTTGCTGGACAGGATGAGGTGTCGCAATGTGTACCCTAAGAAAAGGCAGGAGGTGCTGTAATTTCTGTCTTGCACCAAGTACAAAAGAACTTAATGTGTTGCACGTTCTCTTCTGCAGCACAGCAGTCCTCTTCCCTGTCCTGCGGCTCTGGTGTGCCTCCGGTCTCTCGGAGCACCCGGGGCACAGTTTCCCAGGACAGCTAGGTCATCTGAGTGGCTCTGATGCTGGAAAGAGCTGCTCTGTGCCTTCCCTGACAGCACGATATCTGCTCTTTGGCCTTCTGAACCAGGCCACGAAACCAGCTGAAAACTGATACCACACAAAGTGACATATTCACCGCCCTGAAGTAGCTCACCAGGGTTTGCATGAGCTGAGGAAATGCACTGAAGAGCAAGACCAGGGTCCCTATCTCCTCCTTTTTAGCAACAGTTGTTTGTTCAAAGCTGACATAAAATCACATCTGAACGTCAGCTTTGCACTGACGTTCTTTTTTTTTAAGTGTCTAGTCCCAAAGCAGTGGGCCCAGGTACAGGACTCCATCTGCTGCCTCCTCCATGGGCAGGATGAGCATGGTCTGCTGCTGCCATCCAGCTGCTTCTCCCAAAACCTTTGGGTGATACTGTAGCTGTTGGGGAGCAGGATGTCCCCCCATGTAGCAAGGAAGCGCAGGATGACAGTACCCATGCTGTCGTGTACCCTGGTAGTACTTGTGGATGAGTTTTTGTACAAACTCTTGCTTTCCCCTCTTGCTGTTGCCAGTTACAGATGTAGGTTTCATGATAACTTGCAGTTTAAAGTGAAACTTTATCCCAGGACCGCTGAAAAGCTGGCTAAGATCACTGTTTATGGTTTTGTTTGTTTGTTTGTTTTGCATACAGAAACTATGGAAACACATCAAGCACAAGTATGAGACAAGTGATGATTGAAATGCTCAGCAGCAGGATCCAGCCTGGGGTGGCAAAAGACACTGCAGAGAAGGATTCGGCCTCCTGAAACTGGTTGTATCAAAATGGAAGTGGATTCCTGATTGAACAACTCCGAGCCAGATTATATCAGCCACCTACTGATATGATGTAAACCAAGATGGACTCAAGGAGTTCTGCTGCTGTACTAAAACTTACTGTGTTTAAATAAAAAAATTCTTGGTCCGTGTCTCGTGCCTGTGTGTTCACCTGACCAATCCTTTAGCCTGCTTTTATTTTCTCCTTCTCTAGGAGATGGAGAATACTTAAATATGGCCCTACACCTTAGTTTCAAGACGCTGTAAGAAATCATGTCCTAAAAATGGTTTGAAAGACTTTTTTGAGCATTTATACAGCTGGGGTCTGCTGCCACTACCCTTGGCTTCTGCCCCATGACGACTTTAAGAGGGGTAAGAAGCTGTCTGCTTTCTGCTAGTCTTGTTCGAAGAAAACTGACTTTAAATCATTTACGTCTTTGATGCAGGACTGTGCTGGTTCTCAGCCTGTCGTCCTTTCAGAGCTGCAGCAGATGCTGCTGCCACCCCTGCCTTAACCAGTGAGAAATCTGTCCTTTGAGCCCCTGAACCACATCAGGCGAGCGCTGGTGTGTGCCCATCCGCCTGCTGGGCTGAAAACAGGGATGGTGTTTAACTTTAAGCTCATCCAAAACCTACTGAAATGGGATGTAGAGCTCTTTTCCTAGCTATTTCTCTGCCTTCTGGCTTTTCAAGCAGCTCGAGGGGCAGAAGTGTCTTGTGCAGCAGGCTACAGGCCTCCTCGGTCCTGTCTGACCAAAAGGGAGCAGCTGAGAAGGGAGGAGGCGCTTAGCTGGGACAGGAGCCTCCAGCCCTGCACTGGGCGTGCGGCTCCAGCCTCTGCCCCGGCTGCTGACTGTCAGACCAATGGGAAGGAGCAAGTCTCTTCTCAGCAACTTCACAGTTAATTGCTCTTGGCTCTCAGGTGGCTGTAGGAAGATCTGGCTGAGTGATTCCTGCTCTTCCCGCTTTCCCACTGTACCAGCCCAGAAGCCACACCTCTATATTTTCACTAATCGGGAGGAATTTTAGCAATGGATGAGGCAGAGCAAATTAGAGCCAGTGCTAATGAAAGAAGCTTTATTGGGATTGCAAATAGGTGTCAGGAGTAAAATGTTTACTCAGAGAACAGAAAGAGGACTTAAAAACCAAACCATTCTGCTGGTGTTTTTTGAGCAAAACCCACAACTACAGTTTTCACAGTCCCAGCTGTGCTTTTATAGAGATGCTTAAGAGGAACGGTTTAAGCTTTCTTGGGATAACCTCGCGCAGCGTAAGCCCGCCTGCTTCACTGCCAGCTCTGTCTGCAGCGCCCACAGCTTCACGCTATGCTGAGCAGGCGATAGAGATTTGCAGCTTCTTGGAAGCAAGAACTAAAGATGAATACAGTATGAGGAAGGGGGAAGACAGCATTGTAGCAGACCGGCAGAGAATAAATGAAGCTGTTAGTCCAGAGAACAGCAGCTATAGAGGAGGAGAGTTAGTTATCCCAGCAGGTGATTTCCCTCGATGGTGGATTTGGGGGTGTTGGTAAATGTCATTCCCTTTTCTCTATGCCTCGTCACGAGGGGGTTTGGGCAGTACTGATAGGCAAAGGAAAATCTTGTCCTCAGAGTGCTCAGGACTTCATCGTCTTTGCATAACGGTCACAGCCATTTCGACACTTTCTGTAAAACAGCCCCAGCACAACAGCGTTTGGCGGCAGCGCTAACCACACAGCCCCGTAGTCCCCGCCCTCTGCGTAAAACTAGGCAGCAACGTACGTGCCCACAGAGCTTATTACCAACACGCTCCTCCTGCAGCGTTGGGAAGCGGGAAGGCAGCACCAGATTTACGCTGGAACGGCAGCTCGATCGCTACGCAACCCACGGGTAATTTACTCAGCACGCGGGTGACAGCCACGGGCACCTTCGCCTCCTCTACTTTATACAGCACTACGAGAAAAAACACAGCGCGGTGGTGGGGACGTGGCACTTAGAGCTGATTAACCAAGCAAAGCCTAACCTGAAAGTTCGTCTCCGTGACGAGGACGGCACTCCAAAAACGTGCTAATGCTCCGTGACAACAGCAACTGGAAGAGTTTTATCACCAGCTGCTGGCAGATACTCCAGGCTCACCTGGGCACAGCGTAGCAGCCATCACCACGGCATGTGAGCACCTTACAAACACGTTACGCAGTAAACTTGTAATTTGTGTGTCTCCCTGCCTCCACAACAAAAAGACAGCCCTCAGGAGAAGTCCCTTCAGCAGCTACAAACTGCTGTTTGCTATTAGCTCCCAGCCTTCCCAACAGAAACACCATGATCGGGGCAGTTCTGCTTCACAGAGTGTGACAAGTGGTTATCGAGGAGGCAGCGCTCCCCCGGGAGACTCTGACCCTGCCGCCTTCAACTCTGATTTCCGTACCACTGTCATCTTACTAAGGATGCCTTGATGCCGCTTTTCAAGTATCGTTAGTCTCAGTGGCTGTGGCGAAATCTCATTACACTAAACCGACACAAAACAGCAACTGAATTTCACCGCCTGCAGACACAGCACATTAATAGGCTTGTTGAGGTTCCTCCAAGTTAAAGATCAATACGGTTTGTAAGAGCCTAAAACACCAACTAAAAGATTTAAATCATTTATTTGCACATTCTTTTTTTCACGCGCTTCACTCGAGGGACAGAAATTTACGGTAAGGTCTTATTCACCTGAACTCCTGCATGCGGGAAGAGCCTGAGCGTTTCCCTATCACCCTTCAAGTTGTACTTCAGGATAAGGCATTTCAGCGGAGCAGAAAGCTGGGAGGGCTCTTCCAGGGAAGCCTTGTTCTCAGAGCTGCCCGCTGCGTGGCCTGGAAGCCCGTTTGAGTCGTGGAGAGGGCGTAAGGAGCCAGTATGAAAATAAAATTCTCAGAATTACAAATAGTACAAAAGGAAACGAACGGCCGGTGCAGCCCGTCGGGCGCATCGCGGCGCAGTCCGCCGTCACACGCAGGGCTCTAGAAACCGAAGAGCAGTCAGGGGCCGCACGGAGGGCGGCTCCTTTCCTTCGACAGGCAGCCCTCCCACCGGGCGTGCGCAATTCCGCAGGAGCTGAAGTGCCAGGTATTGAACCACGACATCCAGTCCCCTGAGCAAAGGGAGCGCCGAGGGAACGGAGCACAACCGCCTCCTCCTAAGCAGAGGACTGGGGATGATGCAACACCTGCGCTAAGAGTCTTTCAGGAAGGAATCATGCCTTTATTCCGCTTTCTGTCAGCCATGACTCGTCGGTTATGGTTAGCTCTCGTGCTTTTGTTTGCTTCCTTCTTCCTTCGTTCCTGCACTGTTTCCCGGTTCTGCCCGTGGCCCTTCACGTTGCCAACAACAGCAGAGCTGTCGTGCTTGTGCCTGGAGTAACACACAAAAAGGACATCACAACACGCACACTGCACACTTGGGGCAGAAAATATACTGATCCCGAGAAACAACTGGGTGTGAGGAGTCCAGCCGTCCGGCCTCGAGCCTCGGCTCGCCCCAGCTCTGCAGGGCTTCTGCAGGAGCTGAGTATCAGCATCAGCCACACAATGACCGCGTCCTTCTACAGAGCATGTCTGTCAGCTAAAGCCAGATGTTAAACCATCCTGGAATCCCTGCAGGAGCTGTTCCAAGCTCAGAAAGCTGTGCTCTCCAAGATCCTATCTTGCACGGGGTTCTGCTGCTTACAATAAAGGGATATGCCTACCCATTCGGTGGGATAGAACAACCAGCAGTGACGTAAAAGTCGGGCGAGGAAGTTCACAGCACCGTGGCAGCGACCCTGACGTACAGGAACGGGTATACCCTCAACAGTTCCAGTCAGCAGCAAAACACCTGCTAAGTGCAGAGCCACGGTTTCACCCCACAGAGGGAGATGCTTCCTTACCCCTTCCTTGCAAGGTAAGCCAGCCGTCGGGCTTCAGCTCTCTCCCGCAGTACAGCCGGGTCCTGCACAAAATGGTCCTGCCGTGGGAAGGAAGGGAAGAGGCGAGTAAACTCATCAGCATCATGCAAACAGCTGGAGAGCAGGAGGTGATTCTGTGGGACCATGGAACAGAGTCGATTCACTGGGCATTCTCTCTTCTGGCTGAGCCAGCAGGATTGGTGTCAGCGACTCTAAACACAAAACCTGCCCGAGACTTCTTCCCACATCCTACCTCTGCCAGCAACACCATCAACGTCACTATTTCCAGTATAACCACGACAACAGAGCATTAGCGACCCTCAAAGTGTTCTGCTGGCATCGCCTCTCCACGGACTAAAGGAGATCAAACCTCTCCACGGAGTAAGTGTCATTGCTCCAGTAGGGTTAGCCCAGGAAGCAGTGGATGGCTGTACTCGGGGGACATTTCACAGTCCAGCAGACCACAGAAGTAGCCACTCTGAAAAGCAGCTCACTCTCTGTGCTACTGTTAAAAGATTCACCCTCTGAAAGAGGAAATCTGCTCCGCATCACTCTGCGGGTGAAGCAGACAAGACATACGGTAAATCTTAATGCAACTCTGACCACAAACTAAACGTCACCTTTGTTCTTTCCTTTTCAGCTTCCTCCTCCTCATCTTCATCATCCTCTTCCTCCTCCTCCTGTCCGTCATCCTGTCCTTTAGGTCTCAAGACTTGAGGAATCGTGAACGGCCTGAGAATTAAGACAGTCAGCGATGAAGACAGTACAGGCACAAACATTTCACTGAACAGCATTTCCTTTCCGTTTTGCATCGTAACTTTAAAAAATGAGAATCTACAAATTTCATGGACTTGTTCTTTTTCTGAAAAGAAAGAAAAAAAAAAAAAAAGAAAGAGGCCCAGTGGCTAATGACACATTTACCATGGGCAATTAACAAACACAGATGTTCTTCACTGGGGAATGTTCACTATGAAGTTATTACTGAACGTAATAATAGTTTAAAAAAAGGAGCAGGTCAGGAAAAACCTGAAACCTCACAAGGAATTTCTCCAAGGAAAACAGCTGGGTCCTCTGGGAGAAGGGGATCCAGGCGCAGCCACAAGGCGTTGGTGAGGGGGATGCTTTGCTATGCTTTAGCTCACCAGTCAGGGAGCATCTGTTGTACAAAGACAACCCCCCAAACCTCAAGCTCAAACTCAGGCAGAAACACTAATGCTCACAAAGTGCTGTGCTTCTAAAACCACTGTGACTGGTCAGCAGTTATCCACCGAGCCCCAATTTCATTCCTGTGCCCCAGTTTCATCCGGGGGGAAATATTTGGAGAAATCCATCAGGCTTTATGAATCAACCTGAAAACAGAGCGGCAAAGGGCCTGGGGGGGCGGAGGTGGAATTTACCACATGCCTATAGCTCTTCTTTAATATATGTGTGTGTGTGCGCGTGTGTGCGCGCATATGCTTAAACTCTACAGGAATTCAGATCCACCATTCCACTGCCAAAGAAATAAATGTAAAACCAGAAAGTCTTCATTACTTCAAACCTATGGATCTAGTTTTCAGCAGTAACATCCACTAATTGTTCCTACCGCCTCTCCAGGAGCAGCGGGCACCGAGCACCTGAAATAGGGCAAAAGACCCGAGTGCCGCACTGTTACAGGCAAACCACGAAAAGGATTTTAATTGAAGCCTCGTCACGCTTTGGGAGGGAAAACAAAAAAACAGGGACAAAGGAGTCCCAAAGATGCATTGTGGTTTGAGGGTAGAAATGGTGACATCTTCCTCACGCATCAGAATTTAAAAGGCCACTTTTAGAGATGTTAAACCAGCTTTTAAAAGAAGTGTTTTCTATCTCTAGCTCTTATTTCTAAAATAAATATTCAACAACCCCGATCCCAAACTAACCCTTTGCTTCCTAAGCGCTAACCGTCTCCAGCTGCCCATCATCGGAGAGTGCTGTGCAGTCCATCAAGGGCTGAACTCCCGGGGTCAGCACTCCGAGATCTCAGAGGGGATTGGCAAGAAGAAGTCCGGTTGTACACTTTCCCAAATTTTGAATTTTTCCTTTGCTAACCAGTCATTTTACATTGCCCAGCTACACCCAATTCTGATTACTCAAGACAGCCCATTCTCCCCTGCTGCAGGGTAGTTTTCTATAGGCAGCAGCGCTGCTGAGAGCAAGTTCCAACACAGTGGCAAAGTCCCCTCTTAGATTTGTTGATTAGTTGAGGAAACGGCTGAGTCCTGCAGACAGAGAAAGTGGAAGCCTGAGAATGTCCTGGGTGCATGCCATGGCAACACTCCCTACCCACGGGAGAAGAGAGACCCGCATCTCCCTCCTGCATGTTGCGGCAAAAGCAGCAGCAGCAGCACAAGGGGGAGGTTGAAGCATGCACGTCCTCATTGAGGAACAGAGCCAAAACCCAGCGCCGAACAGGTCAGTGCCAGCCAGACAACTCTAGGTGGTGATTCCCATCAACCTCCCGTTCCCTGAAGCCACAGCACGTACCTCCTGCTGATCAGCTCATCATCTGAGTCAGCATCGTTTGCCCCCACTTGGTTTCCATCGTAAGTGTCGTCGTACTCGTCCTCGTAGTCCTCCCGGTAGAGCTGAGCTTCTCCCTGCTGCACAGGAACCTCCTCCACAATCACGCTGTACTGGCTGTAGCGCTCCTTCTGCTCAGCAACCAGGCGCTTGTCGTTCAGCAAACTCCTGGTCGTGTCCTTCTCCCTCCTGCACTCCACAGCATGGAAACGGAGAGGCAGACACGCAAAGGCAGTGTAAAGCTCTTCTCTATATGTTACTTTTTTTTTTTTCCTGCTAGTAAGCGGAAGCTGAAGCAACAGAAGTCTCATCTCAAACTCCACAAGCACTGCTTCAGCTTACCTATTTCCCCTCTGATTTATAAGAGGGCTGTTTGTCTGGCTACCAAACCCAGCCACTCCTGGCTTGGAACAAAGTAATTTTTAAACAGAAGCCCGGCAAGATTACACGGCAGACAAGAACAGGAATTGGAGACTGCCACCGTCGTTCAAGACAGAAAGAAAGCTTTTACAGGAGGCCAAATGCAATTATACTCAAGATGAAATTTGGCCAGGACCCAAATAACACAAGAAGTCCCATGAATCTTGAATGGCAAGCTGTTAGGGCTGAGACTCCGGTCTACGAGACGGCTCTGCAAGGCCCAGAGTGCCCTCTAACACCGTGCTGCAGTATCGTCTCACTGCGGTACCAACACAGCTGCAAATCATGGACCAGGGCTGCATTGGGAGTAACTGCCGCACTGACATGTGTCTTCCGACAGTCAGGAACCTCAGCTTACAAACGTGAGATGCAAAATACAAATGTAGAGCCAAAAAATTAGCAGTTCAACAAGTAAGGATTAGAATAAGCGCAACTAAGAATGAAAAGAACAAACCAGGGTAGACTGGTGATTCTCATCCAACCTATCTCAAAGCACTGCGTGTTCAATTTTTTAAAAAAATTTAGGAGGCAAGTAAATTATAGTCATTTTAAAGAAGGGAAGACCAAGAAATAGAATTTTGACAGAGGTATGAAAAAGCAGCCACTGAGATGCCGTGGCTCAAGCTGCACAAGCAGAAACTCTTTGAGGTCCCATTTTTCAGAGGATCTGCTCACAGCAAAGCAGCAAGGGATTCCACTGTCAAGTGTTCAGAGGACAACTTGCAGCTCTCAAAGTCTAGGAGGAACACGCATCAGTGATCTATTTGGGATCTGGATATTATCAGAGAAAGAATCCAAGGCAGACTGTCAGCGACTCAAGACATCTGGATATTATCAGAGAAAGAACCCGTCCAAGGCAGACTGTCAGCGACTCAAGAACGGATAGACTTCTGTGACATACTAGCAAGCAGTGGGGAAGTGATCTAAGCAGCCTGATTTTCATTAAGAATCTCAAACCAAAGTACCATTAGGGACAGATGCGGTTCCCCCCTCTAATGTGACTCACTCTGTTACACGCCTGCATTTAGCTGCAAAATGCCCTACAAAGCGTGTGGTTAGTTCGCACATACCTAGGCTGGGATAACATCTTCTGCTGGCGTTCGGCATGAGACTGAAATAATTGTTGCCTGCTGAGCTGGTGGGATGACTGCAGAAGAGCTGCAACGAAATGTTTCAGGCACCGATTCCAGGAAGAACAGCGGGATAACTCCTCTAAGTCCCATGGTGTTCAGGACATGCTCTGACTTCGAGAGACAGATTCAGCTAGCAATTACGGCTGGACAGGCAGAGACAGGCGAGATCACTTTTCAGGATCAGCAGAGAGTCACGTATATGCTAATACGTACATTTCCTCATGCTTGTTTGTCTCCTCATCGTGGCGTGGCTTTCTCCTTCACATTAACAGTCCCTGCCCCACACTGCTTACGCTGCTCCACATAGCAGCAATGGGACCCAACCTGATCTGGCTCTCAAAGCGTTATTGCGACATCACGCTTAGGCTGCGACACCACTCGAAACACAAGCGGAATTCGGCGAGGGAAAGATTTTAAGAAGGAGAAAGAAAAAAAGATATCGGTACAAGCAGATCACAAACTAGGCTATGGGAAACCCTGTTACCCAGATGGGTGGGTAAAGCATCAGGTTTCTTGCTTGTGGAAAAAGGACTACTGAGTAAGTTGCGCTTTTAGTGCTGAAAGAACACACTCTTCATATTTACGGAGTTCTGAATATTAAATCCTAAACAGTAACATACTATAGCTTACCCTTTGATTTAGCTAGATATGGTCAACTTTGGGCCGAGGGATCAGCGTTGCTGATCCCACCTAGTTACCTCCAGGTTTTAAAAACCACTCAAAATATACGTGACATGTCTGGAGTCCTGCAGAGAGAGCGTTCTCTGTAAGAACAACAGTTTTGAAATGAAGACATAGCCTGAGGGAGGCCAAGAGACACCAGGAACAGCAGCAGTAAGAGGATAATCCCAAGAGGTCGGGTGACAGAACAGCAGAAGAGATGACGGCTTTCTCAAGGAGCGGTGTTACCACCGGGGAGAAGACAGGGCCCCTCTGGCGGCAGCCGGAGGGCAAAGCCATGGGAGCAGGGTCCCTCAACCCAGCTCAGGGATGACTTACAACTTCCAAAGCTCTGCCAGCGATCTGCAGCAGGAGCTCCCGGCAGGGTTATTCCGTATGCAGGCCGCACTGCGTCCAGTTTTGGGCTCCCCAGTTCAGGAGGGACAGGGAACTGCTGGAGCGAGTCCAGCGAAGGGCAGCCAAGATGACTGAGGGATTGGAGCATCTCCCGTATGAGGAGAGGCTGAGAGCGCTGGGACTCTTCAGCCTGGAGAGGAGAAGGCTGAGGGGAGACCTTATTATGGCATACACGTATCTAAAGGGTGGGTTGCAGGAGGATGGAGCCAGACTCTTCTTGGTGGTTCCCAGTGACAGGACGAGGGGCGATGGGCACAAGTTGGAACAGAGGAAGTTCCGTTCCAACACACAGAAGAACTTCTTTAGGGTTGGGGTGACAGAGCAGTGGCAGAGGCTGCCCAGGGAGGGGGTGGAGTGCCCTTCTCTGGAGGTTTTCAAGACCCGCCTGGATGCAGTCCTGAGCAATGTGCTCTGGGCAGTCCTGCGTTAGCAGGGGAGTGGGGCTGGGTGAGCTCTAGAGGTCCCTTCCAACTCTGAAGTTCTGTGATTCTGTGAACGCAGGCAGTGCTCTCTGGCCTCGGCCGGCTGCTGCAGCAGCCACCCACGTGTGCAAGACTTTAGGGAGGTGGTGGATAACCGAGCGCACCTGTGCACAAGGCTGCCTGCACTCTGAGCAAGGCAACACGGCGAGGAGAAAGGAGAGAGATTGTGCCTGCGAATTCTTTGCTACAGACACCTCAGAAGTCATTGCCTTGGCCAGAGAGAAAAGAAATTATCTTGCCTAGCTGAGCCTATACAGGCGCTATAGCACCGCTGCTGAAGAGTCGTTTGACTGGACTTTGGCACAAAAGTGGTTTTCTCCCGAGAGTTTGATGCAGCTTTGCAACCGAAACCTTAACCAGCAGCTCCCAGGGTCATGCGGCTCAGTCTCCAGCCAGACTTTTATTTACGTTCCGCGTAAATACACACCACCATACAGATCAGACTTGGCTGGTTAGAGAAAGCAGGTAAAAAGAATCTGAAACAAATGGGCCGTATTTGGAAACACCGGTGACACCGATAGGAGCCAGCAGGACAGTGCCCTAACCTACCCGGCACAACACGCCAAGCTAGGCAGAAAGCAAAGGAAATGCCCTTCTGCAGGAAGCTCACGGCAGCGGGAACAACAAAAGTAGTTTAAGCCGCTGAGCGTTATCAGATTTTGAAGCAGATGGATATTGAAGCTTCACTTGGATCTAAACCAAATCATTATTTATTCTCAGTTCTGAGTCACAATCCCAGGCTCGTAGAGACAATTGCTTCTCAAGGCTTGTTATTCCGTACAAGTTTAACACAAAAACCAAGAAGCAAGAGCCCGACATTACAAACGAGCTTGGCAGAGCAAACTCGAGCAGCATACAGAGGAAAGCCAATTAGGAAAAACACTAACTGAAACCAACCCCCTAATAATATTTCATTTTACTTTCCCAGAGAAACAGAAGAAACAGGTGGGAAACGTTTTCGATGAGCCTTGCCCCCTGCCAACAAATCCTGCAGGAGGTTTGTATGAGATACAGGTTCACAGATATTTATTCCTCCTGACAGACAGGGTTAATTAAGGGCGTACGATACTCACCGTTTGCCTTTTTGTATCCGAGAAACATCCACTGAATCCCTACTGAAAACATCAAACTCATCATTCTGGAAAACATTATAGCGAGAAGTGACAAGAGGAGTCGGGTCTGGCTTCAGCTGTCTGTTAAAAAAAAAAAAAGACAAAGAGAATAAAACCAAAGGTGAACTGAGGAAGACCAAGTCCTCTCTTTCCCAAGACCTTGATTTAGTCTTTGTCAGTCTCAAAGTCAGGCACAGCATGCCACGCTCCTCTTCGTGGCGCTGGCTGACGGGGCCACAGGTCGCTGTGCCTTCATTTCACAGCCACGCTAGAGTACGTGCACAATCACTACGTGGCATTGGTCTGAGATAAAAGGCAGCGTTTGCGAAGCTTATCTTCATGGGGAAACGAAAGCAACTTACAGAAAGCAAAAAGAAAATTCTTCTGTTCATTTAAGAATGACTGTACAGCAGCATGGAATATTCAACAGACTGCCTGGTCTCAAAACAGTGACTCAGGAAAGCCAAACGCAAAGTATGATGAATTACATGCTGAAAAAAATTCCAATAATTTGCCGCTGTTGATTTCAGGATATTTATCTCCCTATGGTTCCTTCTTAATTCTTTCTCAGGGTTCCAGGTTTACAGTTGTTCAACTTATAAGTCAAACGACCAATATTTTTACATTCATTGCGTTGGTGCTGTTAGCTCAGCTGGGCATCTGAAAACGCTGCTGTGCTCACTTCTAAAATCAGCAGTGATCAAAATTCTGCATTTGCTATTGAACTGACAGTTTTGTTTGAAGATGCAAGAGGCAGGGAAAAAGAAAAATAAATCCAGCCCTATCTTCTGTAACTGCTGGCTTTGCAGAAAAAACCCAACCCTTCCAAAAGCCCACCCCACCCCGTTTGTGCCCAAGTCAGCAGATCCAACTGTGAGAGCACGAAGATTGTTGCAAAACTAAGATATCTTTCTTTACAACATTTTTCTGATAAAGATGCCTCCCTTTTTTTAATGCAACAATGAGACAGTCTGCCCGTCCCCCCCCGAAATGTGAACAAACAGCACATTCACATCCTGACGCTCAGTCGGAAACTGCTGTTGCAGCACAAACACATGCTAGCAGCTGCAGGCAAACTCAGACTCAATTCCACCGCCGGCTATAAACCCCACATCCCACGTACAACCCAGACAAGCAAGCGAAAGCCCGGCAAGTTTGTCAAAGGGTAGATAAAAATGGATCGGAATTGCCATGTCCAATCTCTCTCTGGTTTATCTTCAATCGCAAAACGGTGGCCTTTCAAATACCGAATTTGACTCTGCAGGTTGAATTTCAGCTGAAGTAGTTCCTTTGAAGATGCCCTTTCCTGCAGGACAGTTGGGATTTTAACACCTATGACCCTGTCCTCTGCAGCAAAACAACCGTTGAAGGCACACATTCTATTGCCCAGCCCAGGCTAAGCCCATGTCCCCACAATGGGATTTTAATGGTTCTTATTTCAGTGTTTGACGTACAATTTTTGTCCCCCCATCACAAAACCCGACCCAGCACCTGCTCTACTGAAATGCTGAACAGTGAATGTTCCAGTCCTCTGCGGGGACACGACGAGGGCACAAAGCTAGTGGCAGATGGCAATGAGAAGCTCTCACTGCAGCTATCTACCCCACGAAAATGCACGTGCAACTTCTTAGAGCTCTACAAGTGTCTAACCTTCAATAAGAATGATGTTAAATGGTAACCGACAAACAAAAAAACCCCAGAAGGCACGAAAGCCGTGCCCGAAGTTGTCCCACACCTCTGCATTGTCCGGTCCAGCTTATCCAAGTACGGCACCAGTTTATCTTCTAGAATGTTGTTGATCACTTGCTCCGCGTTGTAACCGTACTCCTCCAGGCAGGCCAGGATGAAGCCCTCCCCAAGGTCTGGCAGCAGGTCTTTCACTTGAGAGATCAGAGAGTCCAGCTCCACCCCCGACACCTTGCCAACGGGCGCCGCAGCCGCACCGGCACACTACATACACCAAACAGAATCGGCGGCGTTACTGGAAAGAGACAGCAGCTGAGGGAAGGCAGCTACGCACGTTAAGAAAGGGAAAGGAGCAGTCTGGGTTATCGGAATTTAAACACAAAGACCGAAGCCAAAAGAAGAGAAATCAGTCGTTTATACTACACCAGGTCCATGACACAGACAGGGGCACACAACTCACTTGGTCTGTCCCTGAGTCAGCGAGGATACTCTGTGAACCCCTTCCTCAAATACCGTATGAGCTGTGCATGTAAAACATTTGCACAGGAACTACAGTGACGAAGCACAGTATTTAAATAAACCACAGCAACAGGAAAGCCAAGCCGAGGGGAGTTAGAAGCAATTTGCTCAAAGATAAAGCTGGGATTCAGGTGTAGTTTTGTTTCTCATTTCACAAGGTCGCACTGAAATTTAGCAAAGGTAAGAAATGAGATTAAATCTCATGTAATCCCCAAAACCGAGCAAACCAATCCTCTCTTCAGAGAGGAATGGAGCAAGGACAGAAAGAGCAGAACCCAGTCCGATCCACACCGCTCTACTGACCTCGTCCTCTGATGCATACGCAGCCCCGAGCTCTTCCACGTCCTCAGCAGCGCTCTCCACTATGGCTGATGCCCCATTAGATGCTGCTGGTGGCGTTGGATCTTTAACGACTTGTGCTTTTTTCCTGTCTACCCCTTCCCATGCACTTTCCACCGCTTGGAGGATATAGGCTGTCCTGGTCTCATCTCTAAGAGGACAGCATTAAGGACATTAAGCTGGAAGAAGGTTGATTTACATTAAATATTAGGAAGAAATTTTTCACTCTGAGGGCGGTGAGCCCCTGGGGCAGGTTGCCCCGAGGAGCTGTGGCTGCCCCATCCCTGGAGGTGTTCAAGGCCAGGTTGGACGGGGCTTGGAGCAACCTGGGCTGGGGGGAGGTGGCCCTGCCCAGGGCAGGGGGTGGAATTGGGTGGTCTTCAAGGTCCCTTCCAACCCAAACCATTCTATGATTCTATGGCATTTCTAGACGCAGATTCAGACCTCACCTTGAAGCAGCTATGCAATTTTCAATGACTCCCAAGCCTGTGCCTACATTAACATTCCCCCCTTTCTTTTTCGAAGAGAAAACTTTCCATCACTCGCTGCCAGTCGTGCAGCTTAACCAGAGGCAGCAACACTGGAAATGCCATTGGCATGAAGGAATCTAGGAGCAGCCAGGTCTGCAAAACCCCAAGGTGACAGCGAAGGATACAGCGTGGAGGATGCTTGCTGAAGCAGACTGACATCATCCTCAACAGGAAACAGCTCATCATAGTCACGGAGAAATCTGGAAACGCAGTAGGAAGTTTAATGAGTTGAACTCAAGAATAAATTACCGGCAGACCCGTCACACACTGCCATCCCTGCTACGCCACTTTGACTTCCTCACTGCTCAGGCAGGAACACGTACAACCTCTCACTCAATACCGAATTCCAGCACGGTTTGCCATGTCCGATTTTGCCCCCGTTATCCTGCAGCAACACTTCCCCCCAAGCCACCAGAGCCAGCTGCAACACCCCTCACGATGTTCCGACCTGTAACCCAGCAGCACATTACGGAGAAAATATGTTTTATGACTTGAACATGATCAGAGTGACAGCATCGTCAGCAGGACGACATCCAATTCCCAGTTCTGCCGCTTACTCACTTTGCATCTTCAGCATTAGCATTTAATATCTTTCTGGTCCGGTCACCCCAGTTGAAAAGCACAGATTAGCAATAATAGCCTAACTTGTCAAGGTAGCTAATGGCTAAATTGCTATCCTCCGCTTGGACAGCCTGGATTAAAGAGAGTGAAGAGTAACGTTCTCCACCGTCATGCAACATCCTCCTCACCTTTACAATAAAGTCTCTACCGCAGTCTGAAATCCTCTCACAGCAGTTCTCCCAACTAGTTAGAATGATTTCTAACTCCCAACTGCATCGTTACGCCTCATAATAATGTCTCGGGCAAGTCTGTTGTAAAGAATGGAAGAGGAAGGCAAGCTGACCCTCCCCTTGGGC
>NW_009646638.1:121149-122566 GCF_000708025.1 Charadrius vociferus
AAGATCTGTAGAAATTCCTCAATAAAAGGCTGAATGTTCTCGCAGCTACAGAAAACAATGGCACAACAGAGTGAAAAGCTCAGTGGCGAGCCTACCGCACTGCACAACCTCCAAATTCTGCCTCGCTAACCAAACTAGTCACGCTCACACATTAAGGGAAGATCCCGTTTGAAAATAGATTTCCGACCACGTTTTTGGCTTTCGCAGGAGCAAAGGGTCAAATGGAAACAAGTTTCTTTTACGGCTTCAGCAAACATTTCAGCCAGCGAGATCGAAAGCTGTATGGCAGTTAGAATTACAAGACTTCCGAGAGACTTTACAAATCATACTTTGATGCCTCAGACTTGCAATAAGCAGCAAAGGGTGTGTGGCGCTTTTGTAATCGCGCTCTTATTATATGTCTTGGGATTATACCCGTGAACCTCCCAGGAAGTATGCGCTCACCTATGAAAGGACACAGGCCAAGCAAACTCCTGCTGCAACCTTTCGGCTATAACGCCTAACCCTCCCGTGGCTGCTGGCGCAGCGTGCCTCGCAGCAAGGCAGAACGCTCTCTGCAGCAGGTCCGTGTTAAGATAAAGTTATTTCTCTAGAAGCCGGGCACATCCTTTTCACAGTGGCCTCAGCTCTCGTCCAGCTGGCAACGAGTTTCTGGAGCTGTCCTTTACTACCTCTGAAGTATATATAGTCCGTAACAGGGTGGAATCTGAACACGTTACGCTCTTTGGTTCATTTATGCTGTCAATATTCTGGTGGGTACTGAAAGGCAACGCCGGGGTAAGCGAGGGTAAGGCAAGGCTGCTGCTGCTCCTCCAGGGCTGGATTTACAGCACAGCCAGACTGGGCGATAGAGTCCAGGTCACAGAGGAAGTCTTATGTTTTCTCTCAGAAGAAATTCCACCAACAGACCCTCCTCATCTTCCTGGACAACTCTACTGATACCAAACCAGGGAAAATATTCAAGCAGAGCAGGAGCCACAGATACCAGCAATCTACAAAACCGGTAACGAGCACAGGCAGAGAGACTAGCCCGAGGCAGCACTGGCTTTCCAATCGAGACCCGGGTCCTTGGCTCTGCCCCCAATATGCAGCATGATTTTGGGTCTTTTCACTTCACTTCACATCTGCGTTTTATAATAAGGATAGCTATACTTGCCTTCATTTCGAGATTACTCACAGAGCTATTGGTTAACAATTTTCACAGTAGGAGGCAAAGGCACCAGTATCTAGATTTAAAAGGACTGTTTTCAGTGATCTCTAACACCGCCTGACTTTTACCATGGTGTCTCAGTCAAGGTGCCTACACACACCATTTGAATTCGCAATTTTGGCACTAACCGAGGTTAGAAAGCTCGTTGGACCACGGCGTTATCCCACTCTCGTGGGGTCAACACACAGCTCACCACACCAATTCTGG
>NW_009646638.1:122664-135629 GCF_000708025.1 Charadrius vociferus
TCCTGCTGTGCAGGACAACAGACTTCTGATCTTAGCCAAAATCTGTGGCTACAACCCCAACACAAATAGCAGTATTTATTAATTTCCTCCAGTAAATCTAAAAACAAGGAAACAATCTCCCCCATAACGGCAATCACATAACTGGCTGGTACCCCAGTGCCCAAGTGCCAGTACCTGCTTTCCAAGATGGGCTGCAGACAGACTTGGTTTATTAGGACGTGAAAAGCTTCTATCATCTTCTTTCTGGAATGTGAAATTCTCCTCCACAAATCAGCAAAAACACTTCAGAGAGAGTAAAAAGACACTGTTGGCGTCAGCACAAGAAATCTGAACCTTCAACACACCTTTACTCCAGAGTTAACCCTCTACAGGAGGGAATTCATTAGTAGAATCATTTCTTTGCTGCAAGGACCAGAGATTAGAGCCATTTCAGAGTCATTAAGGAAAATCCATGCTCTGCACAAAGTTGGGCTCAATCACCAATTGTCCCGACAGCCAGACACGTGGTATCTCAACTGTACCAGCATAGTCTGCGCCTTAAAATGAGGGCAAACTACACATAGATATCATTCAAGTTTTCACACTTTGTTACAATTTGAATGCATCTCCCATCAAGTTTCTTCTTAGCCAGCAGTGAATGAAATCATTAGTCACCCCAGTGCCCAGGAAAATCTGGAATTAGAAAAGCCATCTCTTCAGAGTTCTTTGAAATAGCATTAAAAAAAAAAAAAGACAGAAAGACTCTGCAGAGATGGGTAAAGCAGCACAAAGTGAATTTTTAACTAAGCCCTGGGAGACTTTTATTGAAAAGAAAACGCAAGCCTTTGCAGACATTTTCACCTGTTATCCTCATAATGCCTCTTCTTAATTGCAGATTCCAGCTCAGGAATTGCCAATTCATAAAACGAAGCTAATCTGTGGAAAGGGGCAACAAAACAATAAGTGTCAATTGAAGTTTCAAAAATCATTTGCCGAAGGACAAATCAAATGGTTAATGTCATTAAATTCTCACTAGCAGTGCTCGTTAGCATTACCCCCATTTTGTTATTTGCTCCCTGAAACGCAAGCAAGCAAATACGCACGAGACAAAGAGCAGCACTCAAAGGAAACCATCAAGGTGTCTTTGGAGACGTAGGCAAAAAAATGCCTTCGAAAAGCATCACACTACTGAACAGAAGAGCAACTGAAAAACATCCCAAACACAAATTTGCGGTCTGCAAAGAGCTGAAACGCTCAAGTCCACCCCAAAACACCCCCTCCCACTCCAATATCCTTATGGCCCTATCTTGCTGTGTGCTAAAAACTGGGATAAAACAGGATATTACTTCCAATAAAAGTCTTACTGGACTTGCTACTCAGCTCTGCTGTAGGTGGGCATTTAGATGAAGGTATCCAATACGCAGAAAGCCTACGAGGAGGTTTCAATAGGATGGGGCAGGGAGGAAACGAAGTCAGTTTGGTCCAGTTTCACATTTTACGTGCCAGACAGCCCACCCAGACCCCTTCCTGCAGGGACAGAGCACCAAGAGACGCGGAGAAACGCCCTTGTGGAATAACAGCCAGTACCACTTCATCAGGAGCTGGATGTTCCAAATAACGGTTTACAGCGCTTCCCACGAAAGCCACGCCTGCTGAGCTGATGAGCAGAGGCTCCATTAGGAACATTACTTCCTCCGCTCATATTAAGAGCCAAATATGTTAAAGGGATATCCTTGAGGCAAACGTAGCAGAAGCTGGTTGATACTTTTAGTCAGGGAGAGAAATTAGCAAGCGCCAGCGGATCGATTCAGACTCGCAGAGATTCCCAAAAGATGACACGTAAACCAGTCTTCCCTCCCCACACTCCGAAGACCCGCTCATCAGTCCATATCGAAAAGTAATGAAAATGCTGCCGTTGTCCCACTGCGCCAAGATCTAAGCCTATTTTAGCACATCTCTGACATCAACAGGAGAATGAAAAGCAAAAGGCTTTCCTCCCCCGAGTACCCAAGCGCGTGCGCAGCGCTGCTTGCCAAGCCAAACAGCCACCAGCAGCCCACCAATCCGCTCCTCTTTCAATAACCAACGCGCCAGCAACCTCCAAAGAGGACAGAGAGCTACAGACCCCAGAGACCTACAGACCCCAGAGAGCTACAGACCCCAGAGAGCTACAGACCCCAGAGACCTACAGACCCCAGAGACCTACAGACCCCAGAGCAGCGTTACCCAACCTGTGGTCCACAAACCACTGACAGCTCTAAGATTTCAGAGGTCTGCAACGTGATTAGAAACAAAAACAAAATACAAACGTGCGTTTGCTCACGCTAACACGCACACAAAACAGGGGAAATCAAGACAATAAATTAAAAACTTCTGTTGGTCCTAAACAAAGGCTGTTATGGAAAGACTCTACAAGGTGATGTGGGGGCTTAAAACAGCTGGAGCAAGGCGGTAAGTGCCCCTCAAGGACATGCAGCCTCCGTGGGAACACACTCAGCTCTCTGGTCCTTGAGACCACCCCGACTCATCGGCACTGCGCTCCAGAGTTGGACAGGGAATTCGCTGTCAGCCCAGCTGTGACAGCACCGGCACGTCCTCCTCTCCCAGGCAACTCAGCTTTTGCCAAACCTCAATTATATTCTCTAGCATAAAACTTAGGTGTAACAGCAAAGGAAAAACGTTTATTTTCAGGCCTGATGGACTATCGCTCCATAAGACTTTCTAGTTCCCTCACTTCAGGTCTACAGCACGAAGGTCTTTTTATCCACAACTCTTTTCTGCTCGTCTGTCTCCAAAGCACAGCAGGTACTGTGTACCGTCACGGTTGCCTGGCTCTAGGATCTAGATAATGATGAAGGTGAACATATAACACACAAACTCTAGACGTCCCTATATTCATTTATTTACTGGGAGTCTCTGTATTCCCACCAGTGTGAGCGGAGCAGTCTGTAGTTGCATTAAATCTGTCTACCCTTTTAATGATGAAGGCACTGGGACAGGACACAGCAGCACATTCAGTATTTTTACTTCGCCAAGACAAGCTCTGTCTGCAGTCCAAGACGTACCTGTAGCAAAACTCATGTTTTTGGAAGGTCTGGCAAGCCAATGGGAAGACATCAAGAAACGCCCAGAGTGTCGTGCAAGTGTCGCATAAGTACAGCACAATATCTTTCAGCTCCTGAGACAGAAAGAGCAATTACTGAGAGAAAAGCCAGACAAGTTTTCCTGGGAACACAGTATAACTCACTGGCAGGGACACATCATGTTCAGACCAAGTGTTTTTCCAGACTGCACAGAGAGAGTCTGCTATCGATCATAAACACATTACATGTTACCGGGTCTAGAGGCAGAGACGTCTCTACTAAACCTTCTATCCTTTGAACCTGTAATGCAATCACCACTCTTGACTCTTGTGAACGATTCTATGAAATTATGAGAATCCTCATCAGAGCCTGTTTTGGAGAGCACCTTTGCCCTCTGGATCTCCTCTGCATACAGCATTCTTCCCCATCTATCTGGAAGCGCTGCATAGCAGTAATACAGGAAATAAAGGGATAATTTCAGTGGTCCATTTCAGCGGAAGATGCATTTCCAGGGTAGCTGTAACAACTCCCACATACAGACTGTATGACTAAGATTTTGTAGAAGCCCACGGTCGCCGAGACGGGGCCTGTCTGTGCACAGGACCTGCACAAAAAAACCCCTCTTACTACCTAGAGTTAAAGTACACTGTTGTTAAACAAACATTGCTGAAGAAAAGATCAACTCTGATCACTGGTAGGGTTACCTGGGGACTCCTGTCAGACGCTCTGTTACATTACTTATAAGCTGGTTAAGCAAAAAAAAAAGATGCCAGGTTTAAAAAGAACTGGCACTACAATGGATATGGTTGAAATGCACACGAGCAAAGCAACCAGCTCACGGTGGAAAGGTTTCATCATCAAGTCTATGACAAACAGTGAAGCAATGACATGGAACCACGCGCCGTACGAGGCACCAGTATTTGGGAACAGAACGACCCGCTGTGGTCTTACTGCTCCGTGGAGTGTTCAGTCTGCAGGACTACAAACAGTAAAGTGCCAAGAGAGACAGTTCTACCTGGAGGGGCATGTTCCCCGGAGTCACATTGACTCTTTCTTCCAGTTTCTGGGGCTCAGCAGAGGCTCCTTCACACTGCAAGCCACACTTGTGCAGAATATTGTTGAACACCTAGATGAAGAGAACAGAACGGTGTTAAAACAGACGGGGGAAGGCAGTGGGACACGCTTTCCATGCGATACGTGACTACGCACAGCACAGGGCTGCGTAAGATGAAAGCCGCAACGGAGTCTCGCAGGGTACGGGAGGAAGGGTCACGCTGCACTTCTGAAATTCCATGCGACCTGAGTGCAATTTAAGTGCAGCTGCATACGGCGGTGGTGCTGCGACAGGGCCTGCAGCTAAGCCAAACCCTCAGCTACGTGAGAAGATCGGCCAGAAAGGCCAACACGGGGAGGCCACCCGGCATCCCGACGTGCAAGGGAGCGGTGGGACAACCGGGGAGTTAACAGCACCTCCTGCCTACGGGCTGGTCCCAAAGCCTGCCTGCCCTCTCCCCCGAGACAGGACAGATTTCGTGGCTCGTGTTTATAAACAAAGAATGTGGGGAGAAGCCCACAGAATCGGGTTCTGGATTGCTACCGAACTCTGGTGTGGGACCAACTTTAAAGCGACTCCTCTACGCTTGCACCCGAAGAGATTTGTCAAATCCTCCGCCCGGAGACACGTGAATGGGTGACTAAAGGTATTGCAGTTGCATACGTGGGGTTGATATTACTATTCCACGGGGCACGTAGGCTCCTAAACCCACACGGGTATCCACTCCTTTCAGTGACAGTGTAAACACATAAATAACTTCACGGATCAGTAATGACACATCTTTGTTTGAGCTGTTACGTCCACACACTTGAGGTACACTGGTATCACCCTGCAACGGTTACGAAGACACCCAGTAAAGAAACCAGTGTTCTGCAGAGAAACCGCTCCGAGGTGGTACATCACGAACAGCAAACAGCATCTCTGCTGTCCTCCCCAGTAATTCATGTGAAGGTTTGGTCTCGCATCCTAGACTATTTTTCAAGTATGATATCACCTCTGAGATTTAGCTCTAACCGTTTCTTAACACACCGAAAGAAAGAAAAATGCAGGCTTTCAAAAAATCAAGTGACATTATAGGTGTCTTGGGGTAAACAGTACCTTGGGTTTGTTTACTGTTGCGCACAGGTGAGCTTTTTGAGGACATAAACACGACATTTTCAGGGTACAAAGATGTCAAGGCACCTTGACTTCTCCCTCAGGTTAAATGCGAATCCTGCTTACTGAGTCTGGGGAATATACAAGCTGCTTGTGAAAACGACAGCTCAGGCGTGGAGAGGTGCCAAATATCTTTTGTATGGCAACAACGCATCCCTTCCAACAGACCGTCATTGACTCTGGAGAACCTGCAGCGTTAACGCTAACCCATTCCACTATGTCAAGCCTTAGCTACCTCTCACGGGCTCTATTTTGTTGGTTTAAGTTTCAATGCGCCCCCTGCTTGGCGGGGGGGATACAAAGAACATTTTTTGAACTGCCTCACGAAAATTCCCTGAGATTAACTGCAGAGAAGGCCCGAAGCTGAAGGAAGGTAACAGGAAAGAGTCATCATGTAATAGTTTTATATAAAGGTTCGAAAACTGCTTGACATACATTAGCATGAACTAGAGAGAGAAAGTAAACAACAGCAAATGCATTCTGCCTGCCCACGACCACATTTGCTCCCTTCCACCCTCTAAGATATGCCCCATTTCCAGGTGAAGCCCAAGCCCCGAGCCAGGCAGCAGTGCAGTACCTGGAGGACGGTGGGCAGAGTTTCATCTAGGTCGCTGAAGTAACTCGGCTGCCAAGTGAAGATATTTTCTGAGAAGAGAGAGGGAAAGATACCATTTCCCGTTAGTTCAGACATTCACACCAACAAGCACATTTGCAAAGACGTAGTTGTATTATTCCCTTCCAGTCCCTAAAGGGGCTCCAGGAGAGCTGGGGAGGGACTTTTTACAAGGGCATGGAGTGCTAGGATGAGGGGGAATGGCTTCAAACTGGAAGAAGGAAGATTTAGATGAGATATGAGGAAGAAATTGTTGGCTGTGAGGGTTGTGAGCCCCTGGGGCAGGTTTCCCCGAGAAGCTGTGGCTGCCCCATCCCTGGAGGTGTTCAAGGCCAGGTTGGACGGGGCTTGGAGCAACCTGGGCTGGGGGGAGGTGTCCCTGCCTAGGGCGGGGGGTGGAACTGGGTGGTCTTCAAGGTCCCTTCCAACCCAAACCATTCTGATTCTATTACTGACAGCCCCCAGTCCCTCCAGGTACAGCTAATAACCAGTTAGGGCACAGGCACAGGCTCACTTCTCAACTCGCGCACAGGACCTGCTCCGACAAAGCTGAGCCATCAACTCTTCTGTGCAACCGGAGAACTGGTAATGAGAATACGCTCATCAGAGCAGAGCCAACGAGATGTTAGATGATTCACGCCCCAGAGGCTGAATCAATGAATAATGCAAATACTATCGCTAAACATTCCCAGTTCCTTTATTTGACAACTGGAGTTGACTTTTAATTACTGATAACAGTTCAGCATACACTGGAAAATGTTCTGCAGAATATTTCTTAAAGGTAATGAGGCTTTAGTAATACCTGCTATTATATTACTAGGACTTCATTATCTTTACAAAATACTCCACTGAGTAATGGCATACCATAAATCCTCACCAAGCAAGCACAGAGGCTGCCTATTTTCCTGTGAATTACTGTTCAGACAGTGAAAATTAACAGAGTTCTCCAGCAAGGACAGAGCACAGGTAAGAGTTATGAGACAGGTTTCAGAAAAATTTATACCCTGAGAAGAACCTAAAGTTTATCAAGTTATGAATTACACACCAGAACTGCTCATGCTGTTACTGTTACAACATAACGCAAATAATCAGGTGAGCAAATCATTGCTCACTTGCATGCAGCCTTGTTGCGTTGCACTCTAAAACGTATGTATAATTCAAATGAGGTTTCATACACTTAGGTCATCTTTGGAATATTTTAAGACCCAGAATATCTAAGCTTCACATCTGAAAGAATGTCTTCTCCTGCCTTCTTCCCACCTCTGAGGCTTTACAGATTAATTTAGAGTGGAAGTAACCGAAAAAGGACAAAAGGATTCAAAAACGCAAAGGTTTATCTGAGCTTTTCTGGCCTGGAAATATGGCTGCATCACATGATCTCTAATGCTTCTCGTGCTAGTAAACTTGGAAATGAGACAAAAATAACTACCACAGAAGGAAAAAGTTTCATTACATGAACTGCAGACAAAGCGGGGTAGAATTTAGGAAGAAGAGCTCACTTAATCCAAGGTTAGGCACTCTTCCGTCTGTGCTCAGATGGATGTTAAAGATCACAGGTAGTTAGTTCCCTTGTGAAAAGAGCACAGGATAAATACAGGAGCTAAACCAATACGTCTGCGTTACGCAGGCTCTAGCGCCCAAGGCTGAGGTGTTGCTTAATATGCACTTGCCACTAAGACCGTCTGTACAGACAGAGAAACCTAGGGATAAGCACAGCTTGAGCAATGCTCCGAAGTGCTTTGTGGTTTGAAGGCACTATATAAATCAACGTCTGTATTGAAATGTCAAGTTCTCCCACTTCGTAGACCAGCGATTACTTCACGTTGCACATTTTGCTCGGCTCCCAGCTCTGGGAACAAAAGCACTCATATGAGCAGTTGGATTGTGCCCCATGTCCTAACCCTCCTCCCTCCCTGCCCAGGAACTGGGTCGTTTGCCCCTTCCCATCTCTACCAGGATTTTACAGAGCCCTCACGGTCCTCTTACAGTAGCTGAGGACACATTTCATTGGCACAGGAAACAACTGCTGAGGCATAACTGAGCCTTGGTGCACGCCGAATGCCACGAGCCCAGCTCAGGACAGCCAAGCAACAGGCCACGATGCGTTCTTTGACATAAGTGAAGTTCAGAAGGAGACAAAAAAAAAAAAAAGTCATCTGATCTAATCGGTCTAGAAATTATAAATTCTAGTTGCTACTGAACAATTCATTTTCCAAGTAGTAATATTGGTATAAAACCCCACTCATCACTCCCCATTATACAAGTAAGCAAAAGCCTAAATGCAACAAGCCGTTCCTTGGCTTAACTAACCAATCATCTTCTGGAGCAGGAGACCATTTCCTTTTCCAAAAAGCACACAGAGGTCCAGAATCTTAGGGATGTCGAACAGGAAGTTATTGTAAATAATTTCTCCAAAGACAGATGGAGTGATAAAATGATCCTACAAAGAAAAAAAAAAAAAAAGGTAATTTAAAGGATAATTCGTATCTTACTCTGCAAGAACTCCAGCATTATAGTGATACCTGTAAAAACATCTCTCAAAAATGTCTTAAGGATTTTGTTTCATAGAAGGCAGCAACTCTGCTTACACTGTCTTCTGCAGAGCCCTCCATGCCCACGCTCCCTGCTGCTTGTCCCTGCCACTACACCCTCCACCCCACTGGCCTCTCCCCCCTCGTTATGGGGCCAGGCTGCACCACGAAATCAACCAATCGACCTAAAACCTACAACAAAAAGGTACTTACAGTTCATTCTGTTCCCAGCCCTGGCTCACTATACGGCCAAATAAACAGCTGAGCTGACAGGGGAATGGCTCAGCTCAGTAGTAAGAATGAGTAACCAGGCGTAGGAACGATTTAACTGGCACTGACATGGAAAAAATACACACGAGATCACAGTCCGAGGTTATTGGTACCCCGGAGGAGTGGAATCAAGGCACCAAAGACAACTGCCTCAGCGACAAGTAGGAAGAAAACCCGGGAACCGCAGCTCTATGTACCCTGACTGCTAGAACGCCCTCAAAACCACGACTCATAACGTTGAGGGAATTTCTCCTAAAATTCCAGATGACAAAAATTCCATTGTCTTTGAGACTGCGAAGTGAGCAAGCTAAAACGTGATCGTGGATTTTCAGAAGACAAATTTGCTTATGACAGCAGATGTTTTCAATCACGGCGAAAGGCAGTACGCACATTCCCCCTGCTAAAGCAGAGGGACGGGGCTTTACGCCGGCTAGGTTCAATTTCTAGAACTCCTGCTGACGGCCCGCGTGACAAAAGGCTATTCATTCTCTTCAAACTACTCAACTATAAAATGGTTTCAAATGCTCGTCTGCCTCATTGGAGTGGTAAGATTTAATCAGATCCTGGAATGAAAGACACCATAGAGGTGTCGTATGTTCGCTGAAGCGGTGCCAGCCGCAGGCTCCAGCATTCCTTCTACCTGTTCCCGCCCCAGTCCTTCAATTCCCACTCCCAAGAACTTTCCTCAAAATGTCCCGAATGTCACCACTGTGCTAATCGAGAGAATCAGTACATCGCCAAACAACATATTGTGAACCAACGAGGATATCAAGGGAGTAATTGCCAAAACACAAGGTGCCTCACTCATTCTGCCCAAAGGCCTTTGGGAGAATTCCACGGCTGCTGATGGGAGTTGTACTCACGCAATTAGGGCCGAGTATGCCTTTCAATTATGATGCCAAGAAAACAGTAATTTACAGCAATTTCACCGTGTGTCTAAAACTCAGGGAAAGTTCAAGCAGAGAGCAGTATTAGCACAGATTCCATGACACTGCACGGCACAGAGGAAGCCAACACTCGGCTACTGGTGGCCTGAAGAGCCTCTGTTCCATCCAGCCGTCCAAAGGCCAACTTGCTCTTTTTTCCTCCTCCAGCGATGTATCATACCACCACCCGTGGCTAACCTGCTATTACTTAGTTGATTGCCTGGATCTCTTTCTTAAGAAATCACTGCATACTTCAGATACTTCAGCTCTGAGTGGTTATCATCTCCGTACGGAGAAACCGACTGATAAGAACAGCCAGAGAGAGGAACGCAGCTGGACATGCACGCAAGAAACATGATTAATTTCTCCAATTGTCTTCTTTCCTAAGTTATACAGCCCCGAGCACCGGCAAAGCAAAGAAATGTTTACCTTGGACTCCTTGTGAGTGGACATTCTGAGGAAAGTCAGGAAGACGCTCCGATGAAGACATTTCTGCATGTCATTCACCTCTGGATGGCAATCCAGCAACGCATCAAACTTGCGAGGGGCATAGCACAGGTAGGAATCCAGACATTTCTGAAGCGTCTCATCAAATATCACCTTGCGCAACGGAAGACAAGAAAATGGAAAGAAGGGAAATGTCACACATTCATAGGTTGCGTTCACGGGCAGCCCAGTTAAATTTAAAAGCAGTCTAAAACATTCAAGAGTGTTAAAAGGATTCACATATGCATCAAATACAAGCAAACTCTTAAAATCCACAATGAAAAATTTGTGGGGAAATACTACTTTCTTTGCCCTCTGAGGTGCAGTAATTAAAATTCAAATGCTTGACAAATGACATAATGAGCATATATAAGTCTTTATGAAAACGATTTAAAGTTCGTGGCTTTTACAAGCACCTAGATGGTTCATGCTTTTTTTTCTCCAGTGTCCACAAAACAGTTATTACCTGGCACCAAAATTTGTCATGAGGCAAAGCCAGAAGCCAGTTCAGGTCATCTGCAATGAATTTTGCTCGCTCCAAGAATTCTTCCACTAAAGCAGGGTCTCTGACAACAGGTGGCGGTCTGTATAGCACAAAAGACCGATCTGCTTTTATTTCTGGGTGCTGCAGAAAGCCAGAACACTGTATTAAAACCACAGAAAAAGGGACAGGAATCCCCAGTTACCATTTGCACCGCTCGCTGTATTTTTAGGAAACCAACACGAAATTACACTGGAATACAATTTGACATTCAGTTCCCTGGTAACTTCCCATTTTCTAATCTTTCAAGGCAGCAGATCAGTGGGTTTGCATCCTTATTTATCAGCAATATTTTCAGACCGTCATAATTTGGTAGACGTTGCTCCTTGCATTCTACTAACCGAGAGCCTCGCAAAGCAATCCTCCCACATGCTCAAAACAAACAGCAACAGCTTCACGTCATGCCTTTGAAACGTGGCCTGCGCTCTCTCTGTTTCCTCCTAACTGGTTCTTGCACAATATTCCACAAAGTCAAATCGACACGACCACCAAACACAGAGATGAAACGTTTCACTACCCTTCCCCAGGGTTACCAAACAGGTTTTGCCCAAATCCTCCCACCCGAGAATGAGAATCACGTCGAGCGGCGAGCAGCAGCTTGGAGCTCTGCCTCAACCCCGACGTGTGCCCAGGGTCCACCTCCCGCATTAACGGCAGGTCCCGCTTCTGCCACAGGTCCAGGAGAAGGCTCCCTCCACGCCGCCTTATTTCTGGGAGAAAAAAAAACTATCTGTGGCTTTAATTTGCTGACTCCACCAAGCTGATGCCACGGGGCGGGAGGTCGTGGGATGCAGTAAGCAGATGGACTTTCCCAGGGCTATAGCTCAGGGCTAAACTTCACACAGAACTTGCAAAAGCTCCCAAAGCACTGTCTCTATCGCAGCAGAATTTACACAGCTAATCGGGCTGTTCCTCCAAAGAGTAAGGAGTTCTGGGAGAACACAGTTTACTATAGATGTTGAGCACAGGAAGTCTTCCTTTGCCCATCACTGAAATAAAATTCTCAACTACCTGAATGCACTAAAACATGAAGAAAACAATTTCTTTACCAGGCAAGCTGGCCAGATTTCATCATATCCTGGACCAAGGGCTAGTTTTGCCCAAGCCTGAATATAAGCCAATTATTTGTTGAAGATCTTATTTGGCTTTCAGGAAAAACAGAGCTCACCAGTGCCGGTAATGTTCTCAGCTTCCCTGTCTTGGGATCCCTTTCCGTCAGCTGGAGCTCATCCAGTGGCAACGCTGGCATCCTGATGACTTGTTCCTGTCTTCAGCAAAGAGAAAAACAAAAGCAGCACAGGATGAGTTTTACAAGGTCAATCAACCAAAAGCATAACAAAAGAGGCTACAGCCTTACTGTCACACACACGCACACACACAGCGGCCACAAATATATTTATGCAAAGCAATTTATACACCACCCAAACACCAAACCTCAAGGGAACACCCAAGAGCTAGCTGCACGTGCCTCAGAAGAAACCTGTAACGTGGTGCTATACCTTCATCCCCGTTCCCTACTGAGAAAGAGGTCATCGACATCTTCCAGGACAGCAAAAAGCATTTGGGGACATTGTTTAATACGGGAGCTCAATATTTCGATCTGGGAGCTCGATATTTCGATCTGGTTCTGAAGACGGTGGCTGAAGTCTGCTTTTGCAGTCTACCCCCTGACATTACAAACTGGAGAAGCAATCAAAAAGACATCCTGCCAATGTACGATTACAAGAATATTTTTGGTGCTTACGTGGCAGAATCGCTCAGTGCTCACCCAGGTAAGGCACACAGGGTGAGCCTACAAAACACAGCCTTCCTTTCCCCTGCCTATTGCCCACACGCTCACGAAACCGCATTTGATTCTACAACAGCATTTTTGAGAACTCAGAAATATTTCCATTAACTTTCTGGAATTAGCTGCAAGTCAAACCTTAGAGTAATTCAAAAGAAATGATGACATGCGCCGTTTAAAAAGTTCAGATATTAATAAAAAATGAACATTGCAGGTTAACAGAGCTTTTCATTTCTTGGGGTTTTACAGTATTATGACTTCTGTGAAATGGTACTAAAAAGTAATGTTCTTGTTAAGATCTAAGATCACGAGTCTCTTTATACGCACACCTAATTGCATTCCCATTGCCCGGGCAGAACAACAATGAAAACAGGAGAAGTGTCCCTACAGCTGACCAATACTGACCCAGGAGCAAGCCCTCAGTTCAGACGGCAAGTGAAAGAGGAACATTTTTGGTTCCAGAGAATTTGTCTCCTACAGACTTAGGCAAAAACGGCGTCAGTTAATATTTTAGAGTTGATTTTTTCGGGGGGGGGGGGGG
>NW_009646638.1:135641-137356 GCF_000708025.1 Charadrius vociferus
AACAAATTACACTCGAGCAATGCCAACGTACTGGACAGCTTAGAAAACTTAAAATAATTGTGTCTTTCCAAGGGAGTTTAAAGATTAGAACACTAACAAGAGTGTTTTCAATTTTTTTTTAATGATAAACAATTTCTTTGAAAAACACACTTTTCCGAGGAATAAGCCAAGGTGTTTTTCAGTTCTCGTCATCTATTTAATTTGGCTCTTACATTTGCTGGTGTCGTTCTGAAAACTGCCCAAAGACGCTGTTGTGGTTTAACCCTGGTGGGCACCTAAACACCACGCAGCCGCTCGCTCACTCCCCCCAGCAGGACGGGGAGGGGCAAGAGAACTGGAAGAGTAAAAGCGGGAGAACTCATGGGTTGAGATAAGAGCAGTTTAATAATTGAAAGAACAATAAATGAAAAGGAAAATAACAAAAAGGGAGAAATAAAACCCAAGAAAGACAAGCTACGCCAACAAAAAACAACTGCTCACCACCAACTTGCCAATGCCCAGCCGGTCCCAAGCGGCGACTTTCCAACCTTCCCCCTCGCTCAAACGCAGAGCGTGACGCCGTAGGGTCTGGAACATCCCTTTGGGCAATTGGGGTGAGCCATCCTGGCTGTGCTCCCTCCCAGCTTTCTGTGTCCCCCCCCCAGCCCTCGCTGGCAGAGCGGTGGGAGGAGCGGGAAAGGCCTTGGCGCTGTGCAACCACTGCTCAGCAGTAACGAATCTAGCCCTGTGTTACCCACGCTGCTGTTTCCAGCACAAATCCAAACCACAGCCCCATGTCAGCTACTGTGAAGAATATTAACTCTGCCCTGGCCAAACCCAGCACAGAAGCGTCTGTTTGCAACAAGGAAAAAAAAGGTCAAGTGTCTCATTTCAAGCTTGCCAATCATCAAACTCTCCAGTCCAAAGCAAAGACATCTTGGAAGAGACTGGCCCTGACAAAAATCTTCATCTGGAGAAGAGCATAAACCCGAGTATGGAGCATCCTCAATGCAGAGGAGCTTCGCCAATCACTACCATATGCTTTTCCTCCCAAGAGCTTTGGCCTACGCTACAAGGACACGATTAATTCGTCGTACCCTGTGATCTCTGCACAGGAGCCAAACAGCCCTTACAAAGAATACAAGCCGCCACATTTCTGCCAGGGAAACGTGGGTTTACAGCATCAGAATCATTCCGTGCCCTGCGCTTTCCACTGTCCAGTGAGGTGTGCAGACACAGGGACACCCACGGCGAGGTGCACAGACACAGGGATGTCCAGGGTGAGGTGCACAAACAGACGTGGGGACACCCATGGCGGGGAGCATGGACGGACACGGGGACACCCACAGCGGGGCGCACAGATGCCCACGGGGACACCCACAGTGGGGTGCTCAGATGGACACAGGGACACTCATGGCGGGGTGCACAGACATGGGGGCACCCACGGTGGGGTGCACAAGCGGACAGGGGGACACCCTCAGTGGGGAGCAGACGGACACGGGGACACCCTCGACGGGGCGCACAGATGGACAAAGGGACACCCTCGACGGGGCGCACGGACGGACACGGGGACACCCTCGACGGGGCGCACGGACGGACACAGGGGACGCCCAGGGCAGCCCTCCCCCCTTTATCTACTTTGATGTCACCGGTCCTGACCCCCCGCTCCGCCTGCACCTGGGGGACCAGGCCACCCCCGGTCACCCACCCACTCCCCAGCCAGGCACCAGCCTCAG
>NW_009646638.1:138541-147477 GCF_000708025.1 Charadrius vociferus
TTCCCTCCCCCCCGAAGCCGCAGCACTCGCAGTGTCCCACATTGGCTGTCACTGCTGGGAGCGCACGGCTTCTGCGGATAGACTGGGCTGAGGATAGTCCTTGTGTGTTTTATACCGGTACCGGGATCAATATTGGTTCTTTAGTGTTATTAATTATCTAGTCTTATTCTGTTTATATTTCAGCCTTCAGTTTTTCCTTGTTTTTTTCCGATTCCCTTTCCTGTGTGGGGAGGGGTCATCAAGTGAGAGAATAATTATCTAAATGACAACAAATTGTGGGTTTCTCAAACCATAACAGTCCCTTCCAACTCAAACCGTTCCATGAGTCTAGCCTAAAACACAACCCCCAGCACACCCTCTTGTCACTTGGCTAATGAGGAACGGGGATGCAACGAGGTTCCCGCTGACGATCCCTCTGTCTGAGCCCTCGCAGATGGTGGACAGTCGGAGTATCCGGCTGTGTCCCGAGCAGGAAGGACACATCTGGTGGGGAACCACTGATCTGCACTTCAAATGTCGTGACGGGTTGTCTGGAACCTGCCATTTTCACCATTCTTTTGCCATACCTTTTGAATTGCTCATTTTAAAATGAATTATTTCTTATTTCTCTTTCTCAAACGTCGCTACCCAAGTCAGGCCCTCAGGCTGGAGCCCCAGCACCAACACGCTGTGCAAAACGACGTACTGGAACAGAACTCCGGTAACCATGTCAGATCCGAGGTTTGCTCCAGTTGTTTAGCAGAGGATAACATTTGGCACCTGAACCGCCATTCCCTTGCAAAGGTGTCTGTTTATTTCCCCTCCTTTGCCAACCTTCCCCCAGAGCAGGCAAGACCGCAAGTGACTCAGTGGGTTTCGAACATCTCATCGAGCTGTTTTGAAGCACTATTCCTCTTTTTGTGTATTTTTTTTTTTTAATTTTTTTTTTTATTACCTTACCAACTGTGCATTACAGGTTTGATTTCCTAAAGCACTGTGAACTATTGGAGCCTCTGCCCAAAACATTGGTGAAATTAACTATGAACGTATAACTGAGGTAGGTAATTATATGAATACGCATTATTCATACAAGTTAAATTTAATCTGGAAACCAACAAGTGCATCCGTTCACCTGTGTACAACGTGCTAGAGACCTTTAACACTTCACAGCACTACAAGTCAGATCTGAACTCCCAACGCACATCACAGCTTGCCACTCCCAGCTGCGCTGGGTCACTGCTGGCCCCTCTTGCACAGACAAGGCAAAGCGTGAAAAGCAGCTGGCAGACTGCTGCGTTCTGCTGAAGAAGGTTTTCACAAGGTTTCGTCCAGAAAAACCCTGCTCACAAGGTCTCATCCAGAGCCATGTGAAGTTACTGAGCAAGCGGGCTTCATACCGGCTCCGAAGCGGAGAACTCCAGCCAAAAGCTTTTGGAAAAGGAGCTTTTATTAAAAGGATCCTTTTTCGGTATGATTCATGGATGGGAGGAAGTTGTTCAGTGCTGAACGTGGCCGTGCAGACTATCAGATGTCACAGGTCCACAGCTGGGAAGAGTGCCGCAGTTCCGGTAGCGCTGTCGGTGTTTTGACAGATCCACACCAGTAGTCTCCCGGACGCTGTTTGTGCGGTAAGGACACTCCTGGCTCGGCTGGTGATAAGACACAAAAGCACCTTTTCATTTCAAGCAGCGCAAAATGCACCAAGAGGAGGATTGAAATGCTGGAGCAACCCCAGGAATGTGCCGTTGGAGGTCAGTCTGTTTTCTTTGTCAGTCTGTCACGGGCGCTGCAACATGGCACTCTGCTTCCTGAACAGCACCGAGGTTTCCACCAGTCCTGTGTTTTCTCAAATTCCACCTCAAAGTCCCAAATAGCAGCCTCGGGGCCGGTTATAATATCTGCCTCCCTTCTGTGCACTCATGGAAGATGACTGTTTTCCTCCTCCTCGCACAGCAGTCTCAGCGGTTCCTGGGCCAAGTGAGCTTCTTCCCCGCAGGCAGAGCAGATGAGGCACACCTGCTGTCCCCTCCTTGTTCCTGAAAGCACAGCGCAGAAGGGTTTAGCGACAGCGCAGGTCCGAGGGCACAGGAAACCCTGAAGGACCGTCACTTCCAAACACATTTTAAAAATAGAAACAAAATGAAAGAGTTGTGAAATGACCAGAGGAAAATGTCAGTGTCATTTAAAAAAAAAAGACATAGCCATAGTACTAAATTGCAAAGTTGTGGAAATTGGCCATTACATTTTCTAAGCAGCTGAAATGCAATTACAGTAACGATGATGAATTGCTGTAGCCCTGGGCTCTGCAGTTTTTCAGCCCCACTCTACTTTTTCCTTTTTCCCATTTTATCTTAATGATATATACATTAGTTTATCAAGGACTAATGGAAGTTCTAAGCCTTCCACAGCATCTTCTTCATAGTCATAGAGACAGAGGTGTTATCCCTAAACTGGTGACCTGATGGATCCTACAATAATTTATTAACTAGTTTTTCCATTTTTCATTGTTCTCCCATTAACCCCTTCCAAGTATATTCTTAGCATCAAGTCTCATCATTGGATATTTTTTATCTAAAGAAACCAGGGATGGCCCAAGATACTTCTCAGTTCATTCTCTGCTCGGCATTGCATCCACTGGGGCAGAACACCACCAGTTCCCTCTGTCTCCGAGAGGCTGCGGGTACAACGGTTGCCTGGCCAGTGGAATGAAGGAGTTGCTCAACTTCTGAGAGCTTTAATGGTGCAAGTTCCTGTGGGCGGGAACTCCCTCCTCTGCGCACCACAGCGGGCACAGTCCTGAGTGGGTTACCAGCATATTTCTACAGGAAAGAATTATCACTTAAGATAATCAGTTAAAATAATATCATTTTCTAATGATACTTGAAGGAGCTCCTCTCACCAGACAGCTTCTTAGCCTCTCGCTGCCTTGTGTTTCTCTTTGGTATGACAGGATAATAACAATGATCCACCTTCAGGAGGAAGGATCTTAAGTGTGCTTATTAAGAAAAATATATATGCTTTATTATTAAATGCATTTTTCAGGCAGCATTGTTGTAGCAACATGGCACTCGACACACAAAGCTGTTAACTTTTCCAAAGAAAAGATGTTCAGTATAAAATACTTTGAACATTTTACTTATTTTTAGCTCACTAGGCAAACAATATGGATTATTAGTTGTTATGGTTTAAGAAACCCATAACAATTTGTTGTTGTTTAGACAATTCTCTCACCTGATGACCCCTCCCCACACAGGAATGGGAATTGGGGAAAGAACAAGGAAAACTGAGGGTTGAAATATAAACAGATTTAATAGAATAAGACTAGATAATTAACATTAATAACACTAAAGAACCAATATTGATCCCGGTACCGGTATAAAACACACAAGGACTATCCTCAGCCCAGTCTATCCGCAGAAGCCGTGCGCTCCCAGCAGTGACAGCCAATGTGGGACACTGCGAACGTTGTGGCTTCGGGAGGAAGGGACGGGCTCAGGGCTGCGGCACCGGGGTGAGGAGTTCTCAGGATGGCAGCCGTCACGGGAGAGAGAGAACTCCTCAGCAAACTTCCTAATTTATACTGAATGTGCCGTTCGTGGTATGCAATAACCCTGTTGGCAGCTTGGGTCAAGCGCCCGGGTCTCGCTCCTCCTCATCCCCGCACCTGGTGAGCTGGAAAACACCGAGACCTTGAAACCCGCACACCGTGGCTGGCTAGAAAGTCACTATTTTCACAAATTCAGACACTAGTGTCTTCTAAAAGTGCAGTTTTCCCAAGCCTTAGAAGAGAAACTAGTCCTGTGTCGCTCAAACCAGGACATTAGTCTTTATAAATATAAGAAAACAATACAAGCAGACATAAAACAAGACTTCCAAACTGAACTGCTGGCATATCTTCAATATTGATGTCTTCAGCTTGTACTGCCAGGTACAGAAATGCCTTGCACAAACAAGGTGTCATCCATCATCTCCAGAGCAATGCTCTGTGCTGCCGAACCCCAGCAGAACTAGTATGTTCAATATAAACTCTGTAATGAGGCGCTGTGCTGCCATCACAGCCGGGTGTAGCACGTCTCCGGTTGAGTGCTGGATGGAGCTGGCTTCTCACGTGCCAGCCAGCTCCCACATCCTTGCAGAGCCAGGCCCAGGCAGCTGTGCTCCTTCCTGGAAACGCTGTCCCCAAAGCCGTTTTCAGTATTGGCTCAAAAATGCTGTCGCTGTTCCACTGAAATTTTCAGAGTCCCCAAAACTTTGTATCTGATTAGTCCTGTAATAATCATCCTTGATGTGTAGCTGTAGCCAAGGCATTTTCATTGTGCTCGCTTCCCTTCAGCAAAGTGTCACTAACAGTACATCTTGTTTTAAAACAGGGTTATTACAAGACAAAAAAAAAACCCTAAAATGAGACTGTTGGAAAATGTTCTGACAAAAATTATATGTATATAATAAAAATCTCATTATTTTCAAATTATTCATCTATTTTTCAAGGGCATGAGTCAGAGCACTCAGGATGACTGACAGAGTGGGTGCCTCTCACCTGGCATATTTTAAACAGGGGTGGCCTCACGCTGTGCTGACCCTGCTGTCCTCACTGCCTGCCATTTGGATTAAAGGCACAATGAAATAACTGCTTGTTTGGTAGGAGCAGAAAGAATGGAAGCAGCTACGCAAAGAGGAACACAGGATAAATACCATGGTCAGAGATGGGTCTGAGCACAGCATTCCGTTCGGGAATTTGTTAAAAAAAAGAAACGAGAGTTAAACTAGTAACACGTCAAGGTAAGGTGAAAGATGAAAAAAGAAACAAACCGGGAGAAGGAGGATGAAGAGAGCTGCTTTTGCATAGAAAACTGTCCAAAGGAGCCGGTTTGGAGTCCTGAGAAAGGAAACTACCCTGTGTTTCATGATCTGACTGCTCTTACAGAATCAGGTCTTGGTGCGTTGTTTGTGGTTTTTTAAGACATATCTGACCATACCATCAGTTTTTCAGCATAACAGAAACAGCCCGCAGAGCCTGAGTTTGGCTGTTTGGATCACAAGAGTGAAGTGTATTAAAGGTTACTGGATGGTAACAGGGGCAGGAAAGTACCCGACACACGTTTGGTTTTGCCATTTCTCGCTGTGCCAGGTGCAGATCGCTCGAGGATTGCGTCTCACATACAGGGTGGGCACAAGAGCAGGCCTCTGCGGGGCGGTGACCTGAGGGACCAGGCCGGGGTCATCCAGAACTGGATGCTGCCTGCCTCCACCACGATCACATGCGGATTTTAAATGCGCCCTTACTGAATAAAGCCAATAACTCAAACGACATTTGGGTTGCGACTGCAGCCCAAAGAGTATGTTTGCACATCAGGTATCCCTTTTCTTTTCACAAGCAGCCAAGTAGTAACTCAGTGGCTGTGTCTCAAACAGTAAGAGAGGTTCGGAGGGGACTTGTTGGGTCTTTAGGGTCAGCTCTCAGCTGTTGGTGGCAACTGCATCAGGGTAAGGCGGCTCTGGAAGGATGACCCAGAGCCTCAGGACTTGCGCTGTTGGAAGCTCCGGTGTTCTCATGTTTCAGCCCAGACTTTTCATGGCCATCGGATACTTGTTTGCTCTTACACTAACATCACCCTTGCTCTTAAGGGAGATGTGTTTACTTGTGTGTTTACTCCCTGAAGTTTCATAGAGAACAACTGTATCCCTCTCAGCATTCAGTTTTGTTGGCTAAACAAATTATTTCAAGATCCCTAAATAAGAAAAAAATCAGGATTACCCTGTAATTATTCTCCAGTCACATTTTAAGTTTGTGTCCCTTGATTAAAAGTGACCAGAGCTGCATGCATAATTCCAGAGAAGGTTGCAGCAGAGCTTTGTATAATGGTGTTAACATTTTCCCCTTCTCCTGGAGATATCTCAGCTGATATATGCTTTTCGTCAGAGCTGCTTCATATTGGGACTTCTGTCATCTTGAGATCAACAAATACACCCAGATTTTTCTCTTCTTCTGTCATTTCCAACTGATGAGCTCCCAGCTTGCAGCAGAGATTCTTGTTAGTAATTCCCAAGAGCATGACCTTGTACTTTCCACTATTAAATTTCATCCCATTTCCAATGTGCCAGCACTCAATCTTATTCAACTCTTCCAGCAATACAGATACTCCCTCCGTAGTGCTGGTGCCTCCCAACTTTGTGCCATCAGCAAATGCCATCACCTCACTTAGAGCTTTTGTTCCAAGGCCTGACTGAAAAATACTGTGCAAGATAAAAAGAACGCAAGACATGCCTTGCTGGGTGAGCCGAGTGGTCCCCGTGGGCCAGCACTCTTTCTCCAAGAGGGGCAGTCAGCGATGCTGTTTGGGGAGAGCGCTGGAGCTCAGCCACTTTCTGCTCTCTCTTCCCTTTGCACTCCTCACACAGCCACAGGTGGTGTATGTTTGAGGTGAATTCCCTGCCTTTTCCATGTAGCTATTTTTTTATGGACGTGCTCTCCATTCATGTATTGAATCCATTTTTGAACGCCCTGATAGTCTCCAAGTCTGTTCTTAAGGAGCTCAGCTCCACCCTCACAGTCTACCTTTCCAGGCAAACTATTGCCATCTGTCTGTAGCTAGCTTCTTACCTACCAAAGAAACTATACCTTTGCCATGTGGCATTGTATTTAATATCCTATTAAACCCAGTTAGATTAAATCTATCGTATATCCACTGTCTAGAAAACAATTATCAAAGGTATAATCTTAGTTAAACACAAGCTATCTTTAGTAAGGCAATGTTGCATTTCACTTTATTTTCCACTTACTTGTCTATCCCCAACTACTTTTTCCTTTACATTTTTTTCTAAGCTTTTAATGTTCTTGAGGTCAGACTAACAGGTGTCTAAATGTCGGGATTGCTTTTCTTTCTCCTGCTTAAAAACAGTGCTTTGGTAGTTCCACAGTAATTCATTACCACCCTCAACCTGACAAATAAAAAACTTTGTACTGGATGAGTGAGGATACGTTCCAGGTCTGTCAGAACCGTAGGCTTGGGAACACCTCGTTCCCTGAGCTGCATGGCAGGTTCTCACAGGCCTTGCTCTCCCTTTGGGTACAGTAATTTCCATTTCCATAAAATAATACTCATTAGCTATCATCCTTTGCCCCAGTCACCATAGAAAATAGAGGCAAAAGGCATTTAATGTGGGGCCATACCTAATATTTATTTAAAAATAGTTTGGAAAACAAGATGTGGAGAGACTCGGAACACAAGACGTGGAAAGCCTCCATGCGATGTCTTTAACCGTATCGGTAAAGATAATGCCAAAGATGACAATTTGTGTCACTGAAATAAGCAGCTGGAAGTGCACAGCTTTTCCTGTCACAGTGACAGCTCTCCAGCAAGTTCCCCCTCTTCAAAAAACAGAAGGAGCAACCAGCAGGTTCAGCTGCACCAAAGCCCCGGGTCTCCAGGATTCAGCTTCCTGAAGTAGGTCACATTTGATCTCCATCCAGGCATACTGCAAAAGGCAGCCATTTAAAAGGGAGCTTTCAAAATTCATATTCTGCTTCCTAATGTTGTCAACACACATCCTTTTCAGATACAGCTATACCGGCCGAACGTTTTTTCATTGCTTTTGGGTATAAACAGGCCAGGAATCCTGTTTTTCCCTTCAGTTACCTGTATTTCTTCCAAAGTTCCTCTGAAGGTACATATTGACATTCAGATCCCATTTGCATTCAGATGATGGCCTGTTGTTGGAAAAAATCCCTTCAGAGGGGCTGATTAACTTCCTTTCAAATGTTTACTGTCCCTGACCAAGGGTGCGAAACCAGAAAACAACTCATTGCGTGGCTTATATCTGAGTTTAAAGACATGGGATCCTGTATTTTGTATTGTTCTCTCTGAACATTAATGCTACTTCTAGCTTAAACATGACTTAATGACAGACTGAAGTCCATCTGTTACAATGACTAGCCTTGGACTCAGAGGGAGAGTCCTGTGGATAATTTAGGAGTGCATTTTGTAGTTACTAGCAAGCAAGCATTTCATTTCAGATCAAGGCAAACATGAGGAGCAGGTGGAAATATCTCTCAAAAGTACAACCTGACCTACATACGGTACGGTAAATTAAAGATATATATAAAAATAAAGCAGTAATGATCCATCACATTTGCAACAAAGCCCAGATACAAATCTTGCTGCTGAAAAGGAACTCTATTGCACAAGGCTTAGTTAAAGCTTCAGTTTGGAAACTGCAACGCTTCCTGCCAACCCTACCCTGCTACCTCTGACACTGCTGCCATTTTTTCTTGTGCCCTTCTGTTGCTTAACGCCCATATCCCTTTTGCTTTATCACTTGTCTCTCAATTTCCATGTATTTTTTGGCTCTCGTGCCTTACGTTGGCTCCCTGCTCTCCATTACCTCATGCTCTAGGAGCTGCGGGCTGCTCAGGGTGGCTTGGACGGTACATCTACTGATGGCACAGGGCCACACATGTTCCTACAGCTGAGCTGAATGTCACAAAAGCAAAGGAGGAAAGCATTGGGCGGAAGGCCTTGTGCGCAAGAGTGGCTTTTATAGTCAGACGGGGGGTTTCTCCGAGGGTCGCGAGGGCTTTGGAGGACTCCCAAGGAGGTCGCCAGGACCGCAGGACGGTGCGGGCTGACGTCTGTTCCCGCAGCTCCCCTCAGCACCCGCCTCCAGCCCACCTCCACTCATTACCTGCCTCACCAGCTTGGCCGCAAAACCTTCTCCCCGCACACCGCCTGTCCCACCGCATCGCACCTCCCGCCTCAGCGGGGCTGCGGGCCGCCGAGGGCCGGCCCTCACGCCCCTGCGGGCGGTGAAGCACCCCCCCCACCCCCCAGGGTGATAAAAGGAGGAAGGGGCAACTCAGCTCCACCCGCGGAGGGAGGGCAGCTGTGGGGATGGCCGCGGTTGTGCCTCCCGAGGGGACGGGGAGCGCTGAGGAGAGCGGCGCCGCGGCCGCCCCCTCA
>NW_009646638.1:148166-160232 GCF_000708025.1 Charadrius vociferus
CCGCTCGGCTTCTCCCGCCGCTTTGGCCGGGCTGGCAGTTGTGTACGGGGCCAAAATTCCCCTTCTCTCTACCAGTGGGACTTGTTAAGGCTTTTGATTTATATAGTTTTGGGGCTTTAATTGTGCCTCTTCCCCATGTTCCTCTTAACAGTCCTGTTCTTTTGATGGGATCTGAGCAGATGTTGCCCTTCTCTGGTAAGTCGTGGCTTGCCTCCCCCCCCCTTCCCCTAACATGGGGTTTAAGTTTTTCCATTGAAGTCGTTCTCTCTTCTGTTCGTTCTCTTCGGGAATGTTGTTTTATCAGCAGATGGGACCTCATGTTCCTTCACATTTCTCTGTACAGGAAACTGCTTTCTTTCCTTTTTATGCACACTTCCCTCACTGGGGAGGAGGCTGGGTATGAGCTTATAGCTCTTGCACACCTCAGGTCTGATAGGTGCTCTTCTCCTCTGTGCTTCACCTGTTTGTTTTCTTGAGCGATGAGCCCGTGTAACCATGTGAATAAGGCTTTCTTTAGAAGAAAAGAGCTTGTCTAGTGAATCATGTCAGGTAGTGCTGAGTGGTGAGGTGCAGCTTGGCTTTATGGTAAATATAAAGGCATATTTAAATGCCTAGGTGAGCCCATTGGGAAGGGATGGAGGTGTGACTGAAGGAGCTATGGCAGGTTTCTTGTAATGCCTGTTATGCTCTCAGCTTTAGATAAAGAGCTGAGGTGCCTTTCGTCTGTTATTAAAGCATGTGCTGTAGTATTTGAAAATTAACTTTTTTTGGTAGAGGTGAAGGAGTTTTTATGAAGGAGTGCTTGTAGATAACTTGAGGGGAGGAGGCTGACATCTGATATCTGCATGGCTTCAGCTGTTACTGATCGCAGTGGTTTTGGAAGATAGAAAAAAGTGCTTTCTTTCATTGCACAGGAAATACTGTGAACTAAGTGTTGAAACTTTCTGCAGATAAGTAAAGGCGGGGCATGGGATTCTCAAATGCTTCAGTGACAAGTGTTTCTGTGTGCCTGCTTTGGAGTTTGGGGAGGGGCAAATGTGCAGGAACAGTAATGTTGAGCAGTGGTGGGTTTTTGAGTGATTGCACTAAAAGTTGCTCTTGTCCTCCTGCAAATTATAGGAGTGATATACTGAGAATCAAGCTTAGTTCTCTTGCTGGTAGTGTTACATGTACCAATCTAGGATACTGTTAATATCAATTACAATAACTGTCTGCACTAGAAATTACTGAAGTATCAATGTTAGGAAGTATCAGTGTTAGCCTGCTTAAGTAATATGCTATGTAACCCACGAGTGATACTGAGTAGGTGCAATAGGTTAGCTTGATAAGCTCTCATTTTATTTTTTTTTCTGTAAAAATGGCCATCCGTAGCTGGAGATAGGCACGGAGCATGCCCGAGCTTCTGAAGATGAGAAGATACACTATTTTATCTCAGATCTCATTCCACCTACATGCAACCCGGGATGGTGGAGAGAAGTATGTTGTCAGCCCTTTAAGAGTAGGAAGAACATGGCTATGCAGTGCTTTCCTGGCAATTAACCTGGAAAAAAGGAGTAACTTAAGGAGAAGGGTATTGTTTGGCTGCTGGAGTACTGGGCAGAAGCCTGACAGGTCTGCTGTAGCAAGTAATAAGGGATTGTCTTCATGGAGTGAATTGGGAGTAACTGGGTTAGCCTCCAGCACACAGTTTGAGATCTTTTCACCTGCAGAGGTCAAAGGGATGCGATGGCTGTTCCTGCTCTGGTAGCTTCCTACTGGGATGTGTAACTGGATATAATGAGATAGGTCTCTTCTAATTGATGTAGGTGGTGTCTTCCAGAGCGTGACTCCAAGTGGTGCATTACTGCTTACCAAATACTGTAAACTAGAATGAAAAGTCCAGATACTTACATATGCACTTGTTTCATAGTTGCTTTCATTGGCTGAATCAAAGTAATATAAGTTATGTTTCTTTCAAAATAATCTTCTAAGTACTAAATTTTCTAAGCCATAATGTGCAACTGTTCTGTGTTTGTCTCTAGTTGGAGTAGCTGGGGGTGGAAAGACTTGCCTGTTAGATCCCATGTGGGTTTTAACTCTTGAGAAATGAGCTTCATGGTTTGTAATTCCACTCATCATCTAGCTATTGATGCCATAACTTCCCAGTGCTGTCAGGAAAACTTTAGGAATATGCCTAGCACTCAATTCATCTTGCAATTCTTGTGAATTAACTGGATTGTTTAAAAAATAACTATTTCTTTATCTTTGTGGTGGTTCAAAATTTCAGGGCGATCAAGTGGTTTGCACGAAAGTGAAGTTAGTACTAATTCAGGAATTTGAAATAATCATTCTTTACTGAGGCTTCCTATGTCTGGTAAAGAACTGAAGACCCCAATTCCTAGTGCATTACAGCTTCTGCCTTGGATGCATCGCTCCTGAATGGTGCAGGATTGCTGCATCCAGGCTGGTGTATTGACTTGCGTGCATGTCTGCTGCTTGTGGGATGGGCAAAGGTCACAAACTACAGCATCGTTTGGTGTCAACTGTCCTTATGCGGAGTCTAGTTGATAGCAGAAACACCCAAGACTTTGTCCCCTTGCTTTGGGGTGGACAGTGGAGAAGGACTGGCAGAATGTACTTGGTATCATAGAAATCTAATCGTAAGCTAGAGCATGAGTAGCCCAGACCTGTTCTTCCCCTCATCTGTTAATACTTTCTGGTAGTGGTATGAAGGAGGTGAACACCAACTGGCTGTAGTGATTGTGGGAGGTAATGTTTTATCCCATAAGGAAGGCCTCAAGTTGGTCCCTCCTGATCAGAACAAGAGGGAAGAAGAGCCCATAGTAGCAGGAAAGAAGCGTGGCATTATCTTGTTGAACCTGGTAGTGTTTTTAACCTTTAGTCTGTCGTGAGGTGTCTGGATTGTGTTGCTCTGAGCTAGAGGTGCTCTGTTCACCTTCGGTAAGCAGCAATATGTGCCTAGAAGTGAAGCTTGGACCTGCAGCTCTACACCATGCAAAGTGAGCTGGGGAAGAAAAGCGAAGCAGAAGGCTTTCTGGAACGTTAATTGAAATGGATAAGCTATTTCTGGAGTCACTGATGTCCATCAAAAAGCACTGTTTTTACAGGCTTAACTTAAAATACCGTTGCTGGTACCTAGCTTCGGTTCTTTGTCTGAAACACTTCTGACTGAGAAGCTTAATTTAAAGTTTAGAAAGCAGCAGTTGGTTCGACATGTGAAGGTTGACTGCAAGTTAAGCCGTTAACTGGAAGTATGCTCTGGAGGTCTTATTGGGGGGGCAACTGAACACTTCAGGGGCATTGGCCCTCATGGGTGTTAGTGGTGAAAGTAGTTGCAACAAAGTAAGCTTGGTATGATCCAGTTTGAAGTTTTTCTGAAAATTTTTTTGTGTGTGTGTATATATGCATGAGTGAGGCAATGAATGAGATTGTAATAGCTATCATGTAGCTGGTGGAACCCTTCCAAACTCTGATAAGGGGGGAAAAAAATCCCAACCAAAACCCTGAACAAGACTGCCTGAAAGGTAATTCTTGCCCTTCATTAGGAGAGTTGGGTTTCAGAAGACTTGAAGCTGCATGGCCTTTGTTAAGCGATATTGCGGCGAAACTTGTACAAGCTGCTGTGCTGAAGTATTACCACTTTTGAAAAAGTTAATCCTTTGAACAAGGTTCTAGTGGAACTTAATTTTAGAGAAATTACTCTGTTTTTTCCCTTGAGTAGGAATGAAGTGAAAAGCTGTAAAGCAGCACTGATAGGATGGCTTGGGGGCAGGCTGTCGCACTAGCTACCGGTCATGCCAGTAATGTAATGATAGCTTAAATAGTGTCCTCAGTAACACATGCTGCTAGATCTCAAGTAGTATTAAACTCCCTTTTTTAGAGACGTGAAACCAAAAATATTGAATTGCAAATACTTTAAAATATAATGTTTCTGTTTGGTTTTAGTTGAAAGTGGACAGAATGTCAAAGAAACCAAGCCTTGGAGAAGGCGAAGCAAGCTGTCTTTTGCCTTGCTCAGCACATCTCATTGTCATTTTCAGTGTTCATTGTGATGGACTGACTAGCCACGATGAGAATGAAGTTGGCCGTGCTGCTGACAGCTTTTATCTGAGATGCTGATCTCGCTGATGCTTTCACTGATTTTTGTGACATCAGTTCTTCATTGAATTATTCTCCAGTGTGTGAAGAGCATGGTAGTGCTCAACTTCAGGGGTTTTAGCTCTTATGTATCTTGTGAAGCGTTAGAACTAGTGCTAGCAGCAAAGTCTGAACTTAACGTGGAAAATTATCCTGTCACCTATGGAATTAGCTTGAAGCTAGAATGAAATCAGAAACTTGGTGTTAGTTCTCGGTGCGGTATGAGGAGCTAGCTGGGTAGTTTGGGAGGGCAGTCAGGACAGACCACCACCATGGCTGGGGTGTGCTCTTATAGCTAGAGCTGTAACAGGCAGCGTTTGAATGCTTGATCTTCTGAGACTGAACAACAAGGCAGGCTGCCACGGGCCTCTGAACTTCCACAGCATGGCCTAGAAGAGAGGGAATATCTGTGTAGGAAAGACTTGTGTTCCGATACTTGAACTTGGATATTTTTTGACTCTTCTTCCTTACTGTTGTGTGTATTGATTTCAAGCTGTATATTCTGTGCTCCCCTCCATTCGATTTTAGTCCAGTCATTCCTGCACTTTCTGCAGAATGAGAGTTTCCGTAGGGTTGGAGAGGGCTTCTCCACGGAATCTCCTCTAGTGCGGTGGCTGGTGCCAGCTTCTGGGGAGAATAAGTGGAAGCCTCCAGTGTGTGAACAGCTAGAAAGCTCTTTTGCTTCATGGGCAAGCACATGAATGTTAAAGCTCTTGCAGTACTGTCTTTTTTTTTTTTTTTAATCTTCTGGCAGAGCTTTAAAATAAGAGGCTGATTGCGTTTTAACTTGGTTACAGGAAGAATCAATTTAAATGTGCTTTTCTGCCTGCTGGATTAGGTCCCTGAGAAGGCATGGGCTGATCAGCGTACCTATTAGATCTTGGGAGGTAGAAGCAGGATTCAGGAACTTGGGTTCTTGAGCTGGGGCAGTTCTGCAGGTGCATGGATCTGCAGCTGCAGGCACCTGGTAAACTCCAGGCTGAACATACTCTGGGAATGTTGGATATCTTGAGCTGGGGTTTTTGTATTGGTTTAATTTCAGAACTAAAGTTATTCTTTACTGGTGCGGTCTCTAGCTGATGTGCAGGGTCTGCCCTCTCATGTTCTCCTTTGTTTAGCGCTCACTGGGAGAGAGAATTGGAAAATGCTTTTCACTTTAATCTTAGCTTTCTGTGTTCCAAGGAAACATTGTCAAAGTAACTTGCTACCTCTGTGTGCTTCTCCCATGCTGTGAGCACACTATCCCCATGGATAAGACTTCTACCAAAGGCGCTCTTGTTTGTGGTCTGTCTTATGCTATTTTAAGACTGTGGAAAGGTTTTCCTGTGGGAAAACCAGTGAAAAGCTATAGATCGTGCTTTAACTGAGACTTCTGAAAACTAAATAGCTTGAAATGGAGAGTTGTGGCTAGGGTGCCTGTCTGTAGGATGAGGTCTAATAATCTCTTAGTAGTTTTGGCTGTTCTGGTACTCTACAAGGTTTAGTTCCTAGAACATATAGTTGGTGGTGGTGGGGGGGAAGTAATGCACTTCAAGTTGAATTTGTGCAGGAAGACTGCTGCATTGCCATAATTAAGTCTTTGTAGTTTTTCTTTCTAATGCCAGAGATTTATGCACTGGTATAAGCATTATTTATAGAAACACTGTTAGAACAGTTTTCTGTTGCCCTTTTGTGGGCCTCACTTGCTTCTCCAACTTTGGGACTAGAAACTAGGGCTATAATCAAAGCATTAATTCCGTAGTGTTACCTGAGAGGCCAGAGCTTCAGGAAGAAACAAAAATAGTTTCTCTTTCACTATGCCTTTAAAAGAAGGGTTTGACTCATGTGTCAACTGGGAAAAGGCAGGCTCTTGACAGAATGAGACTCTTTTCTCCAGTGCTGCTTTCTCCACTTGTGGAGGTGCCTGGGGGAAACTGCTCCCAGTCACCTGTGCAAGGAGCGGACAGAAATGCCCGTCTGCATGCTGAAAGGCGTCGGTGGAAATCAAGTCGGTGAAGACAAGATGCCCTTGGTTGGCTGTCTGACTACCCTGGGAGAGTGGAGCAAAGGCAGGACTTGCCTGCAGGGTGTGTTGCATTTGCTATCTCCCCAGCTCACCCCTGCCAGCAGCCTTTTATGTAGGGGTGATGTGGATCACAAGCCTTCCAAGTCCTGTGAGCATGACTCTTCAGTTTCTCTGTGGTTTGACTGTTGTGCGCAAGTAAGATTCTTATTTTTTGGGGGGGGTATCTGTACAGCTGGTGGCAGGATTTCAGAAAATAGATGGAAAATCAGATCTTTCCTTGAGTCTTTCTGTCATGTGGAGTTTAGCACCTCATAGGAGAGGGGCAGACTACTAGAATTTTGATTTCGGTTATTTAGTTGCTAGAATATTGTAGCTGAAAGTACTGGAGAGTTGAGTAAAATTGAAGACTGACTTGAAGAAATAATACTGAAGACTGAGCACCTAGAGAGATTAAGAAGAAAATACTTATACCTACTGTCACTGCAACTGTTTAACTGCAGAATCTTAATACCTTAACATCTTACGGTCCGTCTTACGTGGGTAAGATAATTCTCTATTTTTGAAGTGAAGCCTCAATTTTGTTGTATGGAAGATGTTGGAATGATCCGGTCTACTAGTTGGTCTAGCGTTAAGCTGTGTCGTATCACTTATGCTGCCACTATGTGCCTTCAAACTGAGTTTAAGTCCTAAGTTGCTCATGGAAGTGGTTGCAGCTAGGTTTGGAATCGGTGGAAAACATTTCCCTGGAATTTCTGATCTGGTAGTTAGAAGGGGACCAGCAGCCTGACTCTCCTTGTTTTCTCTGCCAGTAGATGAGGAAAGGGAGTAAGCTGGTTGCTGTGGCTGTCTGATTTCATCTCTTGTAGCCGTAATTGACCTAAATGTGTACCTGTGAAAGCTTTACTTATTACATTGCTATCTGTAAGCTTGTAATTGCTATCATTGAAACTTACACCTGAGATAAAATGAGATGCTGTGGAGTTCTGCTGTTTGTAATTATACTGTTTGTTAAATCCCTGGTAGAGTGTTTGCTTTGAGATCTTTTCAGACCTGGTTCTGGATTTGTTGCAACTGAAAACTGTCTTCAGTTTTACTTGCCTCCAGCCTTCAGTGTCTTCTCTAACTTGCAAAACTACTGTTAGCAAAGCTGACTTTCACTGTTCTGTGGGTTCTGCAAGTTCAGGCTTTTAAAATACTTTTCTATCTCCCGACAAGGAACAGATGATCCAAAATGAGAAGCTACAAAAAGAAATCTAACCTCCATATCACAGAGCAACTTTGCTTGAAAGTTGATATGAGGACACTGCTCTATCTGTTCTGCTGTCCAGAACATTTGCTATGGTCTGAATAAAGTAGGAACGTTTTTGGTCTTGTGAGCTGTTTGCTTTGCTTTTATTCTATTTGAGTTTTCCTTATTTACTTTTTTCACTTCTGAGACAAATATGTTAGTGTAATGTACACATTGTTAAACTTCTGATCCAAAAAACCTGACTGAAGTGTCTAAGCAGATTGCAATTCTAGGTTATTTTGATTATTTGCCTTTGATAAATGGAAGCTGAAAGCAAGTGAAGTGTACTTAATGTAAACTTGCAAGTTTATTGCCTCGGCCTGCAGATGTTTTACTACTTTCCATCTAAGCACTGTGCATGTCTTTTTAGAGTGGATAAGCTTTTCATCAAATTAATGACTAATCCTTATCAAGCAAGCGTTCATCTTGACAATTAAGCATTCCTGTTCTTAATTGTATGATGATTGGTGGACATACTAGTCATGAGTCATGAGTACATTTGAGAATTCAGATTCTTAATTTTCCCTCACTGCTGGTAGCAGGAATTTGCTGTGAACAGGGCATTATATTCTGGTTGGATACCCATTATAATTAAATGATCATCTTTGTCTATGTTCAGTGAACCTTTCTTTGAGTAACTTCCAAAAGAATGCACCTTTTTGCACTTTGGGAAAATCTGAACTGTCTGAGGAAAAAGGAGGAAGATGGAACAAGGTAAATATTTTTGAGGTCTGCTAGGCTTTCCTTGTAGGTTTGGCTAGTGGATTATGGTCAAGGCATAGTTGTTTCCTAATGCAGAATACAATAGCTTGCTTGTTTTCTTTTACTTTGGACTGGAATCTCTTAATCCCTTCAGACTCAAGCATGAGTATCACATGATTTGGAGGTGTTTGGTTAGCGTACTTCGCTGCTGCAGAGCATCCCTGTACAGAACAGATGAGTAAATTGGGACTGCAGGGAGAAACCACATGGAAATTTTCAGTTTTGGAGATCCATGTCTGAGTTTTTAATATTTTGTTGCTGCGTCGTGTTCTGGCAAAACCAAGGGGAAGCATCTGGTCTGGTAGACTTCTAAGTAAGGAAGGAGATCAGATTTCTGCTCTAAAACTCCTAGTTCGTGATAAAAAAAAGGACTACAACTTCAATATCTCGATGGTATACCCATACATTCAGTGTAACTACAAATGCTTCAACCATATATTAGGGTATTTGTATGGAAACTTCCTTGTAGGAAAACCGTGGTGGTACAGCTAATCATAGGTCCTTCTTTTAGAGTCTGTGACCGTGTGGGACATCAGTGGATATATAGCTGTATAAGTAATAACCCATAAACCCTTGTTAAAGAAAAAGATTAATAAATATTCAGTAACAGATAATTACAGAAAATAGTAGCTTCTTCTATAGCTGCACAATGGTAACATCATGCCTGGTCACTGTCATGTTACTTTTTTTCCCCCCTTCAGTTCTGCAGGCTTTAGTAGCTGGAACCGAAATAGGAACTATGATGAATGTTGATACTTGATGTGGGGAACTGCTAAATAGTGAGAGGACTAGACAAGATGAGTAAGCTGTTGAGGTTTTCTAAAGTAGAATAGGATTCCCTAAAATGCTGAAATATGCTAATGAACTGAGAATCGTAAAAAAAACTCCTGTGATTTAGAAGATGCTGTCCTTGACTTTTGCAGATTTTGGTATGTTAAGCACCAGATCACTGTGGCTTTGCTTGGAGGTGGTTCAGTTCCTGATTCTACCAGCAGCTGAAGCCTGCTTCTTCCCAAGCTGTTTCCCTCACATCGAAAGAAATGCAAAAATAATTGGGGAGCTCTAGTCCTGGTGGCTCTGTACTTAGCTTATTATTCCAGGCAAATTATCTTTTGCTTCTCAAGTGTTGACTGGTAGGCTGGTTTGAGCTGTCTAGCTTTTGACTGCTGGGTCATTCTAACTCCTCTGCAATATTTTTATCACATAGGAACTTCTTCCTATGGATTCTTGAAAGGCTGGCGATAACCTGATGGTGGAAGGGTCTAAGGATGGGAATTCTTTAGTAATTTGCTGAGAGAAAAAGGCAATGCCAAACCTGCTGTTGTAATCAACTTGGAGTAGGAAGCAATCTTGAAACCTGCTTGATATGGCGCTTCCCTGCAGCGGGTGGTGAGGTTCATTACTGTCACTGCGTGGGGTAGGTGTGGTGCTCCTGTGGAGGACTCGGCCTGCAGAGTTGTCGACAAAGGACAAAAGGATTTTGCTTGATTTGACAAGTGTAAGATTGGTATAACAAGGACAATAAGAGCTATTTCTTGCTTTCATTTTTTAAGACTAGTTTTTTAATAAGCTGTTTGTATAAGGTACAAGTTTAGGTGCTCCCATCCTTTCTGAGGGTCACACCCAGAGAGCAGTCCTATTAAAATTAATAGTGCTATTGCATCATTCCTTAGACCGCCACGTTCTCATTCAGCACTAAGGTATGAAGACTTTTCCTCTTGCATAAGACAACTTAATTTGTTCTGGTTGGGGAGGAAATAGTTTGGCAGTCCCCAAAAGAGTAAGTTGCATGCTGCTCTGCCCTGTAGCTTATTTTTCTAAATATTACTATTTCAAGTTACTGTCCAGCTTGCTAGACTCTTAGTGTGTACAGCTGCCTGAGACTGGACCACTGCTCCCACAGAGGTGGCGACTATCTGGCCAGCCCTTGCTTTACTGCTTCTAGCATACTTTTTGCTTCTAGAGCCAAATTGTTTGGCATTCAGATTAGACACCTACTAAGGCTAAGCCTTATGTACTTGAACATATTTAAGAACCCCAAAATTCCAATATGGCTTAATCTAGTTGTCTCCTTTCAGTCTCTAAATATTTATAACTTATTTTTTTTCTAGTTCCTCCACCAGAATTCAGTTTTTAGTCTCCTTATGAGATGCTTGCTACCATTTGTCAATCCCCACAGACCGAGCAGTGTACAGGTTAAGAAGTAATTTTTGTAAAAATATGCTGCAGATTCAGTAACATTTGTTTTTGAGCTAAACTGGCTCCACTTACTAAAAGCAAGGAGTGATAAAACACTTCTTGCCAAAAGAAGTCGATCGTAAGTGACTTGTATCACGAAAAGGGCAAGTAGGGACTTAAGTTTTTTGTGCAAGAATTACCATATTAGCAGTAAGCAGGTGGGCTGGGCAGAATCTAGTTAAGCTTACAATTTAAAGAAAGGCCTAATGCCAAAAAACCCTTCCAAAAAACTAATTTATGTGCTTAAACTCCACAATTTTTATACTGACACTTGCCAAAACAATTAAAGAATTCGTAGAGCTGGTTTGACTTTCCAGACTGGGTTTGGAGCGCTGTAGCTGCTTCTGCAGGTGCAGAGAATACTCAGGTCTGTTCAGGTAGGTTGGTGAGTCTCAGTGGTTTTATTGCTGGAAACATTTTTGAGGAGCCTGAAGACGTTGCTGTGAAGCACATCTGTGGTGCAGTTGCAGATGTAGCCAGCTGGGGTTTTTTACTGCTTGTAAAAGGTCAGCTTTGAACTTTCATGAATTGATGGACAGTAAACTTTAACCCGGTGTTGTAGCACCTGTTTTCTAGAACTTAGAGCCAGAAACTTTAACTCCAGAAAACTTAGGAGGAAGAATAGGGTCCCTGTGTGAGGTTGGTGTTGTTAACATCTGCTTGACTCTTATTTGTAGCTCACTAAAAGGCAAAAGGTGCTGGAATACCCTAGGGCCTGTTCAGAGAAGGCTTGCTCAGCTGAACAAGGATAAATTGTGGTAAAACAACTCAGTGCATCCATCATGTTAGCAAAAGAAAACACAATCAGCACTGTATTTCAATAGCAATTAGTCAGGTTTTGCCATTCTATTCTCCCCCAGGTGACTTTATGCTAAATATTGTTGAAAGACTTGACTTAGCAGAGTTTGTACATGTTGAAACAAATATGATGGATTGAAACTTGTCTCAAGAACCTGCTGCATGTTAGCTGACCTCCAAAGAACCTCTTTACCTGGAACCCCTCAAAAGTCACGCCCATGACTTGGTTACATTGATTTACTTTTTTATAACATTTTAACCACAAATAATAAAGAATTTAAACATCATACTGATAGTTTATTGCCTCTAAGAATGTAGAAGAGAAAGCTGTGAATCTTTCTGCGAAGCTGGGAATCCATACATCGTGCTGGGTGAGTGACAGCTCAGCCTCAAAATGGAATTCGGAGCATCTCTGCCATGTTGTAAAAAGCTTGTTGCCTGGTGCTGATCTGTTCCTCCAACATAGAGCTTTTTGTAACCTTTAAACTCTGAGTATAGAATAGGAATTTATCCTGTCAAAACCTGCATTTGTTTCGAGAGTTAGCTCCTACTTACTCACCTATGTCCTACATCTCTAGATCTCGGTTATTTAAATACCAAGGTGTGTGTCACTCTAAACTTACTGGGTAGGTAAGTTTTTTCCTTTAACAGAAAGAAGTAGATGTGACCTGTAACAAACAAACAGCTGTGCCTATCTTGTTACACCTTTTTCATTCTTCAGTTTTGTTTACATACAGTGTTCAACTTCTAAATTAGGATTTAAGAGTTGGTCTGCTGATGAGGTTTTTTTGCCTGTGAAATCCTGGAGATTTTTTCCAAATTCTTTTGAGATGAAGAG
>NW_009646638.1:160300-175764 GCF_000708025.1 Charadrius vociferus
AAGAGCGTCTAACTTCAGCTTTATCTTGGAAGGGATGTATTTTACATTGTATCTGATGTCAATTTTACAGGCATTCTTTTTTGGGAGGAATGGGGAAAAGTCCTTACTAATGCCTCATCTAAACAAAATAGGCTGGATGAATACCGTAACATACACTGGGTACGTGGATTATCTTGAAAATGAGTGCTTGATGGTGAAGTAGATTGAATGGAAGGGTCTGAAGGTCTCAATTCTGAAGTAAGGAATGAGTCTCCTAATTTGTCTCTCTGGGTTTGCCCTACTTTCAAGCCTCACTGAATTTGCGAAGGGAGAAATAACAGGGTGGTTTTGTGTAAAACAGTAGGCTTCAATTATATCCTTTCTCAGTATTTTGAGGCAGTTTGGTGTAAAGTTTTCACAGAAGTGTTGCTCATACTGAGCTGCTGGGATGGGCGTTAAGGTGAATTAAGTTCATCACAACTCAAATGTGGTTCTTTCTCCTCCTTCTAGTGTTTTAACTCCTTGTCATGAGTGACACAGCCTTCCTTGCAGACAGACCTGAGGTAGAAATGTGCAACTTAACCTTTGTTTCAGTATTGCTTCAGCCCGTTGCATCTTCTGAGTTCAACTTGCGGTCTCGGTGCTGTGTTCAGCATGACTAGACTGATATACTCTGAAGGGGGATTTTTAATACAACGCTTCTAGACCAACGATGCTGCAAGTAAAGCATCGAACAAGTGCTTCTGCAGTGCTTTGTCTCGCTTCTGCAGGTAACCTGGTCCCTGTCCTAAAGTGAAGCTGCTGGCTTACAACAAGCTGTCCCTACGCAGAGTGCCACCATGGTCAAGAGAGGTCCACGCTACTAGCGCTGCTCTGCGCAGTGGGCAATGAGCTGGGGATACCAGCTGCCTCGTGGCACTGGGGTGCTGGGCTGAACTTCTGGTACAGGAAAGCCTAAAGGGTACCCGTTACTGCTGATTTCAAATTATCCCTCACACGTGCAACTCCTGAAGCTGTTCTGTCTCTGTCTGCTGGAGTTTGAAAGTGTTGCCTGCAGAATGTGCAGCTCTCCCAAGGTTTGCCTCTGCTGCCCTCGGGCACGGGGCGCTCTACCTGTGGTGCTGCTCGAGTCGGACTTGAGATTTATGCAGGAAGTGGAAGCAGATGCATTCCTCTTTCTCCGAACTATTTTATTAATTGTTAACTGAAACAGTTGAATCGCTGGGCTTTGTTTAGTATTTGTGGTAAGATTTGATAGGTTACATGAGAAATGCTCCTGTGTTTTCCGCAGACAAAATGTGCTTAGTCCTTGTGGGTTATGGAGTAGTGGGTTATTGGATTTGTGGATGTTAAGGTGGCTATGTATCTAATTCAGTACTGAGAACTAGTGCACTGAAACTTCATATTGGAAAGTTATTCAGTAACTCTGCTTTGGTCACTGAGCTGCAAAAAATAATGCTGGTGGACTTAGCAAGGTTAAATGAAAAATGTACAAAACACAAATGTATGTATTTCGGAGCCTGTTCGGAGAGGTAATAAAGCCTCTATTGGTAACTGTACTCAAGCAGATATTCCTCCTGGCTCTAACAAGACCGAAAATGTTGTTATTAATGCTTAACACCTATACATTTAGGACCTCTAGCTCTTGTTTCTGAGGCTTTATTTTATCTTGACTGTAAGCAAAATGATTACCTGTCAGCTTACTGTAAAGCTGAAAGGGTGTGATTTGCTTCAAACTTCTTACAAGGAAAACAGAACATATGCATTGCTGTGTTTGCTCTGGTGTAAGTTACTTCAGAGTGTTGGCAGATCTCTTTCATGAGATCATGTATCAGTCTGCGAGGTAGAAGCTGGTCTGCTAGGACACTTAATCTATTTTTGATTTGTCAAGATCTCGAAGGTAGAAACAAAAAGCACTTTGTCCTGGCTATTCTCCTGAAGACTGACACTTGAATAGACAACTAGAAAGAGCGATTCACTTACTTTCTTAGCGTGCTGCTCTTGCTGAGTGAAGCTCATTGTTCTGTAGAAGCCTCTTCCACTGTCAAAGTTCAAAGGCTTTCATCTATAGGTTGAACATCTTACACTGGCAGTTTCAAATGAGGTACCTGTTTGAACAGTTCCGAGGTCAACCTTGTCAGCACAAGTGAGTGAAGCTTCTCTGGCAGCTGGTAGACCTTCTGTAAAATAAGGCTCTGTCAAGGCTGAATCTTACTGCTGCCCTCCATCAAATCTTTGATGCTCTATCTCCTTTCCCTCAGTGGAATGAGAGAAGAGGAGCATGACTGGAGGTGCTTTTTGATCAGTGCAGAAGAAGCTCTAGAGAATCAGCGTCTCTGGGTTTTTGACGGACTCTCCAGAGAATCATTCATGCTTATTTATGCTTTATTGCTGAGAGAATTGAAGTCTGACAGCGTATCCTGGAAATACTACATCCAGGTTCTAGCTGTTTTTATATAATATAAAACCTTTCTTCATTGCTAATCCCAAGTGTCTAGACACAGTAAAAAGTCTGAGTCTTTACCTCACTGTATAAGTTTCCTGTGGCCATTTTCTGAAGCTCTAATCATCAGGGCTTTAAATTTCTCATGCATATTAGGGCTGTGTGAGAATTTTCCCGACACTTGCAGGCAATCATAGAATCACTGAAGTATTCAGTTTATCTTTAAGCAGTTGAGTGTGTTTTCCTGTTGTTTATTTCATGCTTTTCGATTTCTGTTTGCATTTACCTTAGCTAAGCAATAATAATTAACTCAGAGCATTGAACTGATTGAGTTATCATATTGGGAGAACAAACCAATAGCCATAATGCAATAAACATTATCGCAACTTCCTGGTAACGAAAATTCCAGTAGTGGAATATTTGATTTAATTGCTTCGCTTTGAGAAAATAGTGGTAGGGATAGAACAGCTTTATAGCTGACTCTCACTTGGGCAGCTACTTAATGCTAACAGAAAGCTTGGGGTGTGTAGGAAGAATTGTAGGGGCTTTATAACTATTGAGGAGGACAGTCGTTTGTTACATTAATATAGGGAATGTCTGGTGAGCTGCTTGTTCTTAGCATTTAGACACCAAAGAATGTGGTCTCCACTTAAGTTTTTTAATTACTGATGCTTCCACAGACTGTCTGGATGACATTGTTTATTTCCTTCTAGTGATTCTGTCTAGATGTGTTTAAGCTGGAAACTGCAGAGTTAAGGACACTTGGATATTGCTGTCTTGTCCTCCCACCAAATCACACCATTTAATCAAGCATGTGTTTGTCTCCTGAGGTGGGCATCCAGAATAGGTAAGAACTGCTCGCTAAGTGGTAGAACAAGGGTTTTTTTTAAAAGGAGACAAGGTCAGACACAAGATGGGGTTTTAGGTGAAAAGAACCTTACTGAAGGGCTCTAGGGCAGTTTGAGTACCACTGGTGTGGACCATGGCACTAAGGATGCTTCCAGTAAAGGTTAATATCTTTTGGCTGTTGATGGCTCTGGTAGTTTTCTTGGCATGGGAACTTGGTTAACCAGCACTGCTGTAGAAATAGCACAGATACAGCCTCTTAAGACCTCACTGAAAAGCTCTGAAGAGCTTTGTCTTCATGCTGTGGGTAAGGACAGCTCTGACTCAGTGGGGAATGTAAGCACGTGATTAAACTCAAAGCAGTATCACTGTACAAGTCTGAATTGTTACGGCTTCCAGCTTCACAAATGAGGGCATCAGTTCTGTCCCATTACCCTCTTCAATTGCATACCACCTCAAAAACTTGTTTCTTACCTCACTCTGTGCTTACCTTTAGGAGCTGATTTCCAACTCTGTAGGCTGAAGCACGGCTGTGTGACCAGCTGATAGGGGAACGGGTGCGAACTGCTGGGTAAGCGCCTCAAGACTTTCTGCTTGGCAGCGAGTGCCTGCGTGGAGATGGTTACTCAAAGGCTCAGGCAGTGTCTGCACATAGAGGCGCTTCAAATGCAGGGAGATGCTGTTTACTGGCAGAGCTGGGTGTTGATGTGGTTCCATACCAGTTCAGAAGCTTCCGGTATAGTAGAAACTTGGCCAAAGCCAACTTTTGGTGGTTTATCCTACTGAATTGTCTATTAATTTTACAGATACTGCTATGGGATTAATTGTATCTTAAATACAGAATCACAGAATGTTCAGGGTTGGAAGGGACCTCTGGAGATCATCTAGTCCAACCCAGAGCAGGGGCACCTACAACAGGTTGCACAGGACGGCGTCCAGGCAGGTTTGGAATGCCTCCAGGGTGGGAGACCCCCCCACCTCTCTGGGCAGCCTGTGCCACTGCTCCACTGCCCTCAAGGTAAAGAAGTTCCTCCTCATGTTAAGATGGAACTTCCTATGTTCAAGCTTGTGCCCATTACCCCTCGTCCTGTCGCTGGGCACCACTGAATATACAAGTATTTTGAGCAATTATTGAAGAATCTAAGGTGAATGTTTATAGAACAATTATGGTTTGAGAGTCTAGGATACCTTAACGGCATTATGGAAGCTAGCTATTGTATGAACAGAACCATTCTAAATAAATTTTGGCATTGCGTTCTTGACAGAGTAATTGTGACGCCAGAACTTGAGTATGAATACATCTTACATGCGCACGCTCACGTGAGAATGACAGAACAGCACATGCTAGGCTTGAATGAAGATAGTGTTTCTTTCAGTATGCTTTGGAGTATGGTACAATTAGCCTTCGCTTTTGAAGCATTATGCAAACTCAGTAGTGCATGGCTGTTCAGAAGTGACTGCAAGCTGCAGGTCCTGGGAGAATCTGACTCCAAAAGAGAATGCCTCTCAGTTTCTGCAGTCCCTCTAGAGAAAACCACTTGCAAAGCTTGTGTTGGCCTCTTTTATTGGGTATGACATGTCAGGAAGTCTGTTTGGTTTTTCCATCTGCAGAAGTCCATCTTCTAGCTTTGGTCTCCCAGACTTCCTGTTTTTTCCTCTTGGGTTTTTAGCTTGCTTGTGTACTAGTTTATTCCTCATCAGTCAAGTTGTTGGAGGGGGAATACTTGGTATGTGATACTTCTAAGCTTCTGTAATGTATTGGTATGAACTGTCCACTGCTTTTTATTGCTGAGCTTGCTCCTGACTGCTTAATTTAAAGGAAATACAGGTGTTCTTACCAGGAAGGAACATGTATCCGAAGAGTCAAACTATCTCACAGACACTGCTGTCCTGTTATCAATGAGGATAGACTTTCGTGGTTATGAAATCAGTAAAATATCATCTCTCTAAACGCTGTCTGAAACTGTCTGGTCTCCCTGGAAGAACTAGTCAGTCTGAACATGCAAACTCTTCAGGCCATCTAAAGCTTGGGTTTTATTGCAGGCAAATGTCTTGATGACCTGAAGGAGGACTCTTGTAGGCTGAGGAAGTCTGTCTTGCAGTTGTCCTCCTTCCTACCCAGACTAGCAGGAGATGGGTGTGTTTTTCACAGGGGAGTGAGCATCTGAGTCATAAGGCATCAGGTTCTATAGTGGAAAGCGTTAGTTTAACTAGAAGTGGAAGGGAACTAGCCTTTAATGCCTGAAGACAGGATTGCCAGTGGCTGAAGGATCTATACCTCACTGCAGACTTCCCTTTCAAAGATGGAGTGCAGTGGAGAGTTTGACTCAGGGAGTATGAGAAACAGGTGGTAACTTGGAGTGGGGAGAGTTGAGGCTCTGTAAAAGTGGAGGTAAGGCAAGAGGGAAATATGAAGGGCTGACATGCTATCACTGCATTGATTGCTATACCTGTGCAAGGCCTACACATTAAACGTATGCTGCTGAAAACCTCCCTCTCCTCTCCTCCCCTCTGTGGAAGCAAAGTAGCAGGCTTCAGTTCCTCGTTCTTGCTGCTTTAGTTTTTCTTAAGGCTGCCATCAGAGCAGCTTTGCTTCATGCTCTGGCAGTCTTGCTGGAGCTGTCAGTGCAGTCGGCAAGCCTTTCCCTTGGAACTCCACTGGCGTAGCAGTTGATTGAGCAGTGGAAGCCTGAGTAAGTATCACTGGCTGGTTCTCAAGTCTGACATCATAGCCAAGAATTAGATGGCTCTCTTTCACCATGGGGATAATGAAATAATTCCTACTGTGTTATTCATTAACTCACATCTCGCTCAATGGCTTCTAAGAGGATAACGAGTATGTTAGAGGTGAACTTGCGTAAGACTTCTGACATCCTTTTGATAAGATAAACAAGAGTTAAAGCTGTGGGAGACAAAGTTTAAGCGTGGCAGTGATGCCTCACTGAGGCAGGTGGCATGCGGTGTATTACACATACTGACTTGAAAACTAATTTAATGGCTTTTTCTTTAGTAGTTTAAAGAAAATAACCTGCCTTTAAAGTTGTTGGAGCAATAACTAGTGCCCAAAGCCAGATGGTCTTCCTTACTGTGGAGGCTGCACCTGGTTGAATGGCTGTAGGGACAGGTGATGTTCAGCCCAGCATTGAAGGGTTTCGGGGCAGGTGTGGGGGCCAACAAAGAAATTGGGGGACCTCTAACCATAAAAGCATATGGAGGGAAAAGCATCTTGGTGATGGACAGCTGTTCCTGATTTACATAATTTTGGTACAAGAGCCTGTTCAACCTATTGGGTTTCTAGTTTTAGCATTAATGTAGTTTAAGCAGGTGTAAAATTTGAATATTCCTTAAATGTTAGTGTCATACACTCTTCTCCCTCGTGTACGCTGTTCTGTCAGCTTAAACTGCCATATGCTACTCTGCAAGAAAACTTTGAAGGGGAGAAAATTACTTAATTTGCTAAGGGATTTTCACTAATGTTATGTTCAAAATAATAGAACTGGACAGCCCTACCCCTAGTTTTAGGGCTGACCACTTTAAAGGAGGCTACGGGAATTAGGCATATTGTCTCATCTGGACTCTAATGGGAGTCCCTGGTGACTTGGGCTTCCTGATAAATATACGGCTGTGGCTGTTGATCGAGCTACCGTACCAAATGTGAGTACTGTTCTGCTCTGAAGGCTCGCCAGGGAGTTCTTCTCCCTCCAAAAGAGGTTTATCTGTGCTGTGCAATTCAGCCAATAAGCTAATATAATCAGATTAAGCTGTTTGTGGAGGAATGATGATTGGATATTCAAATGCCTAACAAACTGTCTGGTCCTTTGACTGTTGATGTGAGCGCGTTGGCATTAGTAGTTCATCCCCACAGGTAACAACTGAGGTTATTTTAAGCAGAGGCTGCAATAGCCTTGGACATCTGAAGAAATCCAGAACTTCCAGGTGGCCCAATAAGATCTTAAATTACCTGGTGTTTGTAGCACTGGGTGAAGGAATAGCGATTTTTATCTGGGAAGAAGTTCTAGGTGGTGGTCTGGTGAGTCAGGTGGCTGCCATCCTGGAGAACTGGCTGTGTCCCTGCCCTGATGTGGGTTGTGGTGCTGGCTAGTGGTTACTGGGAATTTCTCCAGGTGTGTGTAGAGTTATGGATTTGCTGCTAAAAACACAACTCTGGGCCTGAGTCCGCATCTTTTGCAGCTCAGACCCCCAGCTAGTGGAGTTGTATTTCCCAAATACAGAGCAAAATACTATAGAAGTCGGGAGTATTTGAAGAACTAGACTTCAGGCATCTGTTCTGGGTACCAAAACTAGAAGATCCTTCCGATGCCTTGAACTCTCCGTTTTTCAACCTTTTTAAAAATACATTACTACCACTTCACCATCTGGGACAGTGTGAAAACTGTGGTGAGCACTGTGGGTCTGTACCAGAAGAGGTGCTATAAAATGGGCAGTGTGGAAAAGACTGACTTGATTCAGAACTCCACACTGCCTACAAGGTTTAATGAAAATGAATATTATGAAAATCTCTGGATTCAGGGAGTATTGTCCACCTAGGTCACTGATCAAGGATGGGGTTTGTGGGAAGGGGAGGGTGGAGAAGGGAATTAGGGATCATACGTATTCTGAGAGCAGCTGAACTAAAGCTTCATGGGTGATCATAGTGCTTGCATTTCCTAATGTGTGATTCTTCACTCCATGCTTTTTATAGATGGACAATTTAAGATGCAATTACAAGTTGATTTCCATGGCATGTATGAGTAGTGAAAATATCTGTGGTGTCATTAATATATGGGTCTTGGGCTGTCAGCTTTGCCTCCTGTGTTTACTTTATTGTGCAACTACCTGCAACAACTTCAACTCCTAGTCCAAAAATCCATCACCAGAGCACGGCTGCCCTGGCAGGGATCTCTCCCATTACAGCAGCATTTACACCCCAGTGCTCCAACTTCTTCAGCTCTTGTATGTAAAGGAGTAAAATACCAAAACAGGCCATTGTTTCTTCCCTGTTCTTGAAAGATGTGTCTTTCGGCACCCACAGTAGTGGTAACTGGAAAAAAGAACATCTTCAGTTCATGTCGAGCTTTAAGTAGTTCAGACTGAACACAGAAGTTCAGCTCTAAATGCAGCTTCGTGGATTTCACTGGTTATTCTGGAAGCCTCTACTGTCAGGGAAGACTTTGAAAACAGTTCTGTCAGACGGACCTGAAACTGCTGCAGAGATGTTCTGTTTCTGAGCTAATGGCACAGATGTGGTACTTTTATTAAAACATACGTACCTTGGATCCTTGTGCTTGGTTGACAGGTTAATTTAAGCTTGCCAAGGAAGCTTTCCTACATAAAAGATGTAATCTTTCATCCAGGAGAGGTGTTTGGCCATTTTTTGGGCATTTGAATCTAGATGTACAAAACTTTCAGAAATACAAGACCTGAATACTGAGGTTGTTCCTACAGCAGGCTGTTATTTATCTAAATTGCAAATGCTTTTTCAGCTCAGCTCTGAGCATTTGCTTCTAGATTTGTTTTTGCATGTAGATTTGTTACGCCAACTGCATAACCTCTTGAAATAAAGGCTTACAATAAAAGTGAGGTGGACTTAAGTATTCGGAATGTTCTTATCCTTGTCGTTTTCCCTGGTTTTGCTCAGTGTGAAGACTTCCTTTGCCCTTGAGTATTTTTCTGAACTTCATTTAATTAAGATTTGGACCTTAATATTGGAACAGGCTGTCTAGAAAGAACATGCTTGGAGATATTCAAACCTTGGCCGGACGAGTCTTTGAGCAACTTGATCTAACTGGAACTGTGTCAAGGAGGGGCTTGGGCTAATTGATGTTTGGTTGTCCCGTTCAACCCAAATTGGTCTGAATTTGTTTGCATGTGTATCTATCCTGGTTCTTTATACTTTCCTATTTGGACTTAAAGGGGCAGAAGTAACTTCTGGGTTTTTTGGGTTGTTTTTTTTTTTTTTAATTGGCTATTGAATCTTGTTCCTGTGACTGTTAACGGCAGAGAAACCACTGGTGTTGAATTTGAGTCTCTTGCAGAAGGGATGCTTTCTGTGAAGTTCAGTCCTCCTGCACCTGATGGCAAGCTTTACTGTAGGCAGCTCTTATTTTTATACTTATGGGAAGGAGAGAAATTCCTGCCCTTTTTTGGTTTGGACTTTGACCAAGGTTGGCCCCTCATAAGGTCCTTAAGGAGATCCTCGAGTACCTGAGCAAACAGCGGCTCTCAGTATTGTGTTCATACGTTGTCAGCAGCTTCACCCTGCTTATGCATCGTGAAACAAGACGTTGTCAGTTGAGGTCAGGGGTTTTTGCCATTTAATTTCATTGGGAGCAAAGCAGTAAATTAGAACCCAAAACCCAAGTAATAAACCTCTTAATACACCTTATTTATGTTGTATCTACTTTTTGTTGGCCAAAACTTTCCTTGTTCTGTTTTTGAATCTAAGCAAACGCAACTTGAGTATTTTATCCTAAGACAGACATCTCTCTCTGAGTTCCTGTTCAGTAAGTACAGACTTGCTTTTGCTACTGAGTTGGTTACCAGAGGGTAGTTCAAACTGAAAGATATGGAATAAAAATAGACTAATTGATATGTAATTTGTACTGGGAAATGCTACTTCTGTGCGTTTAATTGAAGCTTGATATCTGGAAGTCACAGGTAAGAATTGAACAGGTAAAAATACATAATGTGTAGCAAGCTTGTGGACTAATATGCACATGTTCTTGTGTGTCGTTATAAAATATGACTTGAAGGGGACTTGCTAAATTTACTGTAAAGGTTGTTATAAATCTTTTTAATATTTCTTTAAAGGAATTTTAATGATTTAAAGGAATCTTAATGATTCAAATGCAAAACAAAATTCAAGTGGGTAACTGAAGCTTCCTGCATACTGATGCATTTTTTTTTTTTAAATCTGGGATTAAACAATATTGAAGATGAAAATTACCTTACCTGGTGCACCAATAACAGCATTAGCTGTTCAACTGCACTCACTTCTGCAGTGCCCGTGGGAAAGATGTGGATGCGTTGTGTGTAGGTAACTTGCTGAAGAGCCCAAACTTTCTGTTTCTTTAAAATGATGATTTATCCATTAATTACAACCAAGTCTTTTTTAGTAAACTAGGTTTGTTTTGAGTCACACAGGGAAGGAGTGAATGTTCTTTAAAGGACAGAACACTTAAATGATTTATGTTCTTTGTATTAGTAGTGTTCGTGCTTCTCAGGGTTTGTTACATCTATCAATATGAATGAGTTTTCCAAGGAAAATAAGTGAGACAGGTTTTAAATCAGGCTTTGCCTGACTTGAATCAATAACATTAAACCAAATTTTGGGTAGAAGTGTGTTCTGGATAGTTCCATTATTGTTCAACGGGACGTAAGTCTCTGTGTATACAGGCAAATGCATTCCTACACAGAAGCAAAGGGTGCTGCAGATCAAGTGCTTCTCATGTTGAATTGCTGTAGGAGACACGTTACTATCTTGCATTACCTATTTGTCATGCTTTTATTTTTTAAAGGGCATTTAATATAAAATATGATAGTGGAGTAATACCTCTTTTTGCTAAAAACTAATCAACAATACAGATCTTGGTGTGGGTTGATCTAAGTGAGCAGGTAAGAAATCCAGACTTCAATCTTCGTGTTCCCTGGAGAAGCTCATTCCTGTTGGTTGATTTGGCCATTGAGACAGTGATTTCAAAGAGGATATAGTTACCGTATGGGATTGATTCCCTCTTCCAAAGAAGGCAAATATCTGCTGGTACCTTCCTAAGGAAGCTTGAACAATTAGGTCAATGGATTTTTAGCTATTTAAATAAATACAGGAGCGGGGAGGGGAGAGACTGACTCTGGCTAGTAAATATTAACCTTGTTTCACTGGGAGAGTTGCAGTCTATTGCAGAACTTAATTTTAATTCTAACTGAAGCTCAGTGTTTTGATATACATATGTGCTTTGGAAACAACCACAAAACCTTCTTTGGTGCCTCTCTGAAATGCCTGAATATGTTTAACTTTGGCTTCATGCTGTTTAGTTTTTTAGAATAAGCATATTCTGTTAATCCCAGTAAATTCTTTCCTGGCTCTGTAAGTGTAAACTGACAAGTTTGTGGTCTTCCAGCATTATGGGAGCTTTTATATAGAGAAAAGACTTAGGGAGTTGTCATGACTGAACCCATCCTCCCCGGCTGGTCTGGAAACATGACTTTAGAAATTGTAATTGTTCTTGCCTCTGTGTTTGAGATTTGAACAAGATGGTTGCAGAGCATACTACCACGGTTTGGGAGCTGGAGGGCTACTGGATGTAAAAATAAGCTTTAAAAATTGACATAATAGAGCCAACTGGTTCTAAAACACCACTGTTGTGCCTTTAGAGGAATAATTTTGCAGTTTGACAAAATTAATTAGTCTGTTTGAAGACCCCTGTACTTAATACTAGATACTCATAATGTATATAATTGATCTTCAAAACTAGTTACCAAAATTGAAACTCATTAAGACTAGCTTCAAATTCCTTTAGGCGATCTTAAGAGATGCAAGACTACTTGTTGTGCCTCATGCCTCGTACATGAAGGAAGGGCACGTACAAATGTTGTTTGAATCCTTGGTGTTTGATTAGCTCAAGCGAGAGCTCCTCACTGTGGTGCAATATGCAGATGGCTCAGGGTCCTTTTTCTGCACGGTTGTAGGACCCTTTTTAAGGCTATCTTGCTTTGCTTGCCTTTTATTTCAGGTCTTACTTAAGTGTGACTTGCAAATGGAAAGTCGTATTTTGCTGGTTACATCTCTTCTGAAAGTAACTGACTTTCCATGAATGGAAAAAGATGGGAATGAACAACTCTTAAAATTTGGAAGATATTGAATTGGTTTTTAACTGTAGGAGAAAAGGTGTTTGCTCTTCTGCTTTTTCTCCTAGCTTCAGTGAATTGAATCAGCTGACCAAAGAAAGGACATCGAGTAGCAGGAGGCAGTATGCTGGTAGATTAGCCAAACCAGTTTGTTTGTGATCTAAATATAGGAAGCCTCCTTAATTGGGGAAGGCATCCGAGTTCTCTGTATGTCTTAATACATGTCGGGAGCCCAAGCTCTTCGCTGCTGTGCCCGGCTGAAGGGCAACGCTTGTGTGAGTCTCGTCTCCTGCTGTAGAAAACCTGACTGGTAACAGAGGGTACGGCTGAACGTTTGGGGAAGTTGAAGCTGGAAATGGGTTGATGCAATAACCTGTTTGTTCTAGTCTGGAAGGGGTTAGCTGCTCAAATGTAAGGAAGGCAGTAACCTGTTCTGGTAAATCACATGTCTGGCTTTAAACTGGGACTTGCTGCCTAAATAGGAGCTAGCAGAGAATTCCTTATACTCCCTTCAGCTGCTAGTGTTTCCTCACCCAGCTCTTGCTGGCCTCCTTATCGGGCACAAGCAGACATGGGTTTATCTCTTCATAATTTGACTTTTGCCTTACAGTATTTACGCGTATTAAGTGGCTGATTGAATTGTGAGTGCTGTTGATGCCTTGGCACTTCCGTGGATGATGCCCAAACAAGTATTTGGATTGCCCCCTAGAAAAGTTGTTCGTGATCCTAGAAAAGCTAGCCTGACCCTTGATTGACTCCTGAAATGTGACATTTAGGTGGTCAGTTCCTAAAAAGGGGTCTCTTGTGAGTAAATAAAGCTGGCTGGCTACCTAGGTTGGCTCTTTGAATATGATTACTTTGTTCAGTTGTGTTACCGGGATTGCTCTGGGTGTACCAATAAAGAGAGAAGAAAAGCATGAGTTTCAGGTATTGAATTAACTTACTATTTTATATTGTGAAGAAACAGTAGTATTAATGGTGTGATCAAACATACTTGTCTCCTGCCATGGTCGGTTGGAAGAGATGAGCTCTTCGTCCCTGAGTTCGTGGATGCTGGCAGAAATGTCATCGCTGTATGTTATACCCAAAGACAACTTTAGGTCCTGTTAGTACAGGATACGGTTGTGTGCGTGATAGCTTTAATGCAGATCGGGGCTTTTTGAGGGTAATTGGTATTTGAACTGTAAGCTCTGCCATTTAAACTTATCTCTCAAAGCATTAAGCAGACTAAATATGTAAATAGTTTGAGATGAGCGAGCTAATTGACTAGTTCTGGAAAGAAAATGTCACTCCTGCAGGTGCTGAAGTGGTTCTTAAGCTACCTCAGATTCCGTACAAACTAAATGTTGTGCAGTTGTTTCAGGCTCTGCTTTTTTATCAGCATCTGGTCTGGAAACAATAGATGACACTATAGATTAGTGGTGCTATAACCTGACTTCTTTCTGGCTTAATTTTGTATTGCATCTGGGAGTTGGATTAGGTCATGAGGGGTCTGAAAAGTCAGAGTTGGTGTAAGATGAGGAAGGAGAGCATTTTGTTGGGGAGGAGTATGGGAGCAGTACCCTTTCTGATGGCTCACCGCGTTTCATGGAATGTGAGCATTGTCTATTTTAAGAGTAAAAACACCTTGTGTCAAATTAAAAGAAAGCATTTTTGGGCTGTGCTGCAATTTTACCAAGTGGTAGTGTTAGGCCATGTGAAATTAACTTTCACACTTGTATAAGGCAGTCCAGTGTCAGTCATCGAAGCCTGAGCCTCTCAAATCGCTTCTCTTCCTCAATGAAGACGGTGAAGGTGGATACCCGTCTTACCCAAAGAGCCTCCTTGACAGAACAGGTTTTTTTAATGCAATTTAAGAATTAATGGATTAAAACTATAGTCCATAATTGCATTGTGCAAAGGTGCGCAGTGAAAGTAAGTGATGTCTAGTTACGGGTCTTTATAACAGAAAGCGGACTTCTCCGGAGTCCTGCCCGTTCCTAGCTGTGCAGCCGCTCATTCCCACCCCTCTGAGCCTCGGTGGGCGCTGAGTCTCCTGTTATAATAACTTAACCTACTTAATGCATTGAGAAATAAACGTTTATTCATGGTGGGTACTTGGGATTTCAATAAAGTTGCCTTATGACAAAAGCATTGAGTGGTGTTTTGTTAAAGAGGTTTTAAAAGCTTTGTGCCAGACAAAGTATAGTGAGGATGAGGTCAGCGTACACACTTCGGGGCTGACGGCTGTAACTGCGTGTACGTTGTCCGAAAGTAGTTCAACGGGGAAGAAACTCATGGGAGTGTAACTTGAAACTCCAGAGGAGTCTTCAAATTAAATTTGCTTCTTAGTTCTTCCTATTTTCAGAACTTTTTTTTTTAATCGTCGATCTCTAGTGTTGCGTTGGCTGTCAATAAAATACAACGCGAGAGGAGTCTGTTCTGTGGGTACTGTGTAACAGCAGCTGCCTCCGTTCTAGGGCTCACCCAGTTCACAGAAAGGACTGAGCTAAAGCAAAATCCTGCTGGAGGAGGGAAGGGGGTTGAATAGGGCTTTTGGGAGGATGAGTAAAACCTTTGAGACTGATTAACAACCTCTTATCCCTATTTGTTGCCTTTTTTTCTAGAAAGGAAGAAATAAGTGAGGGAGTGACTCATGGCAAATGGGCTGTGAGGACTTTAGTGGAAAAATGGGAAGTATGAGGAGCAGATTATTCCCTCCTTACTCTGCTCTGCCACTTCAGACGGAAACTTTTGCTGCCTGGTCTCAGCCTTGCTCACTTGCCTTTTCTGTTTCATAACTTCAATCTAATATTGCCCCACTTTTCATGGCTTTTTGGTTACCTTTTGATGTAATTATCCCTCCTCAACATGGTTAGTCACCTTTCTAGCTTAGAACCTACTTGGTCTCCACCAGCTCAGGCCCTGGGCAACATTCTCCGTCCTGTCAACTTCCATATGACTACTAGATTCGGGTCCCATCCCATCCTTGCAGATCTCTCCACTGCTCCAACTGCTCTGTGTAGCTCGTTGGTCCTTCTTGGTAGTTATTACTTGTCTGTCTTGCACAGAAAATTGAGGGATGCGGAGTAATTGAAAGAAAAGGAAAATGATAGAATGGTTAGTAATTTGAGCTTTAAACTTTCAGTGGTTCATCAGAAGATCTCTGGTGGGTAAACTGTATCCTGGCTTATATATGAACGGCTGCAGCATTTGGATCACAGGGTTTTATACAAATGAAAAAAGAATTCAAAGTAAAGAAAAGCTGAAATCGTACAAGAAAAAGTGAAAATTTTCTTCACATTTTGGTTTCGAGCTTGCTGCGGTGTTCTGGCCTGGGTGGCTTTGAGATCAGTGAAGGAGAATATTGACA
>NW_009646638.1:175810-255529 GCF_000708025.1 Charadrius vociferus
ATTGGAATAATTAATACTCTAATCCCACCTGAAGTTCCATTGTTGTGTTTTTTTTTATTCTTTACATCAGTTATGGAGAAATGGACCTTTCCTAATGTGAGATCAAATTTCTCGTGACTCCCCTGAGCTATCAGTTAGCCGCACTCTCAGCTGTGCTTTTACTGCCTCTCCTGCTGCATTCTTCATCATTTCAGTCTTTGCTTACCATTTGAGCTGGTTTCTCTCCGGCTTTGAACAGTTGCTTCTGCATTTGATTTTTGAAGAGTGTGAGAGAAGTGATCTCTTTTAACTAGTATGCAAAGATAATCAGCTTAATCAAACTGCTTTAAAAAATAGATTAATGCCTCTTCTGAGTGGGAAGATGGAGACTAATATGCCTACCCAGAAAGGGCTCCATGGGAAACTAAATTACTTACCATTAGTGTATGAGTCAGGGCAGTGACAGATGTTGACAAAACTTTTTTGCTTTGGACTCTTATAATTAATTTTATTCTTCGCCCATAGAAGCACAGGTAGAATGGAAAATGGAATAAGACAGTTTCAAAATGCTCTTACGTAGGACACTTCCCAACTGTGCTAAGGGGAAGTGAGATATTGGGTATGGCTGTTGATCTCTGCTGCTTCTGTCCTGCATTTGACTGTCAATGTGTGCTTCATATTCAGCTGCTTTCCACCTGGAAATCATGTAACTTAATCTGGGGAAGCGTATGATAGAGGAGACACAGGGCAGTATAAGCCATAAAATACCTCCCTGAAGATCAGCATTCCTTCTGCTCATCGTGCATGTCTTGAACTTTCTATAGAGTATAACCTTGCACTTCTCAGCCTCTGGAGCAGCTGTAGTCAGGGTCGCAGTCCCGGTGCTCTCACCCCCTTTGTGGTTTTTAGCTCAGCCACAAGCCAGCCTCACCGCCCCAAGTGGTGGGTAGCTGATAGCAGTACTCTGTTCCTATTCCTTAGCACACCAAGAATAGGGTAAAAATAGTTTTAGGGGAAAGCAAGCCAAAATCTGCTGGGAAGAACATGGAGGAGGACAAGAACAAGCCATAGCCTGCATGCAAGCTAAAGCTGAGCAGAGAGCGGCCAAACAAAAAGGTGATGAAATGGTAAGTGTGTGACAATATGGTGCAAGAGGAGGTCCAGTCACTGCAAAGCCGGGTTGCGTGGGAACAGTGGTGTTGCGAAGTTAGAAATGCAAACGGAAATAGAGAACTTTTAATCAGAAGCTGCACTTGCATAACATTAAGGTTGTGCCATGGTGTGGCATAAGCAATGTAGAAATGCCGTATTTCAGCAAAGGGTGGAAAAAATAGTTACCAAAAGAGTTTGGTTTGGTTTTGTTTGCCTGCATTTCCATGAGGATAGCTTTGTCTGGGGCTGGAGAAAGATGGGATTTGTTTTTTCCAAAGCTGCTGTTCTCCTGTCATTTCACTTTATGCTTATCAAATCGTACCTCTTCTGTTCTTGCTAGATACAGCCTTCCAGCTAAGGAACTGAAGTGACAACTTGCCAATCTTCTAATTAAACAAACATGTTTATTAAAACTTCTCAAGAGTGTTTTTCCTAACTATTTGCCAATGTTTATTGAAATAAATGTCAAGAAAAACATTGTCATGGACTCATGGTATAATTTAGGTTGGAGGTAACGTAGCCCAGCACCCTGCTCAGAGTCGGGCTGGCTGATGTTGGATTGAGTTGCTAAAGGGCTGGTGGGGTTTGGAATAGCTCTAGGGACGGAGGTTCTGCAGCTTGGAAACCTGTTGCAGTGCCCAACCATTCTTCTGAATTCCCCCCCCCAATCTAGCCCTTGTGTTTCACTGTTAGTCATTGATATGTCATCCTACTTCAGTAATTCTCCATATGTGTGTGCTTGTAGCCCAGAAGGACAACTCCATCCTGGGCTGCATCAAAAGAAGCATGGCCAGCAGGGCGAGGGAGATGATTCTCCCTCTCTACTCCGCTCTGGCGAGACCCCGCCTGGAGTACTGCATCCAGGTCTGGAGCCCCCAACGTAGGAAAGACATGGACCTCTTGGAGTGGGTCCAGAGGAGGCCACGAATGTGCTCTGAGGGCTGGAGCACCTCTGCTGGGAGGAGAGGCTGAGAGAGTTGAGGGTGTTCAGCCTGGAGAAGAGAAGGCTCCAGAGAGACCTTAAAGTGACCTTCCAGTGCCTAAAGGGGCTCCAGGAGAGCTGGGGAGGGACTGTTTACTAGGGCATGGAGTGATGGGATGAAGGGGAATGGCTTTAAACTGGAAGAGGGGAGATTTAGATGAGATATGAGGAAGAAATTCTTCCCTGTGTGGGCGGTGATCCCCTGGGGCAGGTTGCCCCGAGAAGCTGTGGCTGCCCCATCCCTGGAGGGGTTCAAGGCCAGGTTGGACGGGGCTTGGAGCAAACTGGGCTGGTGGGAGGTGGCCCTGCCCAGGGCAGGGGGTGGAACGAGATGATCTTCAAGGTCCCTTCCAACCCAAACCATTCTATGATCTTCAAAGGGAAAACAATGGAGGCAAGACCTATGTGCTAGTCAATGTGCACTGAATGTCTAAGCTCCCAAAAGAGTCCACAGAGAAGGATCCTAAGAAGATGGTTCAAAGAAAAAAGCTTAGTTTAGGTGTTCCTGTTTACTTCACCTTAAGTGCTGGAGTCTATAGCAGAATAACTCCTTACACATTTAAAATCAGACAGTATGTCTGATATGTTCTTTGGACTCTTCACTTAAATAAAAAAAAAAAAAGCTGAACGAAACCAGCTATGAGGATGTGACAGCCTAGTAAGGAGGATGGTGCCAAGCCAGTTCCCGTACCAGACGCTTTTGACTTTGGAGGATTTACTGAAAGAAAAGGTCCTGTTCCCTTTTCCCTCGTGGACCCTTGGCTGTCCTCACGGTGCTGAATCTGCTCTTTGTGGGTCGAAGAGAAGAGCGAACGTGAAGGTGGGATCAGGCGGGGGCAGGCTGCGTCTCCCACCTCACGGGCGGCAAACTTAGATGTGCTTAGCTCTATTAATTAAACAGTTATACCCAGGACTTGGGATCATTCCTCCTGTAAGTAATTAGTGGGTTGGAGGTGGTAGAAGTCATAGCGATGTTTCTTCTTGCAGTCAGCTTTTTTTTTTTAATTTTATTTTGGCACAAGTTGTTGACTTAGGAAGCGATAACATTTGAGGTGCTTATCTGTGACTAGCAGCCCTGCGAGAGGAATGCCAATGAGCGTGTCGCAGACTGTTTTCTCAATACTGGCAGGAATAAAGCGGAATTATTAATGCTTATATTGGAACATTTTTCTCCTGTTTTGAAACTTCGCTACAAAACTCTTGAGATTCAGTGGCGTCTTCCAAACCTCATTAAATTCAATAAAAAGCTTGTTGCAGATTTTGTGAAGGTTGTTGGTTTTGCTTGTTTTGTTTTGTTTGCTTTTTTTTTTTTTTTCCTTCGACCTAAACCACACAAAGTAAGTCTACCTCCTGCTACCCTGACTGTGTATCTTGCCTTTTTAAAAGCAAGGACGTGGCCAGAAAAGTGTCTCGGAAGAGTCGTTCTCGAGTCACATAGTCTGCCTCCACAGCTTTTCTTTGTTTGTTTGCTTAATAAGCTTGCTGAGCACTCCCCTCAAAGGTGACTTTGTCCAACCAAGCAGCTGTAAAGTTGAACCTGTTGCGTGATCCAGCTGGTACCTCAAAGTAAAACTGTCCTTTCTGCTTCGTGTGCCATATTTAATTATCAACCCCTAAAGCTATTGGAATTGGTATTTGGCTTGGTGGTTGAGAGAGATTTTAAAATAAATTTAAAAAAAAAAAATAAATTGACCTCCGTTGCAGGTAATCGAACGTTGATTTTTAGAAACTATTTTATAAAACTGTAGTTCATGATTAGCTGAGTTTTGTAACAGCTGTGGTCATTTGTAGGGTGTTTCCTGTTAAAGCAGAGCATCCTCATGGCGCAGGGTTTTTTTAAGTAAGAGCTGAATGTAGATACATGTGAGAGACCCTTAAATCGTGTCCACCAGGTGAAACATTGGAATTTCTTTTGCTTGACATGTTTGTACCTTTTAAAGTATCTCTTTCTACAATGTCAGTCCTAAAATTATGTATCCTTTTTTGTATACTGGAAGTATTATTTTTTTCCTATTCTAGGCCATAAACTAAAGGAATAATGAACGCAAAATAGAGATTTTTTTTTTTTTTAATGGACCAGAATATGAAAATTACCATTAGTTGTGGCACAGCAGAGTACAAGCAAACTATTTCTAGCAGCAGGATTGTATGTTTATGTTTATATTTTTTATATATATATTTATGTATCTATGTTTCTGTGTTAGACTTTCCAGGCACATACGTGCAGTATGCTATTGGGATAGCTTCTAAGTTATTGTGAAGAGCAAATCTTCTGGTACGCTGGCTGCAAGGGAGGGGTATTCCATCAGCTTGGCTGCTTGCCTCCTTTAGGAATGGTTGGGTTTAGTCTGGAACTTTGATTTTAGGTTTTGGATGGTTTAGTATAGAACTTGGTGTCCGCTGTGACTCAAGCTGTTGGAGCAGTCGTTCGGATGCTGTAGAAGATGTCAGTGAATACCTACTGAAGTGACTATGTCGGAAGAAGGCAAATTGGATATTTTATCCATATAATTTTTTTTTGACAAATGCATATTTGTGACGTGATATTTAAATTTATATTTTAGGAAATAATTGTACAGCACTTGGAAAGTCAGAAAGATGAGGCTTGGGAAGAATGGTGTTACACGAGCATTGCTGTTCACCTTGGCTTTTTTGCAGCTTTGTCCAACAGTACTTAAGCAATAACCAGTTTTTAGGGGTATTCATCTGCTTTCTTGGGGGACAAAAAAAGCTATTTTTAGTGTAAGATGCTTTTGAAGATCAGCACAAAAGCTGTTGGATCTTCTATAACAGAGCTTTCCTGTACCTGTATTGCTAAGTAATTTTTCTTCCCACTTCTGCATACCAAAGAAACTTTAAAAAATTTTGAACTGTTTTGTGGCCACAATTTTTGAACTCTTCCCTACCACAAGAGAGACCTTAACCAGCACACGTGTACCTGTCAGAATCCAGTCATTACATTCCCTCTTTGGGCTTATTAAGATCTCAATAGTTATGACTTACATTGTAGTTAGCACTTTATACTTTTCCTCTTTAATTAAAACAAACTAGCCTAACAGTTGAGTTTTTTCTGTAAGTTGCTGGCTATGTAACAAGTGGTTGTTTTTTTTTTCAATTGAAGATTTGTGTTTTAAAATACTGTTTGGTTTTTTTATTTGCAGTTGCCAATGTGAAGTATTGGAAGACTATCATCTGAAACTTTCTGGGACAAAGAGGACTGGTTTATTATTTCTTATTCTTTGGTAAGTATATTATTTGGATAAGATGAGCTACTTGTTGATGGTGGGTTCTACAGCTGTCACTGATTACTCTCTTAATTAAATAAAGCATTTTCCAAGAGGTTAGACAAAAACCTGTATTTTACTTAGTTGGAATTTGCAACCTTTATTTATAAGAAAAAGACTACTTTTGCCTGTAGTTGTACACAGAACCTTCAGAGATGATTCTTCGTCTGTCCTGCTCCTATTCCTGAGTAACGTGTAAATGCCCATGGTAGCTACTTCCCGGTAAATACTTAGGAAAGCTATTCAGCTATTCTGCGTGTGGTGGCAGAAAAGAGGGGAAACCTTGCTGTCAGGGATTGGAACGTGGGAAACTAAGTGTTTATCCTTATCTCAGAATAATTTCCTTCCACCTGTGAAAGGGGTAGAAGTGTTTTCGCTCTGTAACAGAAGCATCTGTTGGTAAAGCCAGATGGCATTCTTGAGTATTTCATGATCAACTGTTCTAATGCTTCTTTGTAAAAACCTTTGGATTCCTATCTAAAACTTTTACAGGGCAACTGTGAGACAGTACGTAAATAACTATCATATGTTTTGAGATTGAGGGACAACACAACTTGATTTTGATATTAAAATGAATGGAGTTCCGGATCTGGACAGGAGAGGCAAGGGAAGAAGGTGAAACACTTGGGTACTTCCTTTTTCCTTTTTTACCCTTTGGTTTTTCTTTTGCCTTTCTATAAATCCAACTACATTTAAATGTACGTGAATTTAAATGATCCTTTAGTTAGATAATCTGTTTTGTTTAGAATCACTGGCAAACAGATGGTTATTGCTAGTCTTAATTAGATACATAATTTACACCAGAAGGCACATCTGAAATGAAAGGTAATTAAGATGTTCCCATACTGACTGAACAAGAGTCTGAGGTTACAACCTTTACTAATCATTTATCCTGTCAAGCAGAACATAAGGATGGAGAATTAACAAGACCTCTTTTTTGGTGTAATTTAATATATGTGAAACTACAGTTGAAAGGGCAGCACAGTAAATTGATAACATAACCTTCTTTGGCCTCAGTCCCGAGAGAAATAAATGTTATTTCTAACAATAAAAACAAGTTGCTCTACACTATTTATAAGCTATCTACGATTTATGTATGATCCTATTTATAAGTGGGAGCCTGAATTTAAGGGTACTTTTTATGAAGGTGTTTTCTTGGTCAATTTTGTCTAAGCTGTGTTTGAACGTTTCCATTTCATTTCTGGGAGTTTTTTTTTGTTACTGTCATGGAAGAGCTGATTATTGGCCAGCTGCAGTTAAACAAAACGAGAATTCTGATTCCGTTCTGCCACTAATCAAAAAAAGATAGTGCGGGTCAACTTGAGGATAGATTTCTTCAGCCAGTTTGTGCTAGTCTCACTTTGTATCAAGCTGTCCTTTGGAGTTGCACGGTGTGTTAATTATCATGGGTCAGATTCAGTGGAGTGGCTTTGGGGTTTGCAGTAGGAAGAATGTCCTCATCCTCACCCCTAAAGCAGGGTTCCTAAAGCGAGGGTCACAAATCCCCTTCCTAGGTGTCACGCAAGCACTGGCATCTTTTTTTCTATTCCCACGACTAACCTGGAAGAGTTTGCTAAATGTACAGGTGGAAATGGGATAGAAAGCTTTGTTATAGAAAGAAATGGAGATTGGAAGCGTGGTTTCAGTTAATTCCCGCAATCTCAGTATGGGCTTCTACTGAGAATGGTGTGTGGTCCCCGTCGCTGGTCCCGGGGCTGTATTTCCTTCCCCCTGGGCTCCTTCCTCTATTTCCTCTATTTCCTCTATTTCCTCTATTTCCTTCCTCTGGGGATCTGGGGATCCCAAGATCATGGAGTTGGGATCAGTTTGTTGCCGTGATGGGAAATGAATTTTTTCTTTCAGTAATATTCACTGTCTATCAGATCAGTGAACTTCATTTGAGCAATTCAATGTTTCTTGCTATTTTTCCCCAAATTTTTTTAGAAATATATTTGTGTTGTGGCAGTTAAGTTAATGAAGCGTTTCACTAATACCTAGAAGCAGTGGGAGCATGCAAACTATTTGTTTTAGAACCAGTCTTATAAGTTCTTGTACCATTTATCTTGGCAACATCACAGTTTATATCTGACAATCCTGATTAAAACTGCACCCGCCGTGGTTTTTTCACACAGCTTTCCTAAAATTCACCGTAAAAAGGAAGATTTTCACATTCATGTAAAAAGCCAGAGTAGTATGATGGAAGCTGTTTTGCAGCTGAATGCAGCGATTAGAGTAAGAAATTTGTTCTGCAGTAATTTGGGTAGTCTGTGCTAATGGTTCATGCTGGATTTTAGGAGCACAACTGTAAGAAGTTTTTAGAAGAGCTAATTCTCCAAGCTAATACTGCTTTTATTATCATGTAGGTGGTTACATAGTAAACTTTAAAAATAAATATATCTACTCAATCTGAAGTATAAAAGAACAATTTTGTTGCAGCACAGTGCCTAATGTATTAAAACTTTTCATCAGCAATACTAAGCATGCTTTAGGTTTGTAATAAAGCTCATCTATTTAATTAGGTCTGTTTTTCTTTGATAATCATGCTTGAAGTTGAAGGAATTTTCAGAAATAGCAAAGTATATTTTTATATTCAGAAAGCTTTACTATTAATGTTTAAAACTTTCATAGAATCATCATAGAATCACAGAATGGTTTAGGTTGGAAGGGACCTTGAAGATCATCTCGTTCCACCCCCTGCCCTGGGCAGGGCCACCTCCCCCCAGCCCAGGTTGCTCCAAGCCCCGTCCAACCTGGCCTTGAACACCTCCAGGGATGGGGCAGCCACAGCTTCTCGGGGCAACCTGCCCCAGGGGCTCACCACCCGCACAGCCAAGAATTTCTTCCTCATATCTCATCTAAATCTCCCCTCTTCCAGTTTGAAGCCATTCCCCCTCGTCCTATCACTCCATGCCCTCATAAACAGTCCCTCCCCAGCTCTCCTGGAGCCCCTTTAGGCACTGGAAGGGGCTCTAAGGTCTCCCCTTTTTCGCCTTCTCTTCTCCAGGCTGAACAACCCCAACTCTCAGCCTCTCCTCATAGCAGAGGGGCTCCAGCCCTCGCAGCATCTTCGTGGCCTCCTCTGGCCCCGCTCCAACAGGTCCATGTCTTTCCTCTGTTGGGGGCTCCAGACCTGGAGGCAGTACTCCAGGTGGGGTCTCACCAGAGTGGAGTAGAGGAGCAGAATCGCCTCCCTACAAGTACAACTTTGTTCAAGTTGTACATAAATGTACATGGAAATGTTTGCTCTTAACAACTTTAACAGTGGCTGCTATTGGGGAAAAGTAGGATTGGCGCTGGTGAGGAGGCAGCGGAAGGCAGCGGTGCCGGCAGCCTGCAGGTTCCTGAGGTATCCGCCTCAAAAATGGTGCTATAAATATGCCCTCACTCTCCATCACTCCTCTGCCTGGCGGTAAACCTGGCAGCTGCCTGTGTGAGCTTATCGGAATTTTAAGGGTGGAGAGGGCGATTTGTGTAAACCTTACAGTTTTTAAACCCATCTTCTCTTGAATCATTAGTCTTCATTATATCGGGATATACTGCAAAGTTAATCCAATCTGCCCCTTCCATGATGGATGAGCTGTAAGGTAGAGGTTGGTTGAACAAACCCTGTTGCTTAGCCAGCCATCGGTTTAAATTTGATTGAGGGGGAGGCTCATTTTTTTTAAATCTTGTAGATTAAGGAGAATGGTGCATCACGTAAGCTGAAAAACATACAGCGAGAACCAAAGGTTAGAAGCCGCAACCACCTGCGTTCGGGAGAACTGCTGCACCCCTCCTTGCTTGGTATCTTCAAGTCAAGAGTAGACGTGGGTTTGGAAGATAAGTGTACCCAAACACAACGTACGTAAAACACCAAGTCATGCTGGAATCCAGCATGAGCTCTTGTTTTGAATACAAGGGCTGAAATTTTATGGCCTCTGATATATTGAAGATCAAACCTGGAGAATTTATGGCCTTTTTAGCTTTAATCATTGTGATTCTTTGAATAGGCTAATCAGTTAAAGCATGGGTTACATATGAACTGTCTTTCTTCTCCTGCTTCTTTTGAAACAAAAATGTTAAATAATTCTGCCTTTTTAAAACCAATGTTAACAGTAACGCCATCTTCATCTTGCTGTTGGTAGATAGCGTTTCTAGATTTCCTTCGTTTCTGATAACTTAAAAGAATGTTCCTACTCTCCATTGTTCTTGCAGGCATGGAAATTTCTGTGCTGTGTTTTTATTTTTCCTTATCAGTTTCCATAGTTGGTGGATTCAGGCTTCTGTCATGTCTTCTAGCTTTTGCTTTTCTTGTTTGCTTAAAATTAAGATTTTGTATCTACTTTTTGCATTAATTTTTAGTGAATCAGTGGCAGTTCCAGCTCGATTCTGCTTGTAACTTCCTCCTTCTATATAGATATATACACACATATACACATCCTTCTGCAAGCTGTGCAATCTTGAACCGATTTGCAAGCTTTGATATACTGTTTCTCCTCTACTCGGGGGAAATAAAGGCATTTTCTTTGTGATGTTCCTATTTAACAGAGGTTTGGGGGACAGCGCAATGCTTTCTTCTCATTGATCATTTTTAGACGGTGGGCTGGTTTAGCATCAGAACACGTGCATCTGCTGCTCCTTTTCCTTTTGCGAATATTCTGTACGATATACGGAATATATCTGTATGACGTAAGAGTGCTTCCTGCGGTGGTGGCGTGCCTGTGAGCTCATGGATTCAAAGTGGTTTTCTCTGTCAACCACAACACCGATAATTAGAAATACATTTGTAAATAAGGTGACATATGAGCTGAGAACTGACTGAACTCAACTGATACATCTTCATTTCTATCTTTTATGTGCTGGAGACTGCAAAACCCATAAAGTACCTGAATGAATTCTGTTTTTAAAAAAGGGAAGGACCTACCTGAATTTAAAAAACTGAATGTACGATAAATCTCAGAAGCAGATTGTACCTCCTGTATTCACTTGCATCGTTAAGTTCCTAATAGGGTCAATTGCATCAACTTCAAGGCTGTGTGCTCTTTAGTATTTCCAGCAAATTTGCAGATAATTAAAAATTGGGGGGGTTGTTAGATAGTAGAGAGAGCAATTCACTGGCGTATAGTTATCTGGAGCTCTTGGAAAGGTCGGTGCAAGAAAATGGATATTATGATACTTCCATGGATGTATAAAATGAGTCATAACTATAAAGTGAGGAATTTTATCTGTATATGAATTCTAATTCATATGTCATCATTGAAATAAGAAAACTTCAGGAGGATCTGCCAACCTGTGTTATCTAACAGATCAGACTAAATGATCTCGACGATCCCTTGGTTTTATAACCTATGTATTTGTGAATCGCCGTCTGCAAATGACTTGGGAAAAAATTAAGGGTGAGCTAGAAAAGAAAGATGAACATGGTTTAATTTAAATTATATAAACAGTGGTCTAATTGCTGCATTCAGACGGGTATTCTCCCAGCAGTACATTCAAAGATGATTTTTCAGAATGAACAGAAGGAGCCAGACACATTTTGAAACAATTTTGTCTCTCAGGAGAGTTAGTTTATGTGGATTTCATCTTTTCGTAATTACTGTTTGCTTGCCATTTTCGAACAGCTGAATTCTCAGTCTCTAAAAGTTAATTTGTATTTATTTGCCAAAAGAAAATTAATTCAACTTCATTGTTTCACTTTTCTGTTTTTCTAGATTTTAATTCTAAGTGAAGAGCCTCAAAGTATCGTGAGTAAAGACGAGGATTTCTCCTCCTATCCAGGGCCTGTCATGGTAAGCAAAAAGGGTTTGTAGGGTCTGTTACAGAGCAGAACAGGCTAAAATCTAAAAAACGTCAGAGAATGAGTGTTTACATGTGGGGCTGTTGAATTTTAAGCGTGGTGCTGGACTAGGCTAGGCTAATGCTTTTTTCCTAATACTATTACATGTCTGCCTTTCTTTAATGACTTCATTAATCGGGCTGCAGGAAGGAAACCTGTTTCTAATGTCATATTCAGTTGTTCGAGTGCTTGTCTTTGAAAGTTCGTAACTTCAGTAAGTTACTGATACCTGAATTCTCTAAACAGTGCGTCCTGTTTGAGGTTTTCATTGAGAGCTTGCTGTGTGGTGAAGAAGACAGCAAGTGACAGTGCTGGAGCTAACTGTAACGCTTTGTTTCTCAGGATGAAGAGACTCAGCACAGCCTTGAATGCATCCAGGCTAATCAGATTTTTCCCAGGAAGCAGCTGATCCGAGAGGATGAGAACCTTCAGGTAATCACCACGCTGCTCCTTGCCAGTTAAGATCACAGTATCTTTAGTTGACCTGTGTATTCTCTGGCCTCTCCTGTAGAATTTTCATTCGGAATTCAGCGCAGTAACAGGAGAAGCACATCTTCCTTTTAAATACTTATGTCCTGTTGACAGGACAGAGAGCTTGTCCGTTATATTACAAGAGTTTCCTTAGAGTGTCTGAAAAATATAGCCATTACTTCTGTAGTAATCTCAAGTGCTAGGTTTAATTCCGCAGTTTAGAACTCATTGTTTTTTAAAAACAGTAACACTAAGCTAGTTAAGTGCTACCATTACTTCTTATTACTGAGAAGCCAAAAGGCTTATGTTGCACAAAACGGTTATTTTTTGGTTTATTAATTTTCCAAAGTTCCTTTTGGAATCAGTTTATTTCAAATGATTATCCATGTGGACACTCTTATGTAAACTGAGGAGGTAGTTTGTTTCATTTTAATAGCTTAAATCGATTCCAAATATTTTCTAAGTTGGTATAAAACCAGATTATTTTCAAGTTGAGCATTTACACTTTTCACCCAGCTCAGCTAAATTGGGCTTAAGTCATGTTTTTAATTAAACAGTTGTAGGTTTTATGTGCAATGTAATATGACTGCAGGTTTTCTAACTGTATAAAAGAGCAGCGTGTCATGCATTTTCATACTTGCAGTGAGAAGCTGCAAGGAAAAAGTACGATTTGTCCAACTGACAAATGCTGTGTAGCATTTATCCGGTCCAAGCTGATTACCCGAGCTTGCATAGTGAATATTGGGGACCAACAGCATAAAAGATTATTCATCTTACATGTTTTGCGTACTTTAGGATGAATTTAATAACGTTATGGAAATGCCACTCCATTAAGTAAGGAGCGAGAGCATAAATCAAAGGCTTGGTCAGACTGCTTGCCAAAATGTGAGCGTATTTTGCTCATATTTTTCATTAAAATTCATTGTTTGCCCTGACCAAGCACTTACTACTCAAGAAAATAAGGAGAAAATGAGGAATCGTTTTTTAAAAAGGCTACAATTAGCCTCTGAACCAAGCTTACCCAAGACTTTCCTCCTTAGCAGAACTAGCTAGGCTGGATTCTCAGCAATGTTTCATTTTGATTTTGTCATGTTGTGTTCTTGAGCGTATGCTTCCAGGAGGTACATAGTTTTGGTAAATGGTTTCTGAAAGATTTTTCTTCCCATTCTGAAGGTCCCGTTCATTGAACTTCATGGCGAGAGCACGGAATATGTAGGACGAGCAGAGGATGCCATCATTGCACTTTCTAATTACAGGCTTCACATCAAATTCAAGGAGTCTGTTGTGAATGTAAGTGTTACTTGTGCTACTGTGGTAACACGGGTATTCTGAACTCAATCCAAATAAGGGAATTTAGGATAAAAGTATGGTAATCCTACCTTTTAAGGTTAGCAGTAATGAAAAATCTCTTTATGATGTTCAAATTGTATTTTTTGGTGAGAACAGATGCATATTTAGCCATCAAAAAATGCACCTCTGAAAATCAGGCTTCGTAAGGAAACTTCACATCGCTCAACTGTACATTCTCTTTACAGCTGGCTGTGTCAGCACGTTGTTCTCCCTAGTCTCGGGATATGCTCAGCAGAGAAATAAAAGATCATCCAGAGGGCTCTTTGGAGCAGCTAAGCTAGATCCGTGCCTTGCTTGGGGCTTCAAAAGGGCGAAATAGGTCCTGTGTTGGAAGTTACAGGCCATGAAGTTGGGGAGTATGGGTACAGTCATTGACTTAAGAGATCTGTGAGGTGGACCTCAGCTTCCGATGTCTACGCGTTTCTGTAGAGAGCTTTACTCTTAAGTATCCATTCTTAAAAGTCGTTACATATCCAGCTACTCGTGATCAGAGACATAAATTAAATGGGTGTTGTGTAGTCCTTTGCAGTAGTATAATGCTGATACATACTAACCTTACTAGTTGTAATACCATTTGGGAACTATACATGGAATTTGATAGGACATTACGCATGGTACAGAAATACTGTTGTGGGTATTTGTAATAAACCCAGTAAAATAAAACCCAAAGAATCGAAGCATTTTTTTTTTTCCCCCCATGATGATGGTTTTTTTGTTACCAATCCCCTTATTTCAAGACCAATCCTGATCCTGGCTAGTTGCTCACAATTGCCTCGTGTCAGTCACAAATTCTGAGCTATGCAGTGGTGAGTTGTGTGAAACACTGAAACTGCATGTTACTGCAAAGCTGAGGAAAGCAAGGGAAACGAAATATAAGAATTGACAAGTGTCCAATGCATACGTGACTGAGACACATGTGACACAGTGGTCTGCAACATTCGCGAGATCTCGTGTGTACCTAACAGATTTAATTTTTGTTGCTGTGTCAATCTTAAATTTAAATTGTTTTTTTATCCTTTAGTGCCAGAACCGAATTATTAACTCTGTAAAAACGTTGTTTACTAACCGAAACTCAGTCTTTACTGGTTTATGTTGTCTCTAGTCATATAGCTGTGTTATCTACGGCCTGGAAATGTGCCTGTGTTATAGTTATCATTAATCACTTTAAGTGCTATTTTAGTTCCTGAGCTGTCGATGTGGTAGGCTGAATAGGCACGTCTGCTAGGCTGGTGAACATCTGCGTACAGCATCAAAGTGCTAAAATTCATGATGATGTGGGCTTTTTCAGCAAATAAAGGTATTATTTCTGAACATGCCAATTAGACAAAGTGATGGCAAAAAAATTCCGACAACAAGAATTTAATTGGAAGTAGAAGGGCTATTATCTTCCACTGCTGGCCATAGGAAGGAGGTAATGCAAGTACGTGCATGTGCAGAGGTAGCGTAACTTTACTTTTCACTTCTCTTACTCTGTCGTCAATCGTAAAGTAGATCTTGAGACTTAGAAGTTAAGCTGTAGGTGCCACCGTGCGTGGGAATGGTAGCCAGGGGTCAGGTAGGTGCTGGGATGCCTCAGCTGCAGTCCTGCCAGATGCATCTCTCCACACTGCCAGCAACAGAGAAGCTGCGTAACGAAAAGCTGCGTTACGAGGCATGTGTTTGTGTTTTATAGGATTCCTTTGCTGCTTTGTAATATGAACATGAATTCTAAGGCTGTATTCTGCCAAGGGACCTGCCAGAGTAAATTTATATTGTATTACTGTTAGATTATTTTTTTTTTTTAAATTCAGAGACTGAATGCTGTACGAAATTGGCAATTAGAAGTGACCGAGCAAAGGACCGAATACTTATAAACAAGGAGCTGAGACGCTCTAGAAAACAAGAGTTTGTCCTGAGGAGTGCCAGGAAATCATCAAGTTCCATTATTAGAGAAGGCACTGTCACCTGTACTGCACTTACTGTCATAGCTGTCCTTAGGATAACTGAGAGTATTCATTTTCAAGAAATTTCAATGTAATATTTTTCTGCTGTAACAAAAACTTATCTTTTCTTAAACCACAGCCTTTGTCAGTGTTCAGGAAAGAGTCCATAAAGGTTTGTCAATATTACTGTATTAATTTTGCTTCCCTGACTTTCCCGTATTCTTCCCTCTCGCTCCATCTGATATCTCCAAGGTTGTTAGTCCTGCTTCATATGGCATCATTCACCAGAAAGATTCTATTAGGTAGTGTATGAGGTGGAGCAGAATATCGATTATTCTTCTGGAACCAAATATGATCATCACTAATAACTTAGCATGAACTCTACTGGAATCTAAGGCAGACAGGATTTGGAATACCTGTAAGCATAAAAGATACTTGCAGTAATTAGGAAGCATATTTTAATTGTTAAATTTTGGAATAATAGTCCCTTTGGTTATTGTTGATCAAAATTCAGACAATGATTTTCTAAGTTAAATCTTCACTGAGTACTTTTTGATGGTGGTCACCTTGATTCTTTCCTACTGGTTTATATTGCTGGAGCTGTTCAGAAAACACCTGTAAGAAGACCTTTTTAAAAATGTATAGACGTTTACTAATGTTAGAAGTTGGGTGGTTTTTTTATTTTTAACCATTTTCACAAGAATCGTTACCCTGACGAAGTCCAGCCACACCGACAGCCTTGTCCCTTCAGCGGGGAGAAGTACTTCTGTGTGAGAAAGAGGATTCTTAGCACATATCTGTGTTTTATCACTTGTAAAACAAATTAATTTCCCCTGTCTGAATGGGCAGCTGTTCTACCCAGGCATCTCCTCTTGAGATATCTTGGGATATTCTCGTGGTAGAAATGGTCCTCCAGAGAAAGCAGCATGCGTGTCAACTGCTTGCCCCTTAGTAAAGGCAACTGCGTGAAGGAAATGGAATCCAGTTAAAAGTGGATTCGTGGTCTTTGGGGGGTTTTTTACCTCGCTGTTCTCTCTTGTTTGCAATTCAGTAGACTGACTGTTAGAAGGATGCTTGTGAAACCTCAGTGAGTAGCACAATGCTGCTAGATCGCTTGCTGCACCTGTGCTTGAAAAGAAATACATTTAAAAGTTGATAATGCTCACATTGCAACACTGCAGAAAACAGCTGTATGCATAAATCTTTTCCACGGATAACTTCCTAGATCACAGTAGTAATAGCAACATGGTGTTTTAAATGCAAATCCAAAAGATCCAGCAGACCGTGCGTAAATTGGAGGGATTATGACATTCAAAAGTGTTGACTTAGATTTATCCATGGGATAAAACTGCAGACTCAACAGTGATCTCTCGGTGCCCATGGGAAGTTTGGTTCCCAGGCTGAGCTCTGTCGATTGGCTTTCCTTAAGAAAATGTCAAACTTTGCAGCTGGCGAGTGTTTCTGTCAAATCATTCTCCCTGTGAGCTAATTGCATTTGTGGCAGAATTATCATTTTAGTGTAGCTTATGAAACCAGAGACTCGGATGTAGCATCCTTCAGATAGTAGATTTTGGACACAGTTTAAAAAGAAATAGTCGTGCTGGTGAGACTGTCAGTGTTGGTGAGTAAATGAGTTTTAGTAAGAGCTTTCCGTTGCTTGGCTTTGCATGGAAACATGCTTGGTTTGGTGTCTGCCTTACGTGTGTAGCACAGTTGGGGTTCACCTGTGCTGAACTGTGTAGTCCTTGTTTCGTTCTCAGGTCCCGACGCTCAAATTGCTCACGCTGCATGCATGTGAGTTGTGAAAGCGGAGGGGGGATTAAAGGATCGCCTGCAAGACGAAACCTAAATGTACTTAGATGTTATTAAAAGCAAAATTTGCTTCAGGTACTGCTTGTAGGTTATATGAATAAGATCACACCTTGGAGATACTTGACTCTTTCCACCTAGGAGAGTCCTCGAAGACCTTCTGAGCTGACCTCCCATCCTCAGTTCCTCCGTATGTCATATTCTACCATGCTGCCGGGCGTACAGCACGTAGCCTTGGCCTCGTGCTGGTTAAAGTAACCAGTCTGTAACGTAAGCCTGACATTATTTCAGGCTCAGAGCTGGGAGAACAAGAAGAAAGTACTAATTATGGCTCATGGCCCCTGGGTGCCACATGGAGAGCCTCCGGCCGAGCGACGCGTGGGGTGGAGTCCATAGCACGGTCACTCGGGAAGGGGCTGGCTTACAGCAGCCTGGCCATGGGCCGCTGCGTGCCACTTGGCGTTGCGGGCAAGGGTTGAGCCCTGGGGTGGGTTCTTCCCACAGCGTAAACATAACTTGCGCTTTTTCTAACTACGGAGGTATTTTTCTCTAAATGTATCTTGTACTGCTTTTAGGTAACAGGCAGTTCCAGCAATTAAAATGAAAACAAAAACCAAAACCCAATAACGTAAAAAAGAAAAAGATAGAGTTGTAGGATGTTGCTATAGTTTAAAATGAGATAATTTTAAAGAAGAGACAGTTAAGAGACGGATACTCCAAGAGCGCAATGCTGTAGTACTCCATAATGGGATGTGATTGGCCTTGGATAACAATGCGTGTTTATTCTTATGAAAGCAAAAATGATTGCTTCTCCACTGCTTTCTTTCGATAGCTATTATTATCCGGTGAAGTGCCTGCAAATAGAATTGATGGCTCTTTCAAGAGCAAGCTAACCGCACTGGGTGTCTGACTCGCCGCATGCATCACCCTGAGAAATATAACAATGGGAATGGAAGGTTATCAGTGGGAAAGAATGGGGAATGAAGGCAGATAATTGTACGGAGTTTTACTGGGGGAGGAATAATGGACAGGAAAGAGATTGAAAATGCAAGAGGATCAGAGGACAGATTTTTATGACCGGAAAAGAAAATTAAAAAGACTGATATGAAGGTTGCTCTGAAGAAAACCCAGCAGATTCTAAGGAAATAGATGGCGAGCTGCATGTAGACTGTCAAGAGAAAAAAGAATGGCTGTGGAGCAGAGGGCAGACTGAAAGGGCGTAGAACAAAGAGTGACTTTGAAAGAAGGAAATTAAAAATAACACAGGAGTAGAAGAATACTCAGTATGTCATTAGAGCGCAGACAGGAGGAAGAGAAGCCAGAACAAGCCTGTTAGGAGGAGGGAGCAGGGTGAAGAACTGCTGAAATGAAGATGGGCATGGGAAGGAATGCAATAAAAGAGGGCTTGGGGAAAAAAAAAAAAAGAATACTAACAGACAAAGGAGCGTTTGACTGCAAAAGAGAGTGTTCCAGAGTCTTAACTTGTTTAGTTGGTGAAAGGTATCTTAACTTTCCGTGTTGGGGACATATAAGTCAGTGGTAGTTTTAAATAATTTATTGGTGTTTGTGAGGCTGTCTGGTCGGGAAGAAAGAATGGAAGATTCTCCAGTCTGAGGTCCGTTCCAGTCCCTTAATTTATTAGACAAAACTATCACAACAATTTCTCTACCTTGCAGACTAGAATCAAGTAGGAGAAGGCATGGAAGAAATCAGCAGTTAAAATAAAAGGTTAACTGTGTAGCATCAGTACATCTGATCTTGTCTGGAATGCGTTTGAATACTCTCACATCGGTCTCTGAGTCTGTCGGCATCTTCAGGTGCTCGTTCCCTGCAGGTGACCCTACAGGCAGTTGGAGCTCAAGGATGGGGCTTATCTCACAGGGGATAAGGGACGTTTCATCTGTCCGTTCATGTTGCGAGCTATATAATCTATATTAGACTATTACAGGTCATAAACCAGTAATAACGGTGAAAACATGGACCAGAATTCAAGTTCCAGCTTTATTTGAATACCCAAGCTACTGGGCTGGCGAGTCAGACACCACCTTGTCTGGTCTCACGTGTGAATCTTTCTGCTCTTCGATGGCCCAGTTGCAACAAGACTGACTTGCCTCTCCCAGCCTCGCTGGGGGTGGGAGATGAGGGTTAGTATTTTTTCCGGCTAAGGAAGAGTCCAGCGCTGCTGCTTGGCTGTGGTCTGACTAAAGGGCAAGGATACAGGTGGAGACAACACCTGCCTGTTGTATTTTGGGGGTTGTGAGCTCTGGGGAATTACTTGGGCGTTTGCATTCAGAAGAGGGCTCTGGACTCTGACTTTGGAGTTGGCAGGGAAGCGTGAGATGCATTTTGTATTTCTGAGACATCTCTTTCCCTTGCTTACTGTTTTTTGTTCCATTTCCTTTTTTTCATTCTATTGAAATCGGGTACTTTTTAAGCTTTGTGATGCCTGAGTAGAAGCTGTTTTGGTTCCTCACCCCGGGTCCTTGATGGGAGATGACCTTCAGGGACTTGCCCCGAGTCGTATGGAAAGGCGCTGGCGGAGCAGGGTCTTACAGCCGCATCTTATAAGCCCCGAGCCAGACCTTAAACTGCTGGATCATACTCCTCTGATGGCAAAAGAGATAATAGAGTATTTGAGTGTTTCCCTGATAGCCTTTTTGTTGAAGGATCTCCATGGCAGAGGTTTTGTTGCCTTGCGTGATGTTCAATGTAATCTAATAAACAGTTCAAACAGTTTTACACTTCATGTTTATTCTAGGTATTCGCTAAATTCTGTGTTTGGAATTCAGACAGTTGTGTATGAGATAGTTGAATACTAACTTTTATTTAAGACGATAATGTACATTTACCTGTTTCAGGTAAAGGTCCAAAAAATATTAACGAAAACTAATATTTTCATCCTGTCATTTCTTCTTATCTTCTCTTTCAAGACTTGCACGCGCTTGCGTGTTTTGCCCAATGAAGCTTCTGTTAGCTACATGTGTCATAAAACATGAGTGCATAAAACTACATGTTTAAAAAAGAACGATTCAGCTTTATTACTCTAACTACTGCTGCTTTGATCATGTGTGGTGATCCCATCAGGCCAAATGGTTTTTCCCTGAAGAGGAAATATTTGATATTTCCATATAACAAGCATCTGGACTGCAGCGGTCTCTTCAGGGGGCTCTTGCTTAGCAGGTCATTTTTTTTACACCAATAGCTAAAATAATATTCCTTAAATCCCTAAATTTGGACCTAGGAGAGAGAAGGAAAGATGCTTCCATGAGAAAGAAGCTTGTGGGTTTCTGCTGCTTTTTGTGCCTTCACACGCGTCACCAGAGCTGCAGTCTTCTCGGCTGTTCTCATGCAATCCCTTAAGGTTTTTGGACTCTGTGGCAATGGAGCTAGAAACCTTACTGATATATGGTACCATGCTTCAGAGCTACGGAAGTAGTTATAGTTTTCTTTGGTTTTCTCTCTCTCTTTTCAGCCTCCACTTAGTCCTATAATAAATCCTTGTGAGATGTGCAAAGAAGTTACAGTGTTAGTGCTGTTGGAAATAAAATATATCATTTTTTTAATTGCAGGTTCCACTGCAGCTTATAGAAAGCGTTGAGTGCCGCGATATATTTCAACTTCACTTGACTTGCAAAGACTGCAAGGTTATGAGGTACGAAGAGGCTGGATGTTGGGTGGGGGGTAACTTTTTGCTTTCCTCGTGCTGTGGACAGCTGTGACCTTCGAAGGAAATGTATTTTTCTTACTTAGTGGACTTGCTTTTCCCCAAAAGATTTTCTTTTGTCTGATTTTGCACGGGATAGCTGGGCATTTTTGCAACGAGGATCGAGCAAGACGGGCAGCAGTTTTGCTTGCTATGGTACAGTATAGCAGCAAACTTTGGTCTGAACCTAAGTGGCCAGTCTGATTTTATTCTGAAATTAATTTTAATCTCCCTGCATTCTCCCTGCCTTACAATCAGTTATAATATATTGCTTCAATTAGTTTTGAGATATAAAACTATGGAAGCGCACGCTTTGAAAGAAGTGTTTAATCAGGATCGGGGGTTTGGAGGGTTAAACTACGGGCTCGTGCGGTTCTATGCGGAACCTTCAGTCTGGATTGTGGCAGCCACCCTGCATATTTAACAGCTGTGAGGGTACGGTTACTGTCCTTAAGGCATAGGAGCTTATTGGAAAAGCAAGTGAAGGGACTAAGTTAAAGCCAGGTCTGTAACCCGCTCTAACCCGGGTGGGTAGATAGCAACACGTGGAAGGGAGTATTAATTCATGTCTGTCTTTCAGCAGCCTTCAGTCTGCCCCAGGAGCCTCTGAGCTACTGAGCCTGAGCTGCTGCTGTTTCCTCCTTTTCTGCTGCAGAAATTAATTTTGATCTATAAAGTTTAATTAACAAGAAAGGAACATTTCTTTTTGATTAAATGTTTGCTGGCAGTACCCCTTGTATAATGAAACGAGCCCCAGTCATATCTGAGCACTCAGAATGTTTAACAGGCCAGCTGCTTCCTGAAACGCTGCATTTTGATGAGGACTGATTTTACTTTAGAAGTAATATTTAGTTTAATTTGAATTAAATATTTAACTTCCTCTTAACTTGTAGCTCTTGACATTTAAAGAAGTCACCCTCCCTCTCTACATTAATTTGTTATTTCTCTTCAGTTGTAGAATGAATACAAATTATTTGTATTTATGCCCTTCCGTGTGAATTTCCTTCAAACTGCGTCTCCAAGAATCAGTGTTCGATGATACTGACCCTTGGAAGATGATGAAGTATGGAGCTGAGATTTAGAACATGGTCATGTTATTTTTCATGAACAAAGTCGTTTGTGTTTTGAATAACAGGGCTCAAGTGAAGACAGAACTTGTCATTTGCAATACTAACTGTATTTAGAATATAGAAAGAATTGAGAAAGAAAATGGGGTCTTTAGGGTAAGATGTGTCTTGTCTGACTATACACATTTAATAGAGCATTATCCAGTCCAAGCTAGTCGTCTTGGCTTGCTTTACAGTCAGTGATGGGAAGTAAACACCTCCAGGCTGCAGTTCCTCGCAGCTATTCAGGCATGTTTCATGAATTGGACGTGTCTCTTTCCTTCCCCTGACTGACTTTTAGCTATTTGCAGGTAGGGGTAGTAAATCCTGCCCTCGGAGAATACAGATGCTATCATTAACCACGAATGCAGCAGAACACAGACCGAGCTGAATGTAAATACTCGGTGAATATTTTATAACTATAAAATCTTGAAGAAATCTCTCAGAGCATAATAAATCACTGATCTTATTTCCACCCTTTTATTCTAAAGGGCCCAGGAATCCCCTTTGAAAGGACAAGCTGATGTAACTTGAATATACGGCTTTAAAGAGTAGTTTCTCCTGCACAGGGAACATTCTCGCTAGTTGTTGTTAGACTGTAATGTTAGCCAAAGCTGAGTTTCAAAAACATTGGTTGTGCTTCCCACCAAGGCGAGGAAAGGGAATCCCGGCATATGAGATAGGAATGACGGAAGGTTTCAGATGCTGGAGTTTGTCCTCATTATTCTCAAATTAAGCATATTAATGAAACGGCTGTTTCTCCTGTGTCTGATAAAAAATGTGTTCTTGTTTAGGGGAATATGATGCATAGATTATAATCTATGTGATGGTTTTGGGAGTTCCTGTCTGAGACCGTTACAGCAAAGCGCTGTAACGCGCTCCTGTCCTGGATTGTGGGAAAGCTGCAGACTGAACTCGGTGATATTGTCCTTGGGTTTAGAGTAAACACGTGCATAACTGTCTCATTCATGACTAGCAGGGCATGCCGCTGCTTTGTTCACAATCACAGAACATTGCTTTCCTGCTTAGGGTTTATTTTGACTTCCTAAGCGTGTATTTCTTTAATACCCAAAGGTTTCGTTTTTATTATCCATTCGAATGTACATAGAAGCAGAACTCAGTTATCAATAAGATGTTTGTTCTCCCTTTTAGCATTCATGGATGTTTTCATAGTCAGCCTGTCGGATCTTATAGTCTGGTATCTTTTGCTGAAAATTCATAGAGAAATGTTTGTTTCTGGGACAGGTGTCAGTTTTCTACTTTTGAGCAGTGTCAAGATTGGCTCAAGCGACTGAACAATGCCATCCGCCCTCCTTCCAAGATAGAAGACCTTTTCTCGTTTGCCTACCACGCTTGGTGTATGGAGGTGTATGCTAGTGAAAAGGAGCAGCACGGGGATTTGTGTCGGCCAGGTACGTGGAACCACTTTGGGGACGGTCACAAAGCCTTTGACTAGAAACTGCGGGTTCGCAGTCATCCAGAACTTAGGAAGAAAGGTTTAAACAAATTCAGCCTGAGCTGTTGTAAACTGAACCTGGAAAATTCCAGGATGGACTTTTTTCTGTACGTAAGTTCTTGCACTCCTTCGCTGGCTGCTGGATGTACTGTATGTGGGCGTTATAGGTATAGTATACCTTCACGTACAGCGAGGTGTCCTGTAACGTCTTGCATGTCTGCCGCACAGTCTGGGTTTTGTTCTGCCTGAACAAAGGAGAGATTAGCTCTTACCGATGCTGATCAATATCTAAAGGGCGGGTGGCAAGAGGATGGGGCCAGGCTCTTTCCAGTGGTGCCCAGTGACAGGACTAGGGGCAATAGCACAAACTGGAACACGGGAAATTCCATCTCAACATGAGGAGAAGCATCCTTGCTGTGAGGGCGGCAGAGCACTGGCACAGGCTGCCCAGAGAGGCGGTGGAGTCTCCTTCTCTGGAGAGATTCCAAACCCACCTGGATGCGTTCCTGTCTAGCCTGCTCTGGGTGCCCCTGCTCTGGCAGGGGGTGGGACTGGATGAGCTCCAAAGGTCCCTTCCAACCCTGACCATTCTGTGATTCCCACCATAGCTACTTTGGGATCAATATGCAAAGCAGTGTGTGAATATCCCGAGGAAATGATTGTGGAGGATTTGACTTAGTTACTCATGTGTAATACTAATAACGTTTTGTTCACCGTGGCAGCAACTTCCAATCTAAAACGTTTTGTATTGATTGTGCCTGCATTTTTTGTAATTGCTTAGACCAGTGGTCTTCAACGTGGATGTTGAGGAGCAGGAGGTGAAGGAGAAGGAAGTCCCTGAGCTGTTCCTGAGGTTCATTCACAGCTGCAAGACAGCGACGTATTTTAGTGAAATATCATCCTTGCTGGAAAGTTTTAGAAGCCCACAAGTAAATAAAAGCTAAAAATTGGGATGCTGGTGGTTATAGCACTTGTTTTTAATATAAGGACATCTGAGTTCCAGGCCCCCTCCCATCTCAGGCTCTCTTCTCTCACAATTCACATATCTGAGAAAAGTCTCCTAGTTATCAGGCTGAGGAATGTTCGGTGATTCTGTCCTTATTACTTATGGTTAGCAGTTACTGAAAATGGGCAAGAAAATCCTCAGAGCAGGATTTTAGACGCGGGTCTTTTTCCCTCCTAACCAAATTCAGGAACTGAAAGACAGCAGACATGTTGATGTCTTCTTGCTAGGTCTCCTTGTAGTCCTTTTCTCTTCCTCACTGAAACAGATGGGCTTCAACCGAACACTAAATTGCTTCAAAATTTATCTAAGTATCAACTTTTGGGGAAAAAATCAAGTTGTTATCAATGTATGTAATGGGAGATTTGAAACGTGGCTCACAGGATCAGCTTTTATAGTCGGAAGGCACAAGTCCGCAAAAAATACAGCTTACTTTTTCTCTGATTGTGAGAGTTGATTGGGATGCTTCGAAAATATCCATATTGGCTCAAAATGCCTCATAAAACACCAGCATTTCAGGAGGAACGGACAAAACGTTAAGGCTAGGATTTCATTTCTCGGAGGAAAATCTAGGATTTCATGCCGTGCGCAGTAGCTGAAAAGTGAAGAGGGAGAAATCAAACAGAATATTCCATTTTCATGTAGTTTCATGTGTTTCTTTTAAAACCCCCTGGCAGTATGCAGCGTGGATGATTGGATGATGTTTCCAGTATTCTCATTTGCTATCCAGAAAAATCCTTAAGAAAGTATCACAAGTTTTAATGACCAAAAGCAGCTGCTAGTGGAGCCCATCCTCAGTGCTGCAAGAGCATGCTGGTTTTCTATTTATTTTTTAAAAAAAAAAAAAAAAGTCACTTGGAAGGGAGAACCTGACGGAGGTCGCTGTCTGGCTGGAATATATTGTCCCAGTTTCACCTCTGCACTTGACAAAGGATCAAAGGGCTCCTCACAGAGCTGCCATCTCTGCGGAGCCATCCAGCTTTTGTGAGCTGGGGACGGAGTCGGCCCATCCGCGCGAGTAGCTGGCGAGAGGAGAATAAATTCAAGCTCATGCAGAGCGCGAGCGAGAAGCGGGAAATCCTTGGCAAGCTCCAGTCTAATTGATCTGGCGACAGGGAAGGTAGAGCAGAACCGCGGTGCCCGTGTGGTGCTGAGACCAGCCTTCTGCAGAAAATTCACGACGCGGGAGGCACAACTAGTTCTTTTTTTTATGGTACTGTTGTACAGTGATGTGATGTAAAGGGAGTGATGAAGGTCAGTCAGGTCCATAGGTTTTACCACCGTGTGTCTTGAAGAGTGGGTATTCTCCCTTTGCACGCAGTGACATTCTCACCTTTTACCGTTCAAAAAGCGTAAGAAAAATAATCTCATCAGATTTCCCTTATGCGGCTATTTTGCACGTTGTCCACATTGTAAAGCATGTCTGGATCTGCAAAATACCATATTCAGTGTATGGTCTGACCTGTAGGAATGGATTAACATAGTAGCTTTTCTTTCACAGTTAATTAAGTCTAATAGTTAGGCTGCTGTCTTCATTCTTAATTTACCTATTTCTCTGTATTTATCTCTAATTGTTCTGTGACATCACATAAAAATAATGTTTCAGATGTGTACGTTTTCATCTTTGCGATAAATATATATCTACATATATCTCAGGTATTGAAAGACTTTAAGGGTTTTCTGAAATACGTAATGGGAAGATGTAATACTTAAACGTTACTTTTTCAACAGATTTTTTCCCCCCTGTTGGGTGGTGCTGTGTCTCATGATTTAATGATACAGTAATTGAGAGAGACAAGCAACGGACAGACTTTCAGAATCATTTTATCTAGTGTCGCTCACGCGCTCGTTAAATTTATCACAGTTCTTACCTCTGTGAACCTGGAGATTTTGTATGTTATTCTCTTCTACGTGTTGCTTGAGTACCTTCTAATTCTCTAAGCTTTCTGTCTATCGGAATAATTACTCTTTATATCCATTGTATATTTTTCAACTGTATTTTGATAGTTTTAAAAAAGCGTCTAGGAAATAAACAGGGCTCATTGCAGTTCCTTTAATATATTAATGCAGGAATTTGTGAGGATCTTGTGACCGATATTTGTGTCAAACAATCACTTCTGCAATTAATCTCCATATCTCCGCATGACTCATGGAGGAATAATGTCTGATTTACAGATGGAATACTGAGATGCGGGTTAAATTACAGGGCTGGCCTATAGTCACGCAGGAAACCTGGGGCTGAAATTGCGCACTAAGTGGCGATTGCCCAAGTTCCGGACCACGTTCCGTATCTTACCCCTTCACCTATCGGTCAGACCAGAGCTTCGTGTTCTTCTCATTGATATGAAATTCTTCTGAACTTCAGAAAAGAAAAACTACTGGAGTTTTCCCAGTGTGACGGATCGAAATTGCTTTTGCTGATGTACTTGATTCCGGTCTGCAGTGTTATTGTTTCTGATGGGAATGTACAGAAACCGGTCGTTTCAGAGCAAACGTCCTGCGTGGCCTTTGGCATTTCTGCAGAGTCGACCAGGGAGAGCCGTCGGTACAAGCTGTGGGTCTCCTCATATGGATTTTCAAAATAAGGTGGTGAAATGTGGATGGTATTTTTGGAGCGTTCCTTTCCCCTTTCAGTTTTTAATAAGTATGAGCGCAGTGGCGGTTTTCTTTAGCCCTTCTGAAAGGCAGGAATCTTGCTGCTTATTTTGCATTTATTTTCTCTCTCTGCTTTTGATACCCAGGAGAACACGTAACTTCAAGGTTTAAAAATGAAGTGGAGCGGATGGGTTTTGATATGAACAATGCCTGGAGGATTTCCAACATCAATGAGAAGTACAAGTAAGTTATGTGGGCTGCTGATTCGCAGCCAAACGGCATCTCAAAACACCAGTTTCGTTAGAACGGATTACTCAAACTTTTTGCAAGTTCTACAGTTCCTAATAAGGGACAATTAGAATGATGATTTTTTTTTTTGTCATTTTATAGAAAAAAATGTGCTTTTAAAGTACTGTTTAATATTTTATTAGCTGTTATAATTTTTGTAGGCTTAGAAATAGCAGGTTTTGATGTGCTTGCTGGAGGACTGCTTAGAGAATAAGCCTTCTAATGGAAGGAAGGAGGAAGTCTTAAGTGGGCAAAGAGTGGAGTTTGATTGCACTTTCTAAAAACGTTTTTTATTGTGTCTTATTCTCTGACTTATGACAAAGACTTCTACTAAAGGAAAAAATAAAGTTGGTTTGGAAGCCTTAAGCTTGTAGATCCTGAAAATAAGAGAAAACACTTTCTCTGGTCCTGAAAGCACAGACAAATGTCCTCTTCGCTAGCTGCTGGAGCAGAGAAAGGTGTTCCTCTGTTCGTGGCTGAGAGGACAGAGTGTACTGCCTGATCCCTAATCCAATTCGGAGCAAAACCAGCAGTAATGCCTTGTGATAAAACAGATTTCATTGCTCTGCCTTTGCAGGATAATGACTTGCAGCTGGTAGTTGATGTCACTGCAAGAAGAGTATCTGTCTTGGTCTCTAAAAATCTAGGGAAGGAAAAATAGCTATCCTGTACATATTTAATACTAAAGAAAAGGGAGAAAAAACCCCCACCTTTATATGTCATATGGCAGCAGAGTGACACACACTACTCCTTTCCTTCCTGTGGCCAGCACTTGAGGAAAGAGCATTTTTTCAGGATAGCTGATTAAATTTTATTTTATTTTTTTTTTTGTGAATAGACCGGTCTTAGACGCGTGCTCAGGTCTGTCCTTCTTGTGCAATAAATGCATCTCTGTAAGGGGATGGGCTGGGGATGAACTGGTTTCCGATTCAGCAATGTATTGCGGTCACTCCTGGCTGCTTGCACTGTTCTCGTTAGCAGTCGTGACGTGATTAGTTAAATAGTGGAGTAGGAGTTGCATCTAGTAGAAGAAAGTCCCGGTTAGCCAGTCAAACATAAGCCAGTACGCTCGGAGTCCTGCCTTCGGCGAGGGTTGATTAGCCAACGTACTTTTTCATACTTAGACAAGTTTCCTGTCTCCAATGCAGTAGTCCAGAGTGCCTCAGCTTCTGTGTTTTGTCACCCACAAATCCAGTGGTTAATTCTTTGGCATGAAGAGGTGGGGAATTTCTTTGCTGTGGTCCATTTTATTTCAGCAGCTGGAGTTAAAAATCGCCTACGTGCGAATTTCCCGAGAAAACACCAGCTTGAATCTTCTAATTCTGAAATGCATTTATGCAGTGCGGTGTTCACAGGGCTTTTTCTATATGCAGAGGAGGAGTTTGTTAACGTACAATGAAAGAGGAATTAACAAAATGGCAGTTTGCTGAGATGAACAGCTGTCAGGTTGCTTATTCTGCTTATTGTGCTGTCTGGGAAGTGTGTAACTGCGCTGTATTGCTTCCGTTCAACCCTTTGTACCGCTTTTCTCGCAGGCTCTGCGGTAGTTACCCCCAGGAAATCATCGTTCCCGCCTGGATCACAGATAAAGAGCTAGAGAGCGTGGCAAGCTTTCGGTCCTGGAAGCGTATCCCTGCTGTTGTGTACAGGTGAGGCTCTCACAAGTGGAACGGCTTTCACCAGGCTGTAAATGGGGTGTTCTAACAAATAAAAGCTGAAATAAGTTGTAACCGGGAATCTTGGCTTGAACGAAAGGTGTTCGGGCTCCTCCGGGCCCCAGATGTCCCCTCACTGCGCCTGACGAAGGTCCAGCTTGCATCTCGCTGTGTTTTTGCATGTATGACGCGGTGTGGAGGGATGCTGCGTGAAGGCCCAGGACCTGCCGGGGTAGAGTTGGGGAAGGGGCAGCAGAACCTGGCGTGGTCCCCTGGGCGCTGCCTGGAGGAGCGGTGCCAAGCTGACCTCCCCGGCACTCTGCCTGCCCCGGAGGATCCCAGAAGCCGTGCGGAGAACAGGACCTCGGAACGAAACGCAAACCGCCCTAAGGGTTTAGATCAAAGGAGGATGTCAGGGGACCCCTCACGTGGGAAAACATTCAGACCTGTATTTAACAGACAGCAAAGTATGACCTCTTTAGACCTGATAGTTTGGAATCTTTGTCTCTACGTTTGCTGCTTATACGTGTATTCTTTTATACCTATTCAAAACTCCGGGAGTGTGTGTGACGGCCCTTGTCGAGCCATAAAAGAGGTGAGGCAGACTTACTCCACATTCGCTCTGAGTGGGAATAATGGTCTGTATCTTTTAATTCCAAACACGTAATGCGGGAGTGCTCGGCATTTGCATTTCCTGCAAGTCATTGCTAGGGCAGTCACCTCTGTTAAGATTGATTTTATTTTTTTTTATATGAAAATGAAAAAAGTAAGATGAAGATCTCAACGGAGCTGAAGAAATGATAAATGGCGTCTCTGGCTTAGCCACTCCTTTGGTTTTTCTCTCATTCTCATCTGGCTAATACTCAGACTGCAGTATAAACAGGGACGAATCCCAAAATTATTTAAGGGAGATGTAAAACTCAAATTACAAAAGAATGTACGTGTTAGCCCTATCTACATATTTCAGATAGTTTTAATCGGACAGTCTCTTCCTTAGATTGAGTCCAGCAATTCTTCATAACAAAATTGCTTTTCTGAGATACTGCTTTTTGGCAGCTCCTTTAGTAAGAAACACATTTCAGCATCTGTTTGGTTTGGGTTTTTTTTTTTTTCAAATATTCTGGAACCTGTCACCTTGGCCACTTTTCTGGGGTAGTTATCCTCCCATAAATATTTAAAATCTCTTTAAAAAAAAATCAGATGACAAAGGGATTAAAAAGATAACGAATACTGATAATTCCGTGAAGTCTGCTCAGCCACCCATTCCTTTTAAACAGCCAGAAAGGAAAAGCCGTTCTCTGAGTGAGTGCTAAACTCGGAGACCGGTAAAGCTGCCAAATTCGCACGACCGGGGTCGGAGGAGCAAGTGTACAAGAGTTAAGAGACATTATTTATCTCGCTTAAGAGTTCTTGTTCTATGAAAGGGGAACAAATTAGCTTGTGGCAGCAGACCGTTCTCTTTAAATCCCCCTGTCTTTTCTCCTTTTTCTTCCAGATAATAAAGGGGTGAGCACAGGCTCTTTCTGAGCGTTAAGGAATTGCTCCATCCTCTGTTCAGCTCTGGGCTGGAGGGGGGAATGCTTTCCAGCATATGCTGGCTTTTTTAAGGCTTAGGGTATTTTATTCTTATGGTAGTGCATATAAGTATCTATATTATATATGTGTGTAAAAGAGAATAGTGTAATTTAGACGTGATTTTGCTTTCAACCTTGAACACTGCGTTTCAGCCACTTTCTGCCTTTTATGCAGTTTTCACGTAATTGGGGGCCGCCTCACCTGCGAGCACTCTTAGCAGAGGGAAGCATCCCTCCGCCTTTCACCACGGCGCAGCAGAGGGAGATCGCCTTCTTTGCCTTCTCGGGTACAGGTTGCGTTCTCGGGGTTTACAGGAGAGTGATTTAAATGTTCAAAAGACCTCATCGACTGAAATTGTTTAGTCCCTGGCATTCCATTTTCTGCAGTTCTGATGAGAGTACGGGTGTTAAATCACGGCATAGTTTTTCATTTGTAATCTCAAAATCAGTGGGAGAAAAGTTTTTTCTCTTTTTTGATCTCTTTTTTTTTTTTTTCCTTATCTTGACATTTAGTAATAGGTTTTTCAAGACATCCCGTTCATCATTCTGTGTTCTAATGGAACTCACATCAGCTGGTGGTTGATGATCCGTATGATTGGAAATCCATGTATGATTGGAAATCCATGTTTCTCTCATCGTTTTCTCTCTATATATGTTACCGTAAAAATAGCTTTTTTTCCTTACTTTTGGAGGAGTAAGGGACAAAAGCTCATTCAGCATTTTTTTATCTGTTGAAAATTATTTTGGGACTATTGATTTCATTATTGATCACATTTTTACAAATTAGCTCTTTTTGCTTTACCTTGGGGGGGGAAAAAACCCCTAATAATGACTTTTTTTTTAAAAAAAAAATGCCTCCAATAACTTGTCTCAGACACTTTTCTGAACACTGGGACAGAGAGAGAGCGCAGAGACGCGGACACTTGGCAACAACTCCCCTCACTGTCTGTTCTTGTAAAGCAGTCGAGAGCTGTGACAGTCCGCGCAGGCTGAAAAGCTGAGCGGGCTGAGTTCAGAGGCGAGCTTCAAAAATACTCGGCTGCGGTTGGGCTGCCAGGAGCATCGCTTCTGCGTGATGAGCAGGTTGCTAGAAAAACCCCGTAGCCGGCTTCTGCGGTTTTTCTCTCCGTTTACAATTTTTGAAAATCTCGGCACGTATTTATGTAGAGAAATCTGCCCTGTAGCGGGGGGTTTGTGGCTTAGCTGGTTTGGTCCCAGAAAAATCAATGTTGGGGAGAAGCCTTTTTGGATTTTTGTGGCAAGACGATAAAGAGGACTTTGTACATGATGTAAACGGTGTCCTAAAGCCGTGCGAAGCTGCTTGGCAATGTTGAAGGTGTCTTTTTCTCTCGCCCGCTGCGGGAGGTGATTACCCATGCAGGCGGCATTTCTGCCAGCACGGGAAGCCGAAGCAAACAGACAATTGCCGTGTACCGCGCTTGCTGAATTATATTTGTGAATTGCAGCAAGGGTGGGGGTTTTTTCAGTTGCAAGTACAAGCAGTTAAGTAGAGCTACGGCAGGATCTATTCAAACCTTCATTAGTCCTCTCTGTCTCTCTAGTTCCAAGGACCTGGTGGATTTATTGTTGCACTCAAAGGGCTGCTGGAACGCAAGGAAGATTAAGCCTGTGCAGAGGCGTACCGTACATCGTACGGTTATACAACGCTTTAGGAAAGGCCTTACAGTTATCTAATGGTGATTTACTGTTTGGTTTCTGTAGGGAGACTGCCTGTTGCTTCGTCTCTAGAGGGTTCGGAAATGTGCAGTGGAGGGTTTGCTTTAATTTTTTTGTCATCTCTTTTTTGGTTGCTGAGATCTGAGTGACACCATCTTACCCCCAGCTCTATCTCTGGGGACCTCGGAATCACACTTAAACTATTTGCTAGTTTGTGTTCCCGTGGCCAGTCCGGTTGGAATGAGTGTGATTCCTCAGACCTCCGACATTACCGTAAATAGAATTGTTTGCTGATTTCTGCTGGTGCATCTGAACATTGCATATTTGTGCAGGCTCGGGAGGGTTAGGGCTTCGCAGCTATCGATGAACTCAAGTTATGACCTAATGAGTCTTTATTATTTGTGGTATAAATAGGAGGCAAGAATCTGGAGATGAAAATATGACTGTTTATGAACCTGTGAAAACGATTCTGCGGGCAGATAGTAATGAAATCTGGGAGAACATATGGAAAAAGAAATGAGCTTATCTGAATGTTCAAAATAGATTTCTTCCATGTGTAATGATGTTTTATTTTCTTTTGTTATTTGTGCAAGCGTACCGGGGAACTAGGTGCCCTTTCAGTGACTGGCATGTATTTTTTGCTGAACTAATTTGATACCAATAGAGCTGTTTCTGGAAGGCTATTCATTCCAGCAGAAACACATTTTCCTTTGCACGCAGTCGGCCGGCACCTGGTGGAAATGCCGCGGCGTTCAGATCACTGTTCCTTTGCTTCGGTTAATGCAGTGCGTCAGTCGCTTCCTCGCGGAGAAGGAATTTGATATGAAACAATTACAAAGCAGCTATGAAAAATACCTAAAAGACCGTATCACAACCTATTTTGGAATTTCAGGTTTTGCAACGAGGAGCCTTCGCCTGCTCTAAGTGTTGCTTTTGAATGAGTGGCCCGAGGCGGGCGCTGCCGCCTACTGCTGTGCCCCGCGGGGACCGCAGCACTGGGGCTGCTCGGCACCTGACGGGCGCTTGACAGCTCCGACAAAGAATTATAAACCGCCTTGTCACACCTCCGTAAACAGTTATGAGAGCGGTGAGAGGAAAAAAAGTTAAGATTTGTAGGTCTGGGTGGGTTCTCTTCCTATTCGGGGCTAAGTCGCAACCCTCAGCGTTGCGTGCCGTTGCCATATTAGAGGGAATTAAACAACTCTTGGTTGACGTGAAGCTGAGATGGCCAGCTTGTTTGCGGGAAGGCTCTAAAATCCTTTGCTGCACTGTATCTGTGCATACTTTATAAATACGGGGTTTTGGTGGGATCCTGAGCAAGAACGGCGATGCCTAAAGGCACCTTGGCTTAAAGGGATGTGTGTTTGCCGGCCGTTGAAATGGAGAACAGGCTGAGTGGTGGGCTATTTCCGAAGGGCCGTGGGGCAGGGAGTGGATATTTCGAGGTGTCCCATCCCTCGGCGTCACCGACTGGCTGCGTGGCTTGAGAGAAGTTGTGTCTCTTCTCCTCCTTGGCTGCTCTTCCTACCTCCGGCTGGGCTGCCCTCCCGGCCGGGGCCGGGGCCTCCGACTCCAGGGCGCTGCTGGCCAAGGTCAAGGAGAACGTTGTTGTCGTTAATGCCACATGGAAACACCTTAGGGAACGGGGAATCACATTTCTGTTGGCAGCAGTGGGATGTGCCGGCGTGGAGGCAGTAAGTGAAATTACAGGGATAACATGTTTCAGTACTCTTTTTTTTTTTTTTTTTTTTTTTTTTTAATAATAGATTGTAGGAGGGAGTTTGTAAATCTTTTTCAGAGTATGTTTGCAGTGGTTGGATGCGTTTTAATTCTTTCAAATCTGTTCTTTATGTTTAATACAAGAAGCTAGGTCAAATTTGAGAAAATAACTACTAACTCTTCAGACACTTCAAAAAAAATCTGCTTTTTAAAGTTTATTTTATTTTTAATACCACTCCCCAGAAGAGGAAAGCTGTGTTCAAGTTAGCTCGTTCTTCAGTTATCTCCCTGACATATTTTTTATTGATGGGCTCATTTCTGTACTCCATTTGCCAGTCCTCTGAAGTTTTATCAGTATATGGAGTGCTTGCAATTTACATCACATTTTAGAAGACAAATATTCTGTTAATAAACAGATGTTTTTCAGTATTCCTTAGGTGTCTGTAGCACAGTTTACTTGCTTGTGGAGTTTGTTATTTACCAGCCTGGCACCACACTGGTGCTTCCACGTAAGAGCTGCTGTTGCTCTTCATCAGCCCCTTGGTGCCCTTCTGCTAGATCCCGTCGGTGTTTGAGAGGCAGCAGATGAAACGCTCCCCAAATTGCGTCGGGAAGAGGGCTGGAGAAGACCCACGCACAGAGGAGAAGCAGCTGGAAAGGGTTTGGCAGAGCCACCGCTTTCCAACAGATGCTAATGCCAAACTTCAGAATGAGTAAAAGTGCAGGTATTTAGCATCCTGAGATGCGAAAGGCTCTTTTCCTTTTAGTCAGTGAAACGATACCTACGAGACAGTCGCTTCTAGATGGGGTTCTGCAGCGTTGAAGGGCCGCCTCCTGTGAGTCGCGGGTGATGCCTAGAAAGGGATGCCGTCGGCGTACAAGAGTAAGGTGTTGCGTTACCGTTCGACATCGTCCAACAGAAGGCGTGCCAGATTCTGCCAGTATTTCCTCCCAAAGTTGTAATGTTCTTCAGAATTAATTAGTGGTATGTTTTGATTTTAAAAATCGCATCAAAAAGTGAATCTGGGGTTTTACTCCTGTCTCCTAGCTTTAACATTCGCATGAGTTCAGTTGAACTTTCCCATTGATTCTGACGTTACAGCAGTACACCTGACTATCCAGCAGGTGTTGAATACCTCTTTAATGCCTCATCTGCTGTTCCAAGATGTTCACTGGCCAACAGGCAACGATATTGAGCAAGAAAATGCTTTGTTTTCTCTTACTGACCTCGGCTTTGACTTTTACCTTTCAGTGACTGTGTGGTCACAGTCAGCATTTTGAGGGGAAGCACGTGGAATACGTCGCCACTGAATCACAGGTTGAGGATAGCTGCCGAATGATAGACAGATCCCCGACAGGAATTAAACTACTGGAGTAAACCATTTAATTTTTCATGGTTTGCATCCTGATTCTTCCGAGTTATGCACCGCTGTTGGTTTTATTCTCTTCTTTTTCAGGCACCAGAGCAATGGAGCGGTTATTTCCCGCTGTGGGCAGCCCGAGGTCAGTTGGTGGGGCTGGAGGAATGCAGATGATGAACACCTTGTCCAGTCTGTAGCCAAAGCCTGTGCCTCAGATTCAAGATCCAACAGTAACAAATTAATGAATGGAAATTGTTCCAGAGATTTCTCCAATGGAGGGGACCTCTCTGATGTGGAATTTGGTAAGTTTGTCACTGTTCCTTTCCTGTAAAGGGCAGAGCTTTATATAAAAGCTTTATCTCTTATACCTACTGTAACAGATTCAATCTTCTGTATTTAATTAGGCGTTCTCCAATTTCTGGATGCACAGCGCACGTGCATTGCGGGGCTTGAGCGAATCTCTGTTGTAAACAATGTCAGAAGCATCCTTTCCGTTATTCATCGTTGCGTATCCTCTTCCCCAGATTCCTCAATCTCGAATGCTTCAGGAGCAGAGAGTTTGGCAATCCAGCCTCAGAAGCTTTTGATCTTAGACGCACGATCTTACGCAGCCGCGGTGGCCAACAGAGCCAAAGGTGGAGGCTGTGAGTGCCCAGGTAAGTGCTGGTTCTTCTCGGTTTTCTATTAAGTTCATCAAAGGGATTTGCTCAAATATAATTATGCTGATACACTTCAGTACTGCATATTTAACAGACCGCGTGGATGCAAGCGCTATTCATCTATAGGAAAGTTCTGGATCATTGCAGCTATCACCCAGCCCTTCAAAAGGACAGGTTTAGCTGTTAATTAAGTCTGTTTCTTAGAGCATAAAACCAGCTGGTAACAGTGTTCAGCAAATGCTGAACTGTGTGGAATATGCTGATCACCTTTCCCCTGCTGAGTCAAATGTATAAACCGGAGGGAGACAAAGGTGTCCGGTCTGCTAATGTCTAATAAAAACCTAACAAACTTGTAAAAATCCACTAACCATAGAGGATAATAATATTCTGGAATGGTTGGGCAGAATACAACTTTTCAGCAGTTTTTCTAAAGCTGAAACGTTTTTCCGCCTTTATATCATAACCCAAAGCAACTGAAATCCAGATTCATCTTGCGTTTGTAACACATTTCCAATTATCACTTTCTGTGTTCTTTGGCACTTGTAAATTGTTGGTGTTATAAACAAGATACTATTTTATGGTCAGTACTGGATGGGAATGCAGCCTGTTAAAATTCCATGGGTGGAGAATCTAGAAAAAAACACCGGACAGAAAAACTACAGATAAGATAACAAAAGCTATTTTGAGCGTATATTCTCGTTTTGGTCTTTGCTGCAGTAGCAGCACTTTGATATGTAGTCACCAGTAAGAAAAGATGAATTTTCCATTTACCACCTCAAAACTACTAAATAACTCATCATCAGAATATAAAATTTCAAACCCGAAAAGCAGAGTATACAAGAAGTTTCATTTTCTTCCTATATATCGGTTCTTGAATTCTTTGTAGAAAACGTCCAAACAGCTTGTCACCTTCGATAAATTTGACCTGCATTAAGTGCTTCCTTTTTGCTGCTAAGTTTCTTCCGGATATCGCCAAGTTTGCTTTGCTCTCTCTGTATAAAAATTTCAGTTATGTTATGCTTTATTTATAACGTAATTCAGTAAAGAGACCAAACAAAATACTTAAATTGCCTGGTACTGTCAGTCGCTGCTGACTGTAGTTTCATAGTCCCTCACTAACAGGATGTTCTGGTTTGGACCAGAATTTGTTGGGCTGTTACCACTTAAGAAATCAAATGATTTTGATTTGATTGCTCTTGATTTTGATTTGATCATGCTCTTCGAAGAGACTACTGCGTTTTCTTGCGCAGGCACTCATTATCCCGTATTCTGAATCCTGAGTAATGCTTTTTTCTCTTGTGGAAAAGGCCATTTTAGCTGTCACATCATCATTTTTTGTGCAGACAGAAGCGTCAGGACAGAGGCGAGCTAAATCCAGGAAAGATGATTGAATTAGTATTTTTCTGCATCACCTTGGGTGCTCCCTCTGCCTAGGGAACGCTGTCCGTACGGATCCTTCCTCCCCAGTAGCGCAGAGCTGCGCGAGCGCATCCCATAGCAACATCTGACGGCAGGCTCAGGAATTCCGTCTGTCTGCTGTTTTCCGGAGCTTGGAGGATTTCTCACGGGTGTGATGCTTGTTCCTCATAATGGGAAAAAACCTCAGAATAAAGCAGTGAATGAAGTAACCTTTCAGTGGTTAGAAAAAGGAATATATAGCTTCTATAAAAATATATAGTAGTGTACCAAATTTAAGAACATCCATAAATTACCAGTTAAATATTGTTTATGCTTCGCAGTCTCTTAATGGTGTTTCTCAGTCTTTTCCAAAACATTCTATAACCTCGAGCACAGCGATATCACTATTCCCACAGGTTTGTATCTGCTTTTTGTAAGGTGAAGGGAAACGTTGAAAATAAATACGCAGACACTTTGCTGACTCTTTCCTGTTTTGCTGTGCTGTGTTGTAACGTCCGGAATACCTACCGAACTTCAAGTACTGATTTCTCCTTACAGAATATTCGTAAACAGATTATTTCATTTGCCCACAGCAGCAGTGGGTGGTTTTTTTTCATGAAAAAGCTTCTTTTAGAAATTAAACTCAGTGTAGTTTTTAGTTTCTTCCCTCTCTCTTGAATCTAGATATTCCCCTACAGAGTACTATCCAAACTGTGAAGTGTTGTTCATGGGAATGGCAAACATTCATTCTATCCGAAAGAGCTTTCAGTCGCTGCGTTTGCTCTGCACACAAATGCCAGATCCTGGAAAGTAAGTGGATGTTTGGTGGGTTTTGCCTTTGTTTACACCTTTCTGAAACTGCGTTCTTCTCCTGCTGATTAGTAAACTGAAATTCAGTGGGTTTTCCCCTTGGTGAGTTTTTTCCCTTGGTGACTTTCCTGTGTAATAATTCTAAGCTGTATTTTTTTGTTTCTATGGAATTTGAGCTAAAGGAAGTCATTGGTTTATTATCATTGAAGTGAACCTAGAAAATGAGATCTGGGATTATAATGTAGCCTTGAGTATTGATACTGCTACTACTGTATTGATTGTTACTACTTCCAGGTGGGCTTCTGAGAGCCAGCACTTAGGCTTACCTGCTGTTCCTGGATCTCTAATCTTTACAGCTTGGCTGTCTCTCAGAAAATTCTAGTGGTGTTCCATGCGCTTCACGCATGTATCGTGTCATTTCAGGAGACACATTTCACAGCCCTCTAATGCTGTGGGATAACTAGCCTCTAATGGCCCATCATCTCAGGAGCTTCTGAGGTTGGGTCTTCACTAGGTCACTGTAGTTGCACCAGTCCTGTTTCCCCTGTTTTGCATTTGCTGCTAAGAGTCTTCCATGGTTTCAAAGCAAATCCAGAACGGCCACCCGTACTAAACTGGATATGTAGATCTTCATAGGGTAGAGAGTCATAAGATGCCTACAGCACGCCTTGTCAAGGCTGGGAATCGTTGAGATATGGGAGATTGGCACCTCAGGTTCCACCCTTTCATGGAAGCACAGAGTTGTCGGGGGCATAGAGCAGCATCCCAAGACGTGCCAGTGATGCTGGGACCACTGGGGAACTGAGTGCGCAGCTTGGGGGAAGGGAGACAGCGGAGGCTGCTGAAAGCTGTGATTACCCCCTAGCGCTTACATTGTCCGTTGCTGCTGGCGTGTTATGCTCTTGTCTGAGGAAATGTTATTGAAGCTTTTTGCAAGTCTTATGCAGCAAAGCACGTACCAGAGAGTGGCTGTTCCTCAGGTGTCGCGCGTGGCTTTGTTCCTTACAAATCTGGGAAAGCGTTAATGAGAAATAAATGAAAAATATTCAAGAATGACGTTCACAGCTTATTAAAATAGGAGCTTTGCTTTGATAAATTCAAAGAGCCAAACCTGAAAGCATTTTAAAAGAGCAAAAACTGTCTTCCTTTGTTTTCCTCTAGTTGGTTATCGGCTCTGGAAAGTACCAAATGGCTGCAGCACTTATCTGTGCTTCTGAAATCTGCGCTGCTCGTCGTTCATGCCGTGGACCGAGACCAGCGACCGGTCTTGGTGCACTGCTCGGACGGCTGGGACCGAACCCCCCAGATCGTGGCGCTGGCCAAACTGCTGCTAGATCCGTATTACAGGACCACAGAGGTTTGTAAACCGCCTCTTAGCGCGTGAGGTAGTTAGTGAGCATGGGTCCTCTTTTGAGGAAGTCTGTTTATGAATGGGTTTGGGTTTTTCCACTAGCAAAAGCAGGAGTTTACCAATGGTACTCTGCAGATGCAGTTACATATATGTGTAAATATAGTCTGTAATTCAAGAGCAGATTATATTTTTCCCCTTTGCTGTAGCTGCACGGTCGTGGTCTGCGCTTCCCCATGTTTAGCTTAGCAGTATCTAGTACCGAGTGCTACGTATTGCAGTTTCCATTACACCACTGCAGTTTCTCAGCCAACTATTGATACAAAGCCTTTTATATCTCTTTTATAGATTTCCCAACTGCGTGTTTTTCCAGTTTCACATTTTCGTTGTCTTCTGTCACTTAGTTACATTGCTTTTGTTTTTTCAGCCTGATTTCCCCCCCTGCCCCCCATCACTTTTCAGCATTGTGTGATCCGCGATGGCTGGATTCCATCTGCCAGCCCACACGCAAGATGCCTTTGTTGTCTAGAACAGAAGCATGCATCTCAACGCCATGCTCTAAAATACTGCTTAAAGGACCAGGAGTTGAAACTGTAGCAATGTCTTTTCCGTGAAATTGTGGAAACTTCCTCACATCCTTTTTCACATGGGTTCTGGAGGTCGGCATCCCTCAGGTCCTTGGCGCAGAACCTCCTCCTGGTCCCTCCTAAGAGTGCTGGTGTTCCCGATCAAAGTGCAGAGTTCTTCCGTACGCACCCTTTGCCTTCCTCCTTGTCACCACCCACATCAGAGGAAGCCATAAATTCTACCTGTCTGTGCAAGGATCAGAAATGTTTAGGAAAATGAGTCTTCAGTATTGTCACATTTCAAGCTTTTCGGCCGTCGGCTATTATTTTTGCTCTAATTACAGCCACTGACTTAATAAGCATGCTCTACAATTTTCTTTCCACTAAGAATCAAAACCTTCCTAATCTGTGATGGTTTTTTAGGGGCTGGAGGATGAGGAGTCGCATTCAGGCGCTCAGCCAAGCGCTGTTTTGAAACGTTCTTTGCCCTTTGTGTTTGCATGAGAAATCATGCAATTCAACCTTTAATCAACCTCGTGACTGTGCTACATTTGGTAGGCGCACAGGCGATCGCTCTCTCTGAGCATGGATGTCCCGGCCGGGATGAATTTATTTTTTTTTTTATTTTCTGACGGACGGATCTGCCCATGATTTTCAAGGGAGAGCTTGAAATTTCCTCTCCTGTCCACATGTTGGTTACCACGATCCAGAGGGTTTTGACCAAGATTCCTACTCGCCCCTGCCTGGCCAAGATAGGTCTCCTATCACGGTCTTCCCTGCCAGTCACCGAGGACTTTACCTGCCTTATTCCCTTTGCTGTAGGCTTGGGAATTCATATCTGTCCTAGTTTCGTTGTGCAACATTTTGGAACACGGAGACATTAGGTAAAACTGTAAAGAGAAGTAATGAGGGCAGTGCTGAAGGGAAACGGGAGTGAGTGAGGACACAGTAATAAGGCGATTCTCAGGAGTATCGCGCCGTCTTAGAAAACCGAACCAAAGGAAAATAGGAACTTCTCATCTGTACTTTTATTTCTGCAGGGTTTCCAGGTGCTAGTGGAGACGGAGTGGCTGGATTTTGGCCACAAGTTTGCAGATCGCTGTGGCCATGGTGAGAATTCGGATGACCTAAATGAGCGCTGCCCAGTGTTTTTACAGTGGCTGGACTGCGTCCATCAGCTCCAGAGGCAGTTCCCTTGCTCTTTCGAGTTTAACGAAGCATTCCTTGTGAGTTGTGGCTTGAGAGATTGCTGTTTTATAGACTGCTGCTAAACCGGTACCCAGCACTAACACGCTATAGTGCCCCGAGGGTTTCTGATTTTCCCATTTATCTGTGATACACTGCTCCCTGATAAAGGAAACAGGAAAACTGCCCAGATGCAGGAGACAAAAGCACTTGTATACTTCATGGGCCCTGAGGTCTGTTCACTTTTCAAACAGAAGCGGGGCCTTTGAGGACTTCTTTTAGGCTTTTAAAGAAATAAATACATGATACAAATTTAATAGTCTCACCTAAGAGGTGCTGAAATAACTCCGGTATAACAACAGAGCATGAAAAACTCAGTTACTGGCACTATAAACTTCCCCCTACTTTGATCTTGTTTTGAGTTGAAGACACCTCCTCTAAACCCGACCTCCCCCTTACCTTTCCATTCGTTTTTCCTGTTTCACTGCTGAGAAGATGGGGGATATACGAGCTGTGTTTGTTCTCTGTCGAAGCAGACAGCTCTCCTATTTGAAATTTGCCTCGGATGGTCAAAATCAGTTCTGGAGGCTGGAAAGCGGGTCTCTGGGAAAGGGGCAGTCGCTGCCCGCGGGACTAGTAATCTGAAGAATAAAAGTTTTTATGAAATGTCTGATCCGCTCAGAGATTTAAAGCGCATTCCTCTGATTGTGCCTGGCTTGAGTTACCACTTGCCAGCTCAGCCGTGTAACCGAGTCTCTGGGCAGTCCTGGCTTAGCTCAGTTGTGAAATGAGATACAGAGGGTTATAACTGGCTTCACGGCACACTGCTAATCTGCAGGAGCTGTGGGTGAACATACCCGTACGTTCTGGCCGGTTTAGAGTAAACCCTTTATTTTATTAGATTATTGAAGTACTTGTCTTCATTTAACATCTGAATAATCCCATGGAAGTCATTTATACGCTTAACGTTAAGTTCATATTAAGCTGTTTTGTCAGACTGGGGCCACAGCATGAAGTGAATAACGATCAGGGGGTGTGTGCTGTGTGCATTTATACCAACCTACAGAAATTAACATTTTTTTCCCCACCTTTCTTTGCCTTTCCGTGCTGCATTAACGTTTTGTAACGGGTATCCCGATTCTCATCTTTGCCTATCCTACGGGGCTATGAGTTTGAATCAGCAAGACTTTTGTACTTGATTATGAACGAATATTTCGTCTTTATATTTTATGATTTGAAAAGATTCTGCTATGCTCGAGTTCTTTTGCAGTTAGTTTATAAGAAGGCACGCAGAAAATGCTCGGTGTGTTTGTATGTCAGTCTGCAGGAAGCGGGTGAAGGAAAGATTTGCCGCTTAAGCCTGAATGTTGATTCTCGCGTTACGCTGATATCTTCTGCCATATGACAATATTGGTATTGGTCTGTGCAGGTCAAATTGGTGCAGCACACCTACTCTTGCCTCTTTGGTACATTCCTGTGCAACAATGCGAAAGAGAGAGGAGAAAAACACACTCAGGAACGGACCTGTTCTGTCTGGTCTTTGCTGCGGGCAGCAAACAAAGCCTTCAAAAACCTGCTCTACTCCTCCCAGTCCGAATCTGTATGTATCCTTCCTTCCCCACCACGCGGGCAGAGTCCCGGCAGGGGCTCGCAGGTGTAACCTTCTCAAAAGTGTGTACCTTAGGAAAGTACCTGAGCTTGTAGCAGTGGGACGTGGTAACGGCTTAGCCGTCATCATGACTACGGCGTAGAGATGGGCATTTCCAGAACAGTGTGCTCAGCTCTCCTCATCGACGTTTACCTTTGAACAGAGGGTTCCATCTGACGTTGCAAGTCTTACGTGAAGTTTGCTGATGTTTGAGGAATGTCGAATGCAACCTCAGAAATGTCTCTGTGCTGGAAATGCGTTTTCTGTGACTAAATGTTTTGCTTTATCTTTTGTAACAGAAAACATTTCAGAATTTGACAAATAGACCTTTCTAGAGAACTAAGCTATGTCAGAGGAGCGTCATGAAATTGCATACAGACCGAGACACTGTGTCTATATTAATCTTAAATCTAAACAGAAAAAGTAACTCAGATTATTTAGTATATCTTTGTTTCTCTTAATACTTCCACGATTTCGGTTTGGCTCTTCCGTAGTAATAGCTGACTGCAGCCTCTGGGACGGGACTGACCCTCACCTCTTTGTGTATTTGACGAAAGGGCACGTAGGGCATTTAGGGATGCAGCGCCGTGGGCATGTGAACAAACGGTCAGTCATCAAATGTCATCGGGATTAGGAGCAAAGATGTTTATAAATATTTAAACCCTTTTTGTTTATGAAAGTATCAGAGGCCATAAACCTAACTGTAAGGACTAAGCAATGTTTTTGCATGTGATAGATGCGGCTTTTAATTGTTCCTTAGAGGAAAATGAAAACCTGGCTTAGTAGAAGAGAGCTTATGCCTCCATTTGATAAAAAAAGATTGATTTTATATTCACGTCAGCCCGCTGGGGCTGTCTGTCTCCACTGGGCAGCGGACGTGCAGCCCTCGCTCAGACTGTGCGCGGGTCCCATTTGTCACTGCGATGGGCAATGCCCTTCAGGGCTTTTCCACCTGACGTCGCCGTCGTAAGAGTGGATGTGATAGCTGAAAGCATGAGATAAATATGGCTTGTGAGGACTGTTAAAGCTACGGATGCATCTGAGTTTTCCCTGAAAGTACCAGCAGGTTGTCTCCACTGGGCAGCGGACGTGCAGCCCTCGCTCAGACTGTGCGCGGGTCCCATTTGTCACTGCGATGGGCAATGCCCTTCAGGGCTTTTCCACCTGACGTCGCCTCTGAGTTTTCCCTGAAAGTACCAGCAGGTTTGCCCAGGAGGAGCAGGGAGAGCGCTCTTGAAGCGGGCGGTGGGGACGGGCAGCCGTTCCGGCCTGGGGCTGCCCTTCCGTGCTGTGTCCCGCAGGAGAGGTGCAGTCTCGGTGGCTTGGCCTCTGCTCTCAGTAAACGCTACGCTGTAGCACACTGAGCTAATTAGGCTCATTTGGCTGTACGTGGGAGTTTTTGGTAATTTCCTGTCTTGCGTTCCTCTTTTTGGTGGTTTTACTTCAGTGTTTAAAAGGTGCCTCTGTGACGCAGCCGCATCTGTTACTAAACCATACTCGTTTAAGGGCAGCACCCACCAAACCAAGCCGCCCCGCAGCCCTCCCTCCGCTCTGCGGCAGCAAAACCTGACTCTTTCTCTGCCGCTGCCTGCTTTGCCACAAGAAAGCTGCCTGGGAAAACAGTGGAATTGATGGGGTGACCCCAAGGTGGTTTTAAAGAGAAACAGAAAGCACATTGCCCCGTCAAGGAATCCCTTTTAAGAGCAAGCTGCCTCTTCAGCAGAGCATTTCTGCCTGTACTTAACTTTTAACATACGAGCGCTGCCATTAAAGAGAGGGTTAGCTTGGATGAATTAGAGCCCGTAGGAGGAGGTTATTAGTTCAGCTCTCATATGGCACGGTGTAGTACAAAGTACGAGGAAATCTCTGCGCTGACAATGGCCCACTGAATTCTTCAGCAGTTTGAATTGCTCAGCAGCATTATTAAGGTGTAGATTCGCCCAGAGCACGTTGCAGCAATTCATTCATGAGGAGCTGAAAGCCAGCATTGTTACGCCTCGGCCTCTGTCTCGGAAAGAAAAGATAATTACACATCCAAGGGTAGCTGATTAAAAACGTGCCGTAGCTGCTCGTTAGCCTTCGGAGTTATCTGGAGATCTAGCAAAGCCTCCCAGCTGCGGACCTGAATAATAAACTCCCCCGGCGCGATCTGAACACCCCTCTGCGTTGCGGGAGCCAGCAGTTGGGCGTTTCTGAGCGCGGTGTGCTCTCCCCTCCCAGGTGCTGTACCCGGTGTGCCATGTGCGTAACTTAATGCTCTGGAGTGCTGTTTACCTGCCGTGCTCTTCCCCCTCGACACCCGCTGATGACACCTGTGCCCCGTACCCTGTTCCAGGCTCTAGCCCTGAAGATCAGCCTCTGGGCAGGTGAGCCTAGAGCTCAGAAATCCCGTCCTGTAAAGTAAGATCAACAGAGAATATTGTGGGGATATAAAGAGGAGAATACTTGTGGTGGGAGGGAAGTCTTTTTCACAGGCTTACTTGTGGGACTGTGGGACTGACCTGCCCAAAAGCAGTCTGTCGTTCTTTCAAAAGGGGTTAAGTTTCAGAGGTGATCGCGTAACAGAGACAAGATTAGCAAATAGAGTTAAGCTCCGGGTATTGCTTAGCCCTCTAAGATTCCTTATATCCTTGTGGGATATAAGCTTTCATTTGGTTATCTTGAATTTTAGTTCTTTTTCTGTGTTGCGTAACTATTTCTGGGCTGTTTAGTGCAACGATTCTGAGCGCATGTCACTTAGGAGGTGTGACCAGACTGTGAGCAGTTGTGCTTTGTGGTAAAGGGCTTATTCTGGGAATGTTTGAAGTCTGATTGAACGTATTTTCCTGATGGCAACACAAAGGGAGTACCGAAGCAACTCTGCGCTACAGATGGTCAAAATGTGCTCTGAGATAATACTTCACAGAAGCCCATTAGTTACCAGATTGTTACTGTCCTAATTGTGGGGGGAGTTTATAACCGTAGCAGCTAAGCATTTAAAAAAGAACAACAAAAAAAAAAAATAATCCCCTGACTTTGGATTCTGATTATTTGTACCTTTATAGGTTACCAAAGACAAGATCCTTTGATAATCTGACGACAGCCTGTGATAGCAGCGTGCCTACAACCAATCGACGTAGTAGCGACCCCAGCCTCAATGAAAAGTGGCAAGAGCACCGCCGGTCTCTGGAGCTGAGCAGCCTCGGCAACCCCGGGGACGATCCGTTCGACGGAGAGAGCCTGAGTAAGCAGGGCAGGGCTCCGGTGGGAGCAGAACTCTCTGTTGCGGCTGGTGTGGCAGAGGGACAGATGGAGAACATTTTGCAAGAGGCCACTAAAGACGACGTTGGTCTGGAGGAGCACTTAAGGGGCAGTCTGGAGACAGCAGGGAAAGGGGATGAGATTGCCCTGGATAAGGAGAAGAGAACTGAGAATCTTCATCTCTCTGAAAAGGCTGAGGCGGATAAAGGTATTGTAATGAACAATCCAGCATCCAATCCACGTCCGGTTTCACAAGGTGCTTCGGAGCTTAAAGGACAACCGGAGGAGCATGCTGAGCTCAGTCACGCTCTCCAGAAGTTACCTCAGGTGAAGGGACTACAGGCTGTTCCTTCGGAGGGCTTTGTACATAGAGATGCTCAAAAGAATACGGAGGAGGAAGGCGTTAGCAAACTTGAGGGAGAAGCAGAGAGCCTGCACGGCGTGGCGCAGGCCGGCCTTCCGTTCCCTCTTACAGTCCCGCACGAGGCAAGAACATCCAACATTGAAAGTTCTACGGAAACCTTAACGGAGAACGAAGCAAAGCAAGAGCTCGTTCCCAAGGGCCCTTGCCATAGACCTCACCCGCTCGACAACAGCGCTGACGGACTTTCTCGAACTATTGAAAATAGGCCAGAGGGGGAGAGCGTGCTGGAACTTCAAAAACTGGGAACAAAAGTACATAGGACTTCTGGTAGCAGCAACACACACATCCCGATGCCTTCCCCTTGTGCCTTGCCTTTAGCTGAATGTAAGGATGAGATTGTGTGTAACGGAGAGCTGGAGCCCGAGAACAAGATGACAGAGAAGCCCGCGGGGTTTAGTATTGCCCAGAAATACCACGCGACAAACGGACACTGTGTGAACGGAGAGGACGGTCGGATCAAGGCCTCTCTGAGTCGGCAGGTCTCCGCAGCCAGCTGTAGTTCCGCACAGTTTCACTTGAGGAACTTGCACCAAAAATGGGTGTTTAGTCATCTTGGGAAGCAGCAGGCAGCCAGCAGCCCCGACCAACCTGCCAGGAGTCACCTGGACGATGACGGGATGCCTGTCTACACTGACGTTATCCAGCAGCGCCTGCGCCAGATAGAAACTGGCCATCAGCAAGAAGTGGAGACCTTGAAGAAGCAAGTGCAAGAGTTGAGGAGCCGGTTGGAGAGCCAGTTCCTGAATAGCTCCTTACGTCTCAATGGTGATTACGGAGACGAAGTGGTAAGTGAAACGGTAATTGGGCCACTGCTGGAAGCAGCGGGCTAGTCAGTCACGTGCTGGATCTCGCCATACTGTCAGCTCTCGGTTCATTGGTCAGGTTGTGATTTTTTTGGCCGTGCAGGCTTTTATAAAACTCTCAAGGTCATTTAGAAGAGGGCAAACGACTGAGTACACGGCAAATGGCAATTAACGATGACTAATATTTTCCCTGTATTTCAGTTTGACCATAAATGCGCCAAAGGGTTTTTTCAAGACGGGTGTTGCACAGCGTACTCACACATACTGAAACACCTTCATTGGCCTTATTTAAAAAACCAACCAACCAAACTTTTTTTTTCCTGTCGTTTTCATACATGGTTAAAGATATTTTTCTAAGGATGTGAACGTGTCATTTATGGGGACAGGAGCGTAGGACTGATCTCTTGGTGCTTTGTATGCTTGGGGTAAGAAAGATGCCGCCGTGGCTGCTCTGTTTGTTAGCTCCAACCCAGGAACTTCAAGCCATCCCCTCTTCCGAAAAGCCTGCTCGAGGCTCCTTAGCTGGAATAAACCGAGAGCTTTAGGCTTTTTCTCAACAAATTAAGGATTTTAAGGGACCTTTTAAACTGGCTGTGCTTTTACTTGGAAGTGTTTAAAGTCCTCAAAGTAGAGACTTAAGTTTGAGGTGTGATTCAAATGCAGTACGCTAATGGCTGTAGCAGTTAAAGGATCTATGTAATTGGGGGTGCAAAAGAAATTTTAAAATCAGAAATGAAATAAGTGTAATCCCAAGTTCAAGATCTCAATAGCGAGCAAGTTTTCTATACGTCTCTGTACATCTTGGGTGGTTTTTTAAGTTTCTCATCCCCTACCTGTTTTTAACCCAATTCCTCCTCCTCTTTTGACTAATAAATAATAAAAGTCAAAAGAAATAGAGTCACTGGCCTTATACTGTTGCTTGAACGTACCAGTGGTTCAGAGAACAAGCAGAGTCCTGTTCTGGAGGGGCCTTCGCCCAGACCCGTTCTGTAGGCTGCTGCAAAACTTGTCTTTTTAAAGGCCCAGTATTATTAGTGAAATAAAATCAGCGAAGAGGGAAGCAGGCAGGCACGGGAGGAGGAGAAGGAGAGGAAGGCGAGGAGACGGAGGATCCCTGAGACGGAGTTTGTATCCTCCTGTGGGTTTGCACGCCGGGCAGAGCGTTGCGGGTTCTGAGGCTGACGTAGCACCCGGTGAAAATATCCTTTTCCCGCGTACCCGTTGTAGTGGGTTTTCTACGCCTGCAAAATTGGAGAAAAAAAAAAATAAAATAATCATAAGAAGTTTCCAACTTCTGTTTATATGATGTAATACTGTTCAGAAGTGGCAGAGGTGCTGGATAGTCCCAGGTACATTTGTTGTGAAAAACGCTCAGAGCGTTTTTGGCTGTTCGCATCGGAGGTGACAGCACGAAGTGCCCCTCTTGGGCGTCCCTTTCAACAGGGTGGCATTTCACTGGGGTGGGGGTTCTACCGCCGGCAAAAACGTGCGTTCCTTGGAGAAAGGCGGGGATTTGGCTTCATTGATTATATTCCCACTTTTTTAACGGCCGTCACAAACTGCAGCATGGTGCTGGACGCGAGAGCATGCTGTCCTCTGGAAAACTCACCAGTTTTATGAGTCTGATCTCCACCTTCTATTTGTGCCTCAGCTTAGGAGTAAGAGGTTTTCATCAGGAGCTTCAGAGGTGCCCATTCCTCAGGCACAGAAAGACAGTAACTCAAGATTTCTTGCTCTTTTTAATGTATTTTAAGGGCTGGCTGAGTTTTAATTCAGTTAAAATACAACTCTGCCTGGCTAGACTGTATTAAGGAAGCATTATTCCCCCCAAAACTATATACAGAATATACACGGCTCAAATTCTGAGTTTCCCATGGGTGATTTGGCTTGTATTTTCCAGAATTTTTGCCAGCAAAAGGATATACATATTACTAGCATTAATTTTGAAAGTGAAAAAACCTTGGAAAGGAAACGCAACGGTGAAATTGGAGCCACAGATAGCAGCGTTTTCGGTTAATCACCCAAAGTGTTGCCAGAACACGTCAGAAAACACATTTTAAATCCAATTTACCTCACATCATCCTTTCATCAGAGGGTCCAACATGGACCTGTTGAGGTTTTTTGCATGGTTTGGTGGGTTGGGTTTGTGGTTTGGTGGGGGTTTTTTCCGTTTGTTTTTCAATTCCCCGCTGTACAAACCGCTTCGGCGTGTGGCATTTCCAGTCCCGTTCAAAAAGGCGCTCTGGTCTTTGCTGCCGCGTGTGCGCTGTAGGCAGGGGCCCGGTGGTGACATTCGCCCTTCTGCAGCAGGAGGTGTCCGTCCCGCTCCTCCCCACCACCGTCCGGTTTCTGTTTGTATGGAAGCAGGGATACGGGAAGGTTCTGTTCAGCTGTGTTTGTTTGCCAACAGACTTCTATACCCGACTCGGAAAGCAATCTGGATCAGAACTGCTTGTCTCGCTGCAGCACAGAGATTTTCTCTGAAGCCAGCTGGGAACAGGTGGATAAACAGGACACAGAGGTACAGACTAAATCCCCGTAAATCGCTCGTTCTTCCGGTAGGATGGGATATTGATAATTCAAATTATCCTACAGCCTTTGGTCGTGTGCCACTTCTTGTGAACTCTCTTCCTTGCGTTTCACTTGTCTCTCGTACTTTAAATATCAGTACCTGTGCCTATGAGCCCTCTGCTGTCTGCGTACGAGCTCTTTGAGAAGCTGTGGAAGGGACGGGTAGCGAAAGGAGCCTTAGGTGGACACGTGCTTGGTGAATATTCTTGGCCTGGCTGCTTCTGAAGCACAGGAGAAAACCCCAGGGAATTGGACTTTTTGGACTTAATTTCTGTTTGTCTGAGGGGAATTTAGCGTGCGTGTTCTCAAAGGGAAGGCTTCTGTCGTCTGTCTTCGATTGTGGCAAACACTGACTTTGTGCTCTTCAACTAGAACAAGCGCTTTCCTCGTGGTGCTTCGCTTTCAACTTGTGAGCTCGAACGAGATGGGTTTGCTTCTAATTAATTGTCCGCTCCTTGATAAATTTGTCTTTTTCTTTCTCCCAGGTGACACGATGGCTTCCAGACCACCTCGCTGCACACTGCTACGGCTGTGACAGTACCTTCTGGCTTGCCAGCAGGAAGCACCACTGCAGGTAACCTGCGCGGGGACAGAGGACAGGAGGGAGGGGGGCATGGGCACAGGCACGCCGTCAGTTGTTCCCTCTCCTGTTATGCCAGGAACCGGCTCTCTTTCAACACGGGGTTCCTTTCTCAAGGACGGACGGCAGAGTTTTAGAGCGGGACTGTGCGCGCTCCTGAAGGAACCGAGTGCTTTGGCAGAGTAGAACGGTTTCTCCTGGTCAGTGCCAGTTCACGCAGAGTATACGTTTATAAAGCCAGATTTGGTATCTGCTCCGCCCTGGCCAAAACACATCCCACCTTTTTTTCCTCAGACTGGATTTGGAGGCAGCTGGCTGGTTAGCTTTTTAAGCTAATAATAAAAAATACTGGTTTGTCATCTTTGCATTCAGTAATTCAATACTGCAACTATATGAATACCATCTTCTTCCCGCTGGTGGTTGTAAAGCTGCTCCTTTCCTTCTCTAACCGTTCTTCCCTTTTCATTAAATCGCTCGTGTAAGAGAATGTGAAAAGGACACCTATGTGAAATAAAAGTTTTCTGGATTATTCTTTGCCCAACCTATTGCCAGCAGAGGCTACAGCAGATCACGCCGGCAGTGGGGGCTTAATGACCAACAGGTGGCAGAGGTCTTTTGATTAGATCATGCTCTAGGTAGAGTCGGAGGAGCTCAGATTTCTAAGTGCTATTTCAAATAAATCCCCGTTCCTGATTTCTGGACGTGAGAAAACGATTACAAGAACCGTCATTTAACCAAATGGCAGTTAACACGTTTTGATGCTTCAGTGCTTTTTGAAGTTGTAGAGAATTATAAACGTTGTTCTTGGTTTGTGTCCCTTTTGTGTTTTGTTCCATTTAGTCCTCTTGTAAAGATGAACAGACCCGGGGAGGAATGAACAGACCCGGGGAGGAATGAACAGAAGCTGAATGGCTTTGATTATTTTATTTTTTTTTTCCACATCCACTGTGTTTGTGTAAATTTCTATGTCTTGAGGCTTCAGATGAAAAGTGTGATTATGAAGCATACAGTTGTGCACGGCTGAAGGGTTTTCTAAGAGTTCAAACGGTGTTTTCCTTTGCCCTTGCCCCGCTGGTACCCGCAGGGGAGTGTACCTGCTCAGCACTCCGAGGCTGGCTGATATTTGGCATCTGCGTTTCGGTGTCCTCGGGCTCGGGGCTCTCCTCGCTCATGGATGCACACAGGACACCCCCAGCACCACGAGGAGTTAACGTTGACTCGGGGGTTTCCCCGTTTGGTTGCAAATTTCCCTCTAGTGTCTTTGTTTCTTCAGTTTTCAAATGTCTAACCTGGGTTGACCAGTCAGGGACCGGTAAGGAATGGCAACCAACGAGAAACCCAAGGGTTTCCGTGCTGTACGCTTTCAAAAACCCCGTGATGAGTGGCAGCCCCCTCCCCAGCTTACCCGAGAGCGAGAATGAGTTGAAACCCTACCCTTCTAAGGCCTTGAGCAGGGGAAAAATCGCCAGCTTCCTTCATTGCCTCTGTTTGCTGCTTTCCCTCGCCCCCCTCTGAGCTCTTTCTCCCCTCCTTGCAGGGACATTGAAGGTGGTGATCAAATCTGGTGAGCATTTACAACAGCCTCTGTCTGTTGTCTGTCTGCGTTTTCTTGGTAATTTCTCCAGACTAACTCGGGCTGTTCCCCCTCTTTGTTTCTCACTTGCCTAGAAATCACCCGAAATAAAGTCCTGGGTGGTTAGCACGGTGTGTTGGATGTTTAGATCCAGACAAACAGGCCTCTCTCGTCACCGGAAGGCATTTAGGACTTGGCTTTCGGTAGCTTAAACTGGGATGTGGATCACGCTAACACTCGCCATCGGTTCAATCGTGTGTTTGGGTAACAGCAAATGCTTCGCGTCTAACTGAGAAGAGGCTGTCCTTCGAGTTTAGCCCATAGGCATTTCTTTTTTTTCTTTTCCCTTTTTGCCTTATTTTTGGGAGAGGTCCACGCATTACCAAGCAATTCTAGTATTGGTGCGCAGTGTGGGGACAAAAAAACTGCCGCTTATTTTAGAAGGGCTGAAAATACTGTGGCAGTAACAGGTAACGCAAAGCCGGCGGAGGGTTAGTACCACCAAAACATGGGTAAACACCCATGGTTGAGTAAGCAGAGGAGGTATCAGCAGCGTGATTTTAACAGTCACCCTTCATCAAAGGAGGGAGATCGCTTTTCCAGCACGTTTAACGTCTCCTTTTAATCTCTCAAGCGAAGCAGAGGACCACCAGCATAGAAAGACTGAGTTGTTCGGAGCTTTCCGACACTCGGGGGAGAACAGTTACAGAACACTGTTATCTGTCACAGAAGGACAAAACAACAAAACAACCCCAAGCATGTGTTAGGAAGCTGGTGAGCTACAACAGATACTTGTTTGAATCCCTCTGGTTCTCGTTTGACCTCCCCCGTCAGCAGCGAGCTTCTGCTGGGTAACGGTAATGGCTCCCGGAGCAGCAGAGGAGCGGGTTGTCGGAACCGCTTTTTCTGCCGGGTGTTCCTGCGTGACACCTCATGGGGCTGTTTTGGCTCCTGCTGCTTTTTCTGATGGTAATTTCTAACGGGGTCCTTAAGACTTCAAAACCGCTGCGGAAAGGCTGGCCGGCGTCAGCCACCTCCTGCTCAGGTTACCGCTCTGAGACCAGGAGCCGCGGTGCGGAGCTGGGAAAATGAGCCCGGTGAAGTGAGAAATGGGATTTCTCTGCTGACTCTTTTCCCCATCGGTGAGCAGCATCTGGAAATCTTGTCTCTTGGCGAGGAAGGATTAATCAAAGCTGCTGGGCGTAGGCACAATTCTCTGTCAGCCTCTTGGCAGCAGCAAATCTTTTCTATAGCGCAGAACAATAACGGCGCAAAATCCCGATGCCAAAGAGTTAATGAAAAGGGCGTCAGGCGTGGAGGTAGACTTGCAAATGCAGCTCCCTGAAGTGCTGTTGGGAGTCGGGGAGTGCGGAGGACAGAGCACCGCAGCGCTCACCGGGCTACTGGGAGCAGCAGCAGGTTTGGGGGGGTTGGGGGGGGGGGCTGCCAGAAGAGAAGGTAATTCTTTTCAAGATTTAAATTTTCTCCCTGCCTCCTGCGAGGTGCATGCGCCAGCGCGCCTCCACCAGCTGACGTCTGACGAGAATGCGTATGAGACTGCTCACCCTGCCGCAGCGTTACTGCCGTTCCTGAGCATGAAATGCCTGGCTGCCCCTCTCGTGGCTTTGCATGAGCCCTGTTCGCTCAGTTTACTTTCCGCAGGAGTGTGGCACTGCCGGGAACTGCCACAAAAGGGACCGCCCTCTTGGGGCAATGGGAGGATTGCATCAACAGAAACTGGGTTTAATATTATTTTTTTTTTCATCTGTGCCATGCTTAAACTTCCCAGCAGCGCATTTGAAAGGAACAGAAGAAAATATCTGTGTGCTGGGGCTCACCGGCACTCGCTTGTGGAAGAGTAAAGGAGCAGAGACTCCTGCCTCCTCCCGGGACTGCGGTACCCAGTCTGTCTGGCTCCGTGATGTGAGCGGGGCCCAGAACACCGCATTGTCCCCATCGCTGCGGAGCAAAGCCCCTGTTTGCTGTCCCTTAGCCCCTCTCTCAGCCCTGTGCCCCCGGGGTGGCAGCGACAGCGGTGGGCAGGACCGTGCCCGAGCTCCTCGGCAGGACATGGGAGGGAGCTTTCCCCCGTTCCATGGAGGGAGAAGTTCCCTCCAGCGTGAGATGAGACGGTGTTGGACAGAAAGAGCCGTCGCTGTAGGGACGCACAGTTCCGTACTGTGGTTTGCGCTGTGCTCCATTCTGGTGTCCGTTCCCCGGAGCTTCAGCTGTAGGAGCTGGTAGCAGAGGGTGCAGCCGCTGGAGGGTTGTCTTTGCACGTGTCCTGGCACTTCGGGAGGAACGACTGCAGTCCCCAGGGCTGACCCCGTCACACCACTGGGATTAGGATAATATTAGAACTCGGGTAACTTTGTCTAACTGCTTCTAATCTTTTCTCTTCCATTTCTCCTCTGTTCCTGACGCAAGGAATTGTGGAAACGTGTTCTGCTCCAGTTGCTGTAACCAGAAGGTGCCCGTTCCCAGTCAGCAGCTCTTTGAACCCAGCAGAGTCTGCAAATCGTGCTACAGCAGCTTGCACCCAAGCGGTTCCAGCCTTGATCTCGAACTGGATAAACCCATCACTGCCACGTCAAATTGAAGTCCCGGCCTCGAGGCAGTGGGGGAGCAGCCGTGCCGACTCTTCCCCCAACAGACAGGCGGATTCTCGGTGGGCTGAGGCTGGGAGGATGCGGGAGCCGTGCACTTTGGAGGTCGGGGCGTGGAACACTGCTCGGCGGGACAGAGCTCGAGGACGTACCGCTGGATTGTGGGATTCTCCTTTTCCAGCGATTCCCCCTTTCCTTTCTGTCCTATCTGTGTGTATGTGTCTACGCGCGTGTGTGTGTATGTATATATAATAATATATATATGTTCGTTTGTTTGCTGGAAGATTGTGGAAGCGGGAAGGGAGCTGGTGCCAGAACCAGATTTCCCTTTCGTGTTTAACTGTCCCACTGCTGAACTGTTGCAGACAGACGATTTTGGGGAGGAAAGGAGAAGAGGGGAATCGGTCCAGCCAGTGTGCAAAGCGCGACTACCTGTAGCGTCAGTGCTAGTGCTTTCAATCACTCCTGTTACTTCCAAACAAGAAACTGCTGTTTGGGAACCTGTTGCTGCTAGAAGAAATGGGAATCGCTTTCCCAAGAGAGCACTCTCCCTCTCTGTTCTTAGAGTGGGCTTAGTTATCCTCGCTGCCTGAAGGGGGAATCGGTCCCGGATTTCCGTACTCAGCGGCTCTGTGCTTGCACACACAATCGATGCGTTTCGTTGCCGTCAGCCCCCGCCGCTGTGGCTCCGAGGGGAAACACCTGGACAACGCCGGCTAAGGAGAGAGGGCGTTTGTGTGGGAGAGGTGAGAAGGGGATGGAACGGGGCCGCCGAGCTGAGGTGGGCTTTGCGCTGGCGCCCCTCTCTCAAATTGTGTAAATGCAATTCATTGTTTAAAACCCAGTGGGAAAGTAGAAGACCTTCGACTTCTGTCCTTGCCCCGTCTGCGGGATGGTTTACTCGATGCGGAGCTACTTTTGGAGCAGTGCACTTGTCATGGGTCACACAAACAGGCCGTCGTGCTGGCGCTCAGACTCGCACTTTAATGAGACTGTCCAGACCAACGGAAGAGCAACTGTGATCCGCGGGTGTTCTCGCTGGGCTCGGTCCGTGAGGAGTGCACTGGTGCTTGTGATGCTCCCGGGATGTCTCCTCCTCCTTCAGTCTGTATTCAGTATACTCCAGATAGGAAAAAAACCTGCCTGAGGATTTTATAAAGACCATCATGGATTCCCCTTCTTTCTTCTGTCCCAATCTGAGTCGCTTTTAAGGTCTCCTCATTAAAGTGTGAATCTCTTGAATACGTGTTTGTAAACGAGTGTTAGGTACTCAGCCCCTTCTCCTTCTGCTAGAGCCCGCTTAGTGCAGCGTGGCGAGGAAGAACCGTAGATCCCGCTTCACAGCGTATTGCCGAGACAAAGTTCCACCTTCTCTTGTGATATTCTCAAGAACAAAAAAAAAGTCCCGCTGGAGTATTCGCGAGTTTTGTATACAAAAGCTCAAAATCTAAGCAACCTTGGGGAAGGAGTGCTTCCCTTCCCTGGAATGTCAGAATCACGTAATCCAAAAGCGAGTATCACAGAGAGAAAACCATCTCGGAATATTTGTTAGGTCTGATGGGGAAAAGAAATGTCGAGGTATTTTATTTTTGACTTTGAGCTTCCCCCACCCTTTGCAAGGGCCGTTACCCTGCTGCGGCGTCAGCTGAAGATTCACAAGACAAAACTGAATGTCCGGGAGGCGGGATTAGTGTAGCAGCCCGCGTCCCCACGGGAAGGGGCTCTGGTAACGCAGCATCTCGGGATCTCCTCTGGTTTTGAAACGTTTTTCAAACCATCAGGAGGGAAGAGCAACGAGGAGAAAAAAAAAAAAAAAGGGTTCTCCAGTGGAGTTGTATCGAGAAGTATTTGTTCCTAAACCAGTGCAGCGAGGATACGGAATAGAACCGTAGGTATTGCCGGTCCCTGTCAAGCAGAGGCAGCCGGAGCAGGGAGAGGAGGACGCGCGGCTCCCGGCTCCGGCCCTCCTGCGGAGGGGAGCGATGAGAGGTTTGGCTTTAGGGGACACGGGGTAGTTGTGCACACTAACATTGTGTGGGTTTGTGGTGCAAATAGACAGTCAAAAATAAGTCTAAGATTCTGCAGTTCCTAACGACAGGTGCCAAGAGGTTATGATACGGGTTTTTGGGGTCTGTGATGTACAGTGTGAATAAATGCTTGCAGCTCTTAGTCTTTTTTTGATCGATGAAGCACTTTTTTTATTAATATTATTTTTCTTTGTATGTAAAGGAGGAACCAGTATCTCTCCATAGCTGTATATATAACCCGTCTCTCCTAAAGAGAGTAAAGTGCTCCTATATTTTTCATTTTTGTCAAAGCGAGAAGTAAATACTTTAGAATTGTTAAATATATAAATAAAAGTGAATAAAGTTTAGACTTTTGCATGGGAGCATTTGCTAACACACTTTCTAATTTTTTATTTTCCTTTCCTGTCCTTCGTAGGGGATGTATTTGAGGTTCGGCGGAAACACCAAGGCCTTTGTACCAGGAGGCTGCAGCCCGCCTCCTCTTGCTTTCTTTTCCACTGTGTGTCTTTGTGAGGAACAACAAACTGTTGCTCCTAAACTTAGAAGAAAAAAAAAATATTCAGCTTGGTTTTCCTACTGCGAGGGTCCCAGGGAGGGGGAAAAAGACACAAACGGCGTGCGGCGCCGGGTCCCGACAGTCCCACCGGCAGCGTTTCCCGAGGCCGGAGACCTCTGCAAGAGTCTCGTCTTCCTCGGTACCTCGTTTTGCTTTTTTCCCCTTAACCGACCATCATATTTCAAAGTGTTGATCCCGTGACGTGAGCCTGAATGTAGGAGCAGTCCAGGTCGCCTGGGAACTCGCTTTTGGTGATGTTTGGGGGGAAAAAAAAGGAAAAAAAAAAAAAAAAAAGGAAGCTCGACGTCTCCCTTCCCCCGCAGGGAGCGAGCGCCGGCTCTCGCCGCGGTGGCAGCGCGGTGGGGAGGTCAGAGCTGGGTTCTCGTTTGCACACTTTCTGCCTTATTCTCAATGCTGGATGGCGGAGCCGCGGCTCTTTGGGAACAAACCAAACTCACTCAGGTTTAATCTCTTTTTTCCCAGAAGGTGGAAAACTCAACTGCTCTTTGTCCTGCAAAAGTCCTCCCGCACAAAGGTCTGATTATTCTCATTTTCCTCGGACCGCTTGCTCGTTCAGCCGCTCGGCTGCACGCGCTCCCCTCACGTAGGCTCCTACTCCCACAGTTCTTTCTTTTCTTACGTATTTGAAGTTGAGGGAGAGGATTTGCCCCAAATTCTCGGGGAGGACTGAAGAGCTCCTTGAGCAACTGTGAGTTATTTTGGGACGTTCTAATCACAAGATGTTGTGCACAATTGCTTTACAATCTCACGGTATTTATTTAATCAAATAAAACTGCAGATTCGGCGCAGAGCTGTGATCGCAGCTGGGGGTGGTATTTACAGCTTCATGAATAAAAAAGAAAAGCATATATAATGTTTTGCACTATTAAGAACGTGCGAAGGAACAGCGGGTTTTCAATTATACACCAGAATTTGATTTTATATAGCTCCTTTCATACTTGAGCTACTTCTAAGTGGTTTTTCAGTAACTCATTACTCCGCAGCGCGGCGGCTGTAGGCGTTCCGTGTGTGCCGGGACTCCCCACCCCACGCACCGCACTGCTTGGACGTTCTCTGCTTCGGGAATGAGAAGCAAAACCCCACCGGTCTCCTCTGCTGTTGTCGGAGGGAGTCGGAGACATTTTTAACTCCCGCCTGCTGTGACGCCGTTACTGTGTGTCCCGTCGGGGGCAGCTCTGCTGGAGGAGCACACAGCTGACATTGTGTAGAAGCTCATTTCCCGGTGATCAATTCTTCTTAACGAACGGCCTTTTCTCTTGTTACAGCTCTCAAACAGCACGGGAGCCCGAAAGGAGAGCAGAGCTGCTCTCGCGTTCTGCAGCTTTAGTGCTGTCGTACGCGCTGTAAAACAATCTCCTTAGGCAAAGGCGATTTGTACGGCTTCTCGGGAGTCTCGCACATCGTATTAGCGGCCGAGGAACGAGACAGTCTTTGAGAACTGAAGGCCCCTCTCGTCCCCGGGCGGGACGGCAGCAAGCGCAGCCTCTCCGTGCCGGTGGAGGTGGCACAGGAGTCGCTCAGCAGCAGGGAGTCGATCACAGCGTGATCGTACGGGTGAGGTCCCGTGGCGGCAGCGTGTAGGATGGGAAACCGAAGGCTCTTTGGTGGCGAAGGGGGAGGAGGTGTCAGGATCCACTCTGCTGCCCGGGAAGGGCTGGCGGTGCGGGACGCAGCCCACGCTGGGAGAGGTTTTGAGGCCGCAAAGGGCAAGGAGAGCCCCGGGCAGGAAAGCTGAGTGGATTCGGAGCGCATTGAGCGGATGGGGGCGTGCAGGGATTTGATGGTTGTTCCATAACTGTCCCCCTAATAGATCCTGAAATGCTCAGCCTGAGGTTTTGGGAAAACTGTGTCCAGGGTTAGTCAGAAGACGGTGTTTTGCTGGGCTGTGCTGGCAGGAGAAGCTCAGACGGCGCTGAGCGAAGGCGCTCTGACCTTTGCTCGGGTCAGGTTTTACGTAGAGCTGCCCTCGGCTGGATTCCATCGCCGGCAGCACTGGGAACCGGCTCAGAAGTTCCATGGAATTACCTTCCTTGATTAAAAAACAAAAGCGGCAACGTTGGGTCTTTTTGAGCGGAGTGAGGAGCACGAGCGATGCAGTTTCTGCCGGTGCGACGCCCGCACAGCGCTGCCATCTGCGCTGCCGGTGGCTGCGTTCGCTCCGGGTGGTTTTTCCTCTGAAGGACAGAGCAGCGATTCTGCGGGGCAGCACGGTGCCGTCCCAGCCAGAGCTGCTGCGGGCAGGGCAGCGCTGAGCAGGCAGCGGGGAGTTTTCGTTTTTAACAATTCAGCTCAGTTTTTTTGTCAAAAGAGGGAATCCGTCAGCATTAGAGCGAGGATGCAGAAGGAGAAGCGTAACCTTTTAATGCAGCCCCGTCTGTAGGAGCGTCTGTCTGTCCGACTGTCCCCACGCCACGCAGACGTGCTGGTTCCAGGGCAGGGGAATAACAAATTCCCATCTCTCCGTTTCACCCGTGTAATACCGGCATCGGAGCTGGGATTGTGGCATTTCGGGATTTAAGGTTACCATATTCTTCGGACTTTCAAATTTTTTAAATGCTGCTAAAGTTTTATCTTACTATTTAACAAATATGTTTTTTAAACCGGTTTCCCATAGTTACGTTATGAAATGATTTTTACCTTGCAGTGGCAACAGGTGATGCATTTGATTGTACTTTTTTTTTTTTTTGGTGGAATTTGTATTAAAATGACATCTGATTCTTGATTAATTACTTCAAGAACATTTAAATGTTTTAAAACATGTGAACTTTTGAGAGCAGAGAGCTGTTTAGCAGCAGTATAAAGTGTTAGACCCTAGTGCTTATTTGTTTGTAACAGCATTTATTCTGCTGTAGCCTCAGAGTGAATATTTAGACCTTAATAAATTTGTCATTTTCCTACACGGTGACAATTTTACAGTCCCTTGTGTTTTGTGTACCAGTGCATTTGCAGGGCTCCCGGTTTACGGGGCTTATTTTTAGGCAAATTACAGCTCATATATTAGGAAAAAGTAATTTGAGTGTTGAAAAATCTGTAAAATAACGTAGGAAGCGGTGCTGTGAGATCCCAGCCGGGCAGTGAGCACGGAAGCCACCGCTGCTTGCCAAAGCCCCGTGCTTTGGAGACAGGCGCCTGGCGAGAACGGAGGATCCCGAAGGTTTATCAGCAGCTCTGCAAACAATTCTAACAGCGGGTAAATGCGATGGCTTTGGTTCGGTGCTGTCTCCGTCGCCTGCCCGTGCCCTCGGACCCTTCCCACGGGCAGAGCCGGCGGTGGGCTCTGCCGCCGTCGTCGTTTAGGTTAGGTTAGAGCCGCGCGTTGTTCTCTCACTTTCTCATTCTCCTGATTTGTGCACAACGCGACAGGTTACTGTGCTTTGGCACCTGTAAGACCTTCAACACCAAAATACTGCAGTGATGTAAGAGATGTTTCAAACCCAAATATTATTTATTCACCTATAAGCGCATATAATGGACACGGAGAAGTGCTGCAGCGGAAAACCCTTGGGTGCTGGGTCTGGCTAAACCCAGTTACATATTCCAGCTGTCCTTGTTGTATTATTGTTTTTCTTCTGTTATTAACAACTTTTTAATTAAAAACTTTAAGTCACCAGGGTAATAGCAAGCAGGCAGACTGATGGGCCGAGGGCGAAGAGGAGCACACAATCAATATTTAGGTGTTTGCTTTGGTGGAGGATTACTGGATCGCAATCTCAAACTTACGTCAGAATTTTTGTCAGTATGAATTGCAGAATCTTTGGGGCACACGTACAGGGAATGAATGAGCTTCCAGGAGGTCACAGAGAATAAGAAAACCTTTCTTTTCTTAAGAAAAATTAAGAAAATTAACGTTATCTTTAATTTTGGTACCAATTTGTAGAGTTTTGATGTAATTTGAGTGACGTAATTGAAATTGCCTCCTCCCCGTAGCTGTTACAGCTCTGCACAGCAGCGTTGCTGTTGCCGCTGACTGTTTATGGAGCCGCAGATACGACGTTACTGCACCCCGAGTTCAAAATGCAGGTGGAGAACGTTTTTCTCGCCTGTCTCGGCTGCCTGTGGGGCTGAGTTAGCAGCTTCAGCGGGGACGAAGCGCCCAACGATACGTGTTGAAGGTAAAGCCTCTACTCCAGGTTAATTTAAAATAAAACCAAAGTTTGTTTGAGACAAGGTAGAACATAGAAGGAAACATCAAAAGCACCAGCCAGACTACGCAGTGCCCCCCGACTACCTCGCTTAAGGATAGCCTTGGCTAGGGGAGACCAGAAAAAATGGAAACTTTGGGTTCCAAAGCCTTTGTTTTACCCAACAAGTTGCCGAGATCAGCCGCTGAGCTGCGGGGTGCTGAGCCCAGCGCAACACTTCCCGTGGAGGTTGTTTGTACGAAGGGACGTACCGTCCTCGCAGCCACTGTGGGGGGAGAGGCTGCCCTGGAAGAAAAACCCCAGCCCTGGTGGCATGTGCCAGGGTGGAAGAGCGCACATAGCATCGGAAAGGAAGAAGGTGAACAGGGCAAACTGGTAGTTTTTCTGTATTTAATCAGCTTCCAATCATTTTCAGTTTGATTTCAGTTGCTTTTCTTTAAAAAGAACACCCGTTGGCACTTGAAGAGCTGCTGCTTCAAGTCATTCTCTGCATTTGATCGCTCAGTCTTTGCCTAAAACACAGTAAGAACATTTCAGCAGCTCAGACTGAGTCTCGGTAGCTGCAGCGCAAAAGCAGTGGACCTCAGACGGGAGCGGGTGGTGCAGCTGGGGGTAACTCCAGAAGGATTGGGTCAGGCCCCTGGTGGAATGTCCCCACCACGCCTGTAATTCGTGGATCTCTGAGGATTTGGGAATTTTTTTGGATTGCAACCCACCTTCTGTTTCCCCCGGGAGGGGTTGGACTTCCCAGTCAATTCTGGCGGGTCAGAGCCTGCTGCCAGAGGCAGGGCTGCCCTCGTACACCAGCGCGCTGTCCGTGAGCGCTTCCTCAGCTTCGTAGCTGCTGTTGTCCAGCTCCGTGGCCACAGGGCACAGCTCCTGGTTGCACCACCTGAACAGAGAATGCAAACGGTTTGTCCCAGCCCCGTTACCCAGACAGATTTCAACTTGAGGGCTGCCCAGTTTGGATCCCCCTCATCGCCGCTTGAAGGGAGATTCCCCGAGGGAGGGAAAAGCCGTGATGGTGATAGCAGCCAATGCAGAAATGCTGTTTGTCTCCATCTACGATGATACAGAGTTTGGGTCTCGCCATGGCTGGGGGTCAGATCGCTCGGAGAAGCAGAGCAAAACCTCCTGCGCTGCACAAGAAGTCAGTTTTGGGCCCCTTATGACAAGAAAGACATTGAAGGGCTGGAGCGTGTCCAGAGAAGGGCAACGGAGCTGGTGAGGGGTCTGGAGCACACATCTGATAAGGCTGAGGGACCTTGGGGTGTTCAGCCTGGAGAAGAGGAGGCTGAGGGGAGAGCTTCTTGCTCTCTACAGCTCCCTGAAAGGAGGGGGTAGCGAGGGGGGGTCCGGCTCTTCTTATTGTTAACAAGTGATAGGACAAGAGGAAATAGCCTCAAGTTGTGTCAGGGGAGGTTTAGGATGGATATTGGGAAAAATTTCTTCCCAGAAAGGGTTGTGAAGCACTGGCACAGGCTGCCCAGGGCAGTGGTGGAATCGCCATCCCTGGAGGTGTTTAAAAGCCGGGCAGCCGTGGTGCTGAGGGACATGGTCTAGTGGTGGACTTGGCAGTGTTGGGTTGATGGTTGGGCTTCATGATCTTCAAGGTGCCTTCCAACCTAGACGATTCTATGATCTAAACCAGTTAGAGCTAGAAGAGGGTTTTGCTTACCTTCGAGCAGCAGAGATGTCTGTGGAGGAGGCGTCAGGCCGAGCTGCGTGTTCAATTAAAAGAGCCCCTGCGGAAGAGTAGGAGACATCGGTATTCTGAGCTCCAGGCAAAACAGCAAGGGCTCGTGGAAAGTGGGGGGGTGGTTACTTCTCAGCAGCACTTGCCAGGCTGAGCTGCTTCCGTTGGAAAGAAGGTGGGGACCCAGCTTTCCGTAAAACTCCACCCTTCACCCAGAAGGTGTGAAACTGGGCCATTCTAGGCCTGGTTCTTTGCCCTTTCCTGGCCTGAAATCCATCGCGTTTCTTTTTCCCACTACCTGTATAGATCCTTGCGAGGGTGTAGGAGAAGTCTCTTGCTGCGAGCTCCATGGTCAACGCTCCCCTTGAACCAGCGGCTTGCATGAACCGTGCGAGACTGCTGATGGCATCCCGCGTTTGCTTCACGGCGGGTTCCAGTTTCACAGTGCTCGAAGCCAGCTCCAGTTTTTTCTGCAAAGAAAAACAATCACAGGAAAAATTACGGCGTGTTTACCTTCTGCAAGGAAATGGGGCTGGTGAAATCCCGAGCACGCCCAGCAACTACTAACAAAAAGCTGAAATCACGGTGGCTGAAACTCGCGCTGCCGTAGGTGGAGCGGCCAGAGCACCGCGCGGCAGCAGGAAAGGGGACGTCACCCAAAGGAAACTCGCAGCCTTGCCTTCAGGATGGAGAATTCCTGTCCGCCAGACCCAGTGCGTCGCTGTTGCCGTGCTGGCTTTCCAGCTGCAGGTGGGGACCACATCACATCCCCAGTTCTCTCTAATCGCATACCTGTATCAGGTTCTAATTATATGTCACCTCCCCCATTTTTATATTTTTGTTGCCGTTAAGATCGTAGAGCTCTGTCCAGGCAGGAAAACTCAGATTTAAAGAAACTTTTCTCCTCAAGTTATGTCAGTGGGAAAGGCCCCAGGACCAGAGTGGTTCTCTTCTGATGGACGTCAGGCATTTACTGGCACCTAAAAGCTCTCCCCAGTTGAGCCTTGCTGCTGCCCTCTCCAGTGTCCCAAATATCTTATGAAAGCACAAGTGATACTCTGCTGAGAGTCTAAAATCGTTGCTCTTTTGTCACGGCATGCCCACGGCTGCCTGGATGCAACCGGCAGAGGCCTTTCATCTGCCTTTCCCACCTCATTCCTTCTTAGGAGGGATCGAAGGAGAGGAGCGTGGGTTCTGCCTGGAGCTGCCCGGCTGGGATGACAGCGCGGTCCCCCTGAAGTCACCCAGGTGGGGAAGCAGCCAGCTCTCGCCCACGCAGCTGGCGCCGACCTCCAGACCCCGCGTCGTCTCCCCCCGCAGCACTTGCAGCCGGCCTCTGCTGCGGCAAAGCAGACCAGGACGTCTTGGCCGCCCCCGCGTTCAGGGCTGGCCCTGCCTCCATCGCTGCAGCCTCCTGCGCTGCCCTAACGGCTTTACAATACCCAAACCCGACTCTCGGCAGTAGAACTAAAGGATTACCTTGGGCAGAACCGCAAAAAAGGAACCGTTGCATATTTAAGTAGCATAGCAGGTGGTAGGAGGTGCTTGTCGTTAATTAGTCTCATTTGCAGGTTATTTACGAAGCGAAAGCCTGCAAGTATCTGCTGCGCAGAACTAATTTTTTATGTTTTTGAGGCTTTCAGCGCTTAAATGATCATGCAGTTCCTCTTGCCAGTACGTGAAAATACAGCTTATTTGCACAGCAGGACTCCGACTGCAGAAGCTGAACCCAGCTTTGTGCTCTGCGGTACGGCTGTGCGTGCCACCTTCTGCCGAACCACTGCCCTGTGCTTTCTGACTATTAATACAAGAAAAACACAAGCCTCAATGGCCGCTATTCTGTGCTCTAGGCAAAGCGGCACATAAATACTCCCAGCATATGCTGTACAAATACAAAAGCATCATCATTAAAGCGGTCAGGTCTAGTGCCAAGATAAAGTCCAAAGAACCCTCCAAGCCCACGGAATGCTAATAAGATGTTTTAAGAGTTGCTCGGAGCTCGTTGCTAACAAAGATCAAAGACCCCAAAGGCACAAACATATTCCCAGCAGCTTGGGTGGAAGCCAGCATCACGCAGGCCAAGCACAGAGACGACACGCGCTTCTGTCCGCACCCTGCTGCTCATGGCCGGGGTACGAACAGCTACGTCCTACGCTGCCTTCCTTTTTAAGGCTTAAAAACCTGGGCAGGATGGACCAGGAATATAAAAGCATCATTTTAACCTTGGGGGAAAAAACAGACATTGTATTCTCTTTGCTCTCCGATAATTTGCACTTCTTTTTTTTCCCCCCCTCAGATTACACTCATTCTTTTCCCAACCAAAAGCACTGCATCTTCTTAAAGATCAAGCTGTTTTTTTCCATGTCCTCCCCTGCATTCGAGAGCGAGAAGCTGGAGAGCTGCTTCGGGGAGGGTGCTCGAGGCAGAAGCAGCTCCTGTTTTCTCTCCTGTGTGTTGATCTGCTCCAGTCCCCGCCGGGTGTAACCGAGGGGAGGCACACGCAGGCGGCACTGCTCTGCCAGCTGCACGCTGCTCGTCTGGCTGAAAGCATTAGAGAGCAGAAGAGCTTTAGAGCTCCAGGATTTTCTGATTCCTTTCGTTTTTACTGAGGAATTTTAGGATGCCACTCATTTGTTTGCTCTCATGAGCTACCAAGCAAGATTGTCCGAATGGTTTGTACTTAAAAGATTAACCACGAGCATTTAAAAATACAGCAACATGAAGAACATCCAGAGCAGGGCTAGAAGCACAAGTCTCCTATTAATGCTTCAAGCAAACATGTAGTCTCACTTTAATAACCTAGATTTATTTCCTGCTACGTTAAAATTGTGGTTATGGTCTGAAAAGGACCTGAAAACACCATCACGTGTCTTAGATTGTACGTCCGATCTACAGCTAGAGTTTCAGCCCTACGCAGTCATTCTTGCTGCACGAGTTGATTCTGAGCTCTGCAAAACACTTGCAGGACTGACGTTCAGAAACACGCCAAATTTCATCTAAAGTGACTAAAATGCAATAATCAAATAATTCCCCGGTGCTATTTTAGAGTCACTTTTCAGATTGTAATTGAATTCTAAAGTACACCCAACGCTCTGGCTCAAAAATCCAGCTAATAAATTTTTAGTATAACATGGAATGACTGCTCCGGTGCAGAATCCACCTGCGCTGGAATCCAGGACTGTCTCTCATGCTTGCTCTTCTCGCCACGTGTTCTCCTGAGACTCTGCAGACTAATTACCTCTCAACGGGGTGGTTTGTAACACACTTGCCTGTGTAAATTCAGCTTCTCATAACCGCGTTGTGCAAGGATGAGGCAGTTCTGCGTATTTCCCTTTTCCTGAGGCAAATTACAACATTGGGTTCCTGCTCCTAGAGCGCAGCACCATCAGGGGTAGGTATCCCACCGTCAGTAGAGGCGACTGATACAGGATAAAAGCAAAAATGGGTGGCAGGAGGGCCAGGGGGGAAGTTACCCTGAGATATGACCTTCAGAGAACAAAGTGCTGCGCTGTACGAACGAAGTAGGAATGCTGCTTTCTCCACAGCAGCCTGTCGTTGGGCACAAATCCCGCAAACGGAGAACTGTGATGGACGAACATAAAATCAATTGTACTAGTTTTGTGTGCATCAATAAAAAGGAAATGGATTGGAGCAGTAAAAATCCCTTTATGGAGGGCTAAATGATTTCCTCACTAGACAGGAATGGGAAGGATGTTTCAAAATGAGCCAGACTCCCAGAGACCAAAAGAATTTGGACACCTGGAGGTCAAAAAGAGGTTGTTTATCAGCTGTGAGTGAAACCCCAATTCTGGTGTAGAAACTCAGCACGTTCCTGCCTGATGCTGCAGAGGCACTCTGCAGAAATAACCTCCCGGCCTGCCTTGCCACTGCCTGGCTGCCGACGGCGTAAGGGAAAAGTTTTCTGACACGTCCAGGTGAAATTTGCTAAGTATGAGCTATTGCATCCAGAATCAGTGCAGCAACACTGCTCTCCCAGCTCTCCAGCCGCTCCATTGCCGCGCTCCCCGGACAGGGAGGGAGTCTCCGCGTGACAAGAACAGCAAATGCCGTGGCGCTTACCGGAATGTAGAGACCTTTGAAGGCAGTACTTGCTCTTCACCCTCCTGTCTCATATACAGCGTGATTTGTGGGAGTGCAAGAGCAATGATGAGCTTGTTAATGAATAAATCTCAATACGTGGTGTTACTGCTGTGCAAGTGCCTGCTCTGAATCACGTTGCTCTGTTCTTTAATGTTTCTCTGATGATTCAGTTGTTAAGAAGCTGGAGGGGCCCTCTCAGCTACGCCACTGAGGTGCTCCGAGGACTGCAGCGTGGCACCTTTGGGGGGCATTCATTTAAATTAGCGTTAAGTGTAAGACTGCGGAGGCTGGCTTATTTCCAAGTTATGTTTAGAGCCTACCACCCGCTCCTTTCCTTCTCCACTCCATTACCTTCAGTATCAGATGATGCTGCTTCTTATCAACAGCTGGACCAACTGGCTTTTTAATTAGCAGGTGCGCTCCGTCCCGCTTATGAGCAGATTTGGTTTCTTGTTTGGTAGTCAAATTGTTTGAGGTATTTTTCCTTCATCAAAAGTTGTCTGAGAGGATGGTAAGACATCTCTGGAGGTCAGAGAGGTTACTCTGTACAGAACACAGCTGAGTTGGGGGTTTGAAATATAGCAGAAGTTGTCAACTGCAGCCACTGGTGAGAAGGAATCAGGCTCTTACTGGTGTGGTTTGTGGTCAATGGTGCAGGGAGTGCCGTGGCCCAGACCTTTCCCTTCTCAGGGGCTCTGGATGAGAAAGGGAAGGCTACGCGTAGTCATCTCCAGCTCTCCAGATGCCCAGGATTCCCTCGCTGTATCTGGGGTAATGTAATCTGGATTGTTCCATCTGGATTAACAGTCTAATATCTGAGAGAATACCCTCTGATATGCTGATCGTGCCTTTCGGGCTGGTTCCTGTCTCCCTTTACGGGATGTATCAAGTCAGCTGATGCTCATTTACCTTCATGAAATTCTGAGCTGCTTTGAACTCTCTGTGACTGCCTGTCATCTGAGCACCTTTAAAAGAGCAGCCTGCACGTAAAGCCAGAGAATGGCAAATCTGAAGAGGCAGCAATGGAATTCCTTCAGCTCTTTCTATCTTTTCAGAGGGAATAAAAATAGAAAGTCATAATGCAGTAGGTAGCCCCAGTGAACGTTTAATATTCAGCAGTCTTGTGGTGTTTTTCCAGGTAAGAAACAAAACCACAAAGTTATTTTGGACTCCAGAAGGTGACTCTCACATTAAAAATATACCTATATTGGTACCTGTCATGAGGAACACTGACAATGCAAAACTCTTCACCGCTAAGATAAAAGTATCTGCATTTTTTGTGCAGCACACAAGGATCCCAAAACGAGCACTGCCTGCGTTCTACTTTTGTAAGTGCTATTTAAAGAGAAGAATTGTGAGACACCTTCTGAATACTTTGAAAGCTTTCAATTTGGCCGTATTCCCTACCAGTCTCAGCTTGGAGCATAAACACGGAATAAGATTCTGCCAAGGTGGGCAAAGCAGGCTGACCGGTGCTTTTGATGTGGGCTCACCTGCACTGTAGAGAAGAACACAGCCATCACCTGTCCTTGACTCTTGGTGAGGGATCGCAGGACATCAAGTGAGAGGATATTTGTTGTTCCCTCCCATATGGACAGCACCTGTGGGGTAGAAGAGACTGGAAGAGCATGAAGGAGCCTTTTGGAGCGACTGCAATAAAGAAAGGGGAACGTGAGGATACAAAGACGTGGGGCAGAGCTAAGGGATATCAAGGAAATGTCCAGAGATGTCTTGCCTCACCACAAGTAGAAAGGAGCAGTGGAGATGAGAGCCAGGAGCCCAGCTCCCCTACTGAGCGAGGAGACAACCCCATCACCAGGAACACATCACATCACATCCCTGGTGATGACGGGACTAAGCAGGAAGGCAGCTAGGGAAGAGCTGCCATGCCTGGAGCGAGTCTGGGGAGGACTGTGTTTTTCTTTGAGTTCGCCACGGAGTACTGTGCAGGGGACTAGGTGACACACAGGAGCTGCTGCTTCTCCTCCTGCTGCTTTCTTACCAGAGTATCGCGGAGTATGACTGGCAAGCCTGTGTCCTCCATGTAGCCTTGTCCTCCAAAACTCTCCATTGCCTCAACAGCAACAGCAGAAGCCTGCAAAATGCAGAGCCGACACGATCCCCATTGCACAAGGGGAAAGAGCGGCCCGAACCCTCTAACATCACACAGCAGTTCCTGCTGGGATGGGACTGACTGGTTCCCACTGATTTGCTGAGGCAGGTTGCTCATTATATGCAGGAGGAGCAGTCTGGGGAATGAAGACTGAGTAACACTGAGAGAGCACCTGCAGGAGCAGTCAGACCTTGGGAGGAGATCCAGGGAGAGTCTCTCTCAATACAGTCTTCTCTAGGTAAGGATAAACCCATGGTTTTCTTGGTACATGGGAATACGTGTCTCTAGTCCAGGAGAATCTTTACCTTCTCCTTGCCTATGGCGTGTGAGCTTCTCTGTGTTTAAGCTGAGGGTGATCAGAGGAGGGACAGACTTCTGAAGTTAAGGCTAATGCTAAGCTATTAACACCCGCTCTTCTACTTATTCATAACTAGGGGAAAGATATTCCCCGTAGCTCAGTGCCCCACCTTGGTCTTGGAGCACCCTCAGCAGCATTCCTCTGTGGCATGCGGAATATTTCACAGACAGCGCCGGTTCTGTCTGTTCTGATCGCACGGCTAACCTGTGGCCTTGAGAGCAAAGGGACAAGTCTCCTACCCACAAACTCCAGCCTCAGTGCAGAGCAGTAATTGCTGCAGGCCCCGCAGCTCGAGCTCACTGCCACTATCCCCTGCTGTCGCTGCCCTTGACGCTGGCTGTGTTAATCACTCCTCTTTCCAGCTCTGTGGTTGCTAACGTGCCACACAGCCCCGCTCCCAGCTAATCAAACTGGTTGTTCTGTACCTGCTTCCCAGTGTACAGTTTGGCGACTGGTATCAGCAGCCTCAAGAGAAGCTGGTCTTGCTCACTCGCCATGTTGGTTTCTGCAAGTCCAAGCAGCCGAACGGTCTCCATAAGCAGAAGAAACGCCCCTCGCGTCTGCACCTGCAAGCAGAGAAGTGGGGAGCTTCACTGGCGAGGATCTTTGATTCAGGTCGATTCCAGCCTGGTCTGCTGAGGTGCCATGAGGCTATCTATCTCGAAGGCACGCGCAATACTCGCACCTGGGCAAAATGCCGCCCCTGCCCATACAGACCCACAGCTTCAGAGACAAAGACCACTGACCAACCAAGGCACAAAGCAGGAAATATTAAAGGTAGTCCACAGCTGCCTCTCTTGGACAGCACAATTTAGTATGAGGAAAGGGGGAAGGCCATTTCATCAGGCCTTCTCGGAGCCTTATCAAAGCTCCTATCAGGCATCCAGGTCACAAATCCACATCATTTCCAAGGATAAGGGACATGAGACTGCACATCTGATGGTCAACCTCTGAGCGCCAAGATCTGCAAGGTCTCTTACTGAGCAACTCACTTGCCTGGCAAGTTGTGATTTGGGAAGCATCAGGCTATGGCGCTCTGTAGCCCCTGTTCATAATGATGTGCTGTGGGACTATATAGGGCCTGGCCTTACTTTCAGAGGTGGAGTTCTGGCCAGAGGCTAAGAGATGCTGGAGCTTTAAGTTACATTTCACAGATGTTGACCACCTTCCCTCTCTCCCACCTTGCAAGAGGATTTTTAAATACCGTTTTAAAAATTAGCATGAACCTATTGCAGCCCAAGGGCAAGCGTTGGTGCTACTCCGCTTAAGAAAAGAAGTCGTGCCTGGATGGGTGAGAGGAGAACTGCGTGCCTTCTTTTTGGAGTTTCAGTAGGGGTGTCCTGTGAATTTAGGGAGCTGCTACGGCTCAGGATTGTGGCAAAGCTGTGAGACATTCTGCAGTGAGCGAAGGCCCACACATGGAATTCCTCCCAAAGCCCAGAGCCAATTCATGCTGCTCTTTCTTCCATTGTCTGTTATTGCATTAGACGATATTCACATCTAGAGGCTGTACTTGAGCTCAGTGTCTTGTGGTGATGAGCACCGCATAGGTACAAAGTGTTGACACGCTTGTCTCAGAAGCTAAAGTGCATGGTGACTCCTCAGGAATTGTTCAAGCCTGCTGGGAACAGTGGGAACAGCGCATCTCCTGGTGCATGAGCTACCAGGGAAGTTGGATAAGTCTGTGTCAGTCTTGGACAAGAGTCTGTTAACTGCATGAACTGCACAGGAGACTGTGGTGTCATGCTTTGAATCTGATGCTAACGAACAACTTCTGAGGTCATGGCATATCATAGTAGGTGTGTGCATGAACTTTGGCACTCCTCTCACAATAGCTCCCAGGTAATTGTTGTTTAGGATAACCTGAAGTCCAGCAGAGAAGCTAGGTCTATCGTCAGATCAAATCCCACTAGAATATGGCAATTCCCCTGCTGCATACATCTCACCGTAGCAGGAACAGCCTTCTACACCTGACTGTTGCACAGAGGGGCAGGCTGGCTCCGCTCATTAGCAGCTGAGGACCTCTGCCCTCTTTCCTTGCCAACAGATTCGGCTTGGCTCCCAAAAGCCTTACCTCCATCCGGGCTATCGTCTGCATGTGTAGGGGATGGTCCTTGAGGAGCTTCCCAAAGGCAACCCGCCTACGTGCGTACTCCCTGCTCAGACTGATCATCCTAGAGAGAGTACACCCAGTCAGACCAGCAGCCTTCCACTGCTGAGATTTCCCTTCCAGCCACCCCCACTGGAAGAACCCTGCGCAGCCGTAGCACACTGGCCTAGGTCACCCGCCCACAGGCCAACCTCCTCCAGCGCTGCTGGCTTCCAGACCTGTGCCTGCAAAGGCATTAGATGTCAATCGGCTGCAATGCTGAGCATTGCAAAGTCCCCTTGTCCTGATAAGCTGCTCCTTCAGCTCTGGGGGGGGATCCATGCTGCCTTCACCTTCTCATGGAAGCCACTGCACCAATGACATTGTGGATCCGAGTTATGTTCAGCATGTTGGAGATGGAGGCCACTCCACGACCCTCTGCAGAGATCTGAAAGCATCAAGGAACAAAGGCTGATGTAAGCCTCTCGCACAGCCTTGGAAGCTGACGTATAGCCAAGTGAAATTGGTGTCGACAGACAAATAGATAGAGGCTGTCCACTCTGTCTCCGCCTGTCCTCAGGCACCACACAGATCTGCTTGCTTTAAAATATGGCTGTCTCATTTTAGCCAAGTCTGCGGCATGACCAGAGAGGTGGCTTTGGAGACCATGTCAGCAGGATCAGTGCTGGTCCCTGCTGCTCGTTCCTACCTGTGTGCCACACAGAACTGTCCCTCAGCTGGGCCAATGCAACTGAATTAGGGAAACGATCAGCCTAAAATGACTTTCTTTTTTTTTTTTTTTAATCTTTCCTCCTGTCTTTTCCTGAGCTCTTCTCAGCTCTGTCCCACACACAGCCCTGTTGGGGAAGCATTCTGTGAACAGCCACAGAGGTGGAAGAGAGGAACTTCTTCAGTTGGTACCACTGCCAAACCGCTCAAGAGTGGTCTGCCGTGCCACACCAGCCCAGCCCCAAGAGGAAGGTGAAACCTTACATACTAGCTCTGCTTTAGCTCCATCGAGCCATAGCTCTGCTGTTGCCATCTGCCGCGTGCCCAACTTGTCTTTCAGCCTTTGCACTTGGATGCTGTTCAGCTTCCCCTCCTCATCTCGAACCTTCACGAAAAACAGGGACAGGCCGCTGGAACCCTGGGGCCATTGAAAAGATATGCAAAGAGGATTTGATTACAATGAAACAAGGAAGTAAAAGAATGTCCCTGCTCCTTCACCAGGTTCCGCCATCAAACAGACCTGTTTTACACGTCCTTCAGCATCCGCTATCCTGGCCAGGGTTAATGTCATATCAGAATCAGCAGCTGATGTAAACCATTTAAAACCATAGAGACGATATGTACCATCTGGCTGCTTTCTGGCCACTGTCTCGGTGCCGTTAGCTGCACGAAAGGAGATCATATTAGCTTTATAGGACCTTATGTATCAATCAATGCTGATTTTCGGTTTAAGCAGCAGCTCTTTTAAGTCACCTCTTGCTATCAAGAGGGAGTATGGATTAGCTGCTAATCTTTTTCATTGACCCTGGATAAGAAATGCAGCCAGCGTTAAGTACTAGAAAGGAAATATGCTCTGTTTAACTGCGAGCCTTTCCAGCAGTTGCTCCAGACTACCAGCTGGTAATGGCAGTGCTTTGTGAGCTGAATGCACCACAGTGTATAATCCAATGCCTCCATTTCTTTAGAAGCTACCACGGTCTTGTAGGGGTACAGAATCAGGAGTCCTGCAATGATGCACAACCCTGCAGCTTTCAGTCTACAGCTGCCCCTTTCACTTCTTCCACCAGGAAACCAACTGCAGCTTCATCGGATGGAGTTGTCCCCGCAGCGGAGTTTGGAGGTTTCCTGGCCCATCACACTATTACTAACATTAGCCAAGGAATAAAAGTTGAAGGGCAAGAATGCTTTCTCAGTCCCAGCTGGGATGGGTCTGACTGTCTTGCTCAAGGTTTAGATTATAGAGCTAGACATCAGCATGCTATCTGTGCAAGGAACACAGCTCTGTACCTGCCCGTGCGTACTGCGCGCATCAGTGGACAGCAGTTGGGCTTTTGTTGGTTAAAAAGCAGAGCTATGCAGAGGTTTCCTAAACCTGGCTTTATAAGTTCCCCACATCCTTCATCTTCTCAGTTCTCACTAACACATCTAGCTGCTGCTGCAGCTGCTTCCCACCTCAGAACACGTACCAACATCAGAGCCTCCTCTGCGCTCGGTCATCCACTGGCCAGAGGTCCAGAACTTCTTGGGGTCACGGGATGTCAGATGGTCAAAAGCGTTTTTCAGAGATCCAGGAATACCTAGTGACTGTTTTGGGAGAAGGAAAAGAAACAAAGATGATCATAGCACAGTAGATGAAATTAGACAGTTGCCTTAACTACCACTGGTGCGTCCTATGCTCAGGACGGACGGTCTGCACGCAGGCAAGCGGGGCATCGAGTGTCCTGCGCCGCAGTGCGTCTGCATGTACTGCTGAGAGTCTGTGAAACTGCCCAGCTCCCCCCCGGGCTGCTGGAGCACGGTGCAGACAGAAGGCGCAGACTTGTGTTGCAAAGGAGAGTGCTGAGCATCCCCACCCCCCTCGGAGTTCTGCACCACTGGACATCTGGACAGAGAGCTTTCAAAACAGCTTCATGTGCCAGGGTATCAGCATACGTTCATGTACGCTGGATGTCACCAGCACCCAAAGAGCTGCAGGAAAGAGGTAACCGCCTTCAGCTTTTTTAATTTTTATTGAATTAGAATGCCCGGGGCTAGCTCCTTAAGGGCTAGCTTTTCTCTGCGTCCTACATAGCCACTGACATAGTGCAAAGGGTGTCACTAAGACGCAGAGCCAAATCTTCCGATTGGGAAAGTCTTGCTAGCTTGGTTAATTTACATCAGGTATGGATCTGGGCCAACGTATTTATCTGCTGCTCCACAGGAAAACAAACTATATCTCGTAGTAAAAACATACGGGACACCTTCCCAACCACCTGCAGTGCCACAGGTTTCATGTGCAGCAAAGGCCTTACTGTACCCAGTGTTGTGAGTAAACATAAAAGCTAGCCTGGGCACAAAGACTTTGCAACTAAAGGAGAAAGGCAGTGGGAGATGGAGCTGAGTCACAGAACACGGATGGGCCATGCCCAGAGCCAGATGGCAGATCAGCTCTCCTCCATCCTTGTGCTCCAGTCTCTACCCAGCGCTGCCAGGATGTGGGCTGTGCCCTCAGAAGCCAGCTGAGCTCATACCTCAATGACTTTGGCTGCCCCATCAGTCATGGCCAGTGGACAGTTGAAACCTCCAGAGCAGCTTGAAAATAAGTAGAGTTTGACAGCCTGATACAGACGGCTAGGAAAGAAAGAGAGTAAAAACAGACAGGTTATGCAGCAGTTCAACAGCAGGAGGATAAAACATCTTGACTAGGAAGAGAGGAACAAAATACAGCCGAAACAGGTGAGAATCAGACCGCTCATTTCTGAGAGGGCAAAAACTGTTTCAGCCAGGAAGAGAGAAGAGGAGCAGCAGAGTTTCTCAGTCCCAGAGGGACCGCCAGAGCAAGGCTGGATGGAAGGCATCGCTTGCCAGCTGGTGCACATTAAGTGCAGTTTTTTAAAAATAAGAAACGTGGGTCTATCTCCAGAGGCTGGAATACAATGAAACTGCAAGTAAAATCCCAGATCTTTAGCTGTGTTACAACTAATGCTTGTAAAGCTGGAGCAGCGCAGGGAACTGCCAGGCCCCAGCATCAGGAAGGTGACATCAAAGAATATTATGATCAACTGTAGGCCATTAGTTACGGCTTATCATTGCCGATGTGGAACATTACAGTGGACAGACACTGCTGTTCAGTACAGCAGTAGGTGTGCTTTTGTCCATGTATCATCTGTTACCCATTAGACAACAAGAAATTCAGTCCTACGCGATGCTGAACATACCTTGCTAAGAATAACCAGGAAGGCACCCAGTCATTCCCATTCTCCCCCAGTTACCTCCAGTTGGAGTATCTTCTCTCATAGGCCTCAGCAATGAGCCCCTCTTCTGCCGAAATCTCCTTCATCTTCCTCCAGGCTGAGCAGGTGACAATCTGATCCACCCGCTGCCCCCAGGCATCATACTGCCGAAACACAGGGGGGTTCAACTCGCATTCCCATCCTAGAGGTCTGATCTTGGTTTGCAGACGGTTTCCAAATCTCTCCAGGTCCTGATTCACCTCCTCCAGTACCTGTGAAGCAACAAGAAGAGCACTTCAACACGCCTCTGGAAGGCAAAGAGCCTCAGTCCTAGCTGGAAAGGCAGAGGACTGACCATATTGTCCTGCGGTGCTCGTGGTCTCTTGCCACTTGGCCCTTCCATGCATTCTGTAATGCAGCAGGACAGCTTGTCTCCTGGCCTCTGCTGGCACAGCTGTGCTCAGCTGTCACTTCCACCCCCCCCCAATAATTTTTTTCAAGTTACTTCTGGCAGCATCTCTGGATTTTACAGAAGACAGAAGAGCTTTTATATCAAGGCTGAGAATGACACAGATGCACATGAGCAGGGGGGGTTGGACGAGACAATCTCCAGAGGTCCTTCCAACCTCAGCCACTCTGTGATTTACTGCTGGAGGAGAATGCCAGGGGAAGAGCTGCCAAAACCAGAAAGCTTTCATCTGTACAGGAAAACTTCCACTGGGCTCAGTAGTTACCCACCTATCAGATTAGAAAAGGAGGGATGGAGAAATCATTTGAGCTTCAGCCTGGCACCCAAGGTGTCTAGATTCACATTTCCACCCTGCATCCAGCTCCCTGAAGAGCCCTGCATAAGGACTCACGTGCCCTCGTTTTGGCCAGGCTTGGCTGACTTGGACGGAGTAGTCTGTCCATACTTAATGGAGGGAGAGCAGCACCCGCAGAGGAGTGATTCATTCCAGCCCTCTTAGATACCTCTTTTAAGGTGACAGGAATTGTCTTCTGCAACTGCTCTTCGCTGTCTGTGGCCAAAGCCAAGGGAAGTTGCCTAGAAGTAAATAACCTCTCTTATAGATGATTAAAGTTAGGCCAGGTGGAGCCAACCTCTGGCACTGTTGGACCCTTGTTAGCATAAATACATCCAAGACAGTAATGGGGGTCACAAGAGTATCTGATCTCTCATCAGAGGAACATTTTTTGCTCTTCTCTGCCCCCTCGAGAGATGCTCATTTCCTCCTCGATATAACAATCATGGAGGTGAGTGCTGTAGTCGCTGTACCCAAAATGGTGCAATTATAAACCACATTAATTTGCTGTAGATGAAATACAAACACTGCTTCTTCCTTTCCCTGCTTTGCCCTGTATTGACTTTTCATTAAACTATCTCCCGTATGATTGATTCTTTCATCGCTCTGCCGTTGAGCGTGTGTAATGAGGATCCAACACACACTGTCGTTACTACTCTGGAAGTCTCCATCCTCAGACCAGCCATTTTTCCTTCAGGTGAACGGTGAAATAGTGTTAAAAAAACACAAAACAAGCCAAAAACATGCACGAGAGCCCTGTCAAGTGGTACAGCTCGCTCCTGTTTGCTCGCAGTGGAGCTCAGCTGGGATTGGTGTATACCTCCAATGCTTATCGTACCATGACAACCATTCGAAGGTTGTTTCAGAGGCATCACCTAAGAATCCAAGGTTCATGAACTTCGCTGATCCCTGAAGCACAAGAACCTTTGAACTGTTTAGCTGGTAGGTTTTTGTGGGCAGAACATTAGTTTAGCAAACGGGTCTCTTGGTCAGCATACTACAGCGAACCCAAACTACAACAGTCCCTTCACCTCACCCGCATTTTCTAAAAAAAAACCAACCCCAAACCCTAGCTGTAAGCTGTGAGCTCATGCCCTGACCACAGGCAGCCTTACAAACCACCGTGTGTGCCCAAGTGAATGTGTTTATTTTCAAGGTAAAAGAACAAAATCAGAGCTCCTACGTTTCTGACTGCTGAATATAACAGACAGCAGCCTGTGCGCTCCAAAAAACATACACCAGTCTATGGAGGGGACAGCTGTAAACCATCAGGGTCAGGGCTGAAGCTGCAACCCAGCAGTATCTGCCGGGTGGTCTCATTCACCCTAATCAGTCCTTTGATTCCCCAGGGATGAATCTATTGGAAAAGTTATTGCACATTAAGAGTGCAAACAGATGGTCCTTTATATTAAAGGACATATTTTCAGGGGGATCAAAGACCAACAGATACCTCTCCACAACAGTGCCCAGAAAAAGCAGGTGCTTTCTTCTGCGTTCTCCAGAAATCACTCTCAAAGAAAGAAGTCTTTTGCCCCATTCCAGGAAAATGTTTGTGTTCACCACTGAACACAGGTGAAGAGTACAACAGGAATCAGCCTCCAGCATGGTGTCTGCTTCAGTGGGACACGCACAGCTTCATCTGCTGCTGCACTCCTGGAGAGGAAGGTGTTCGGATGGAGAGCCAGCTCTCGGGCTGCAGAGAAGCGGGTGCTGCATGAAGCAGCCACAGCACTGGGCTCTCCCTTTCAGCGGTGAGGCAACACTGCCCCGTTGGGACCAAGCACAGAAACGTAAGGGACATGCTGCTGATTCTCTGGTAGATTTTGCAGCTGCTTTGTCTCTTTGGGGAAGGAGTGGGGAGCAGCTCTCAGCCTTGGTGAAAGACACCACTGATCCTTTTATTCTTCCGGAGATCTCAATCGGGCTTCTTCCAAAGGTGCAGATTAGGAGCAAGATCTTTGCGGATGCCCAAAGGCATCCTCCTTCTCCCCTATCTTCTCTTCTGGCAAAAAGGCCGCAGCAGTGTTTAGGGAGGCCTCATTCCCATCTTTTGGGATGGCGGTGACAAAAGCAAGCTCCAAACGGTGCCACCATGCTCTTACTACCCCATGTCTGCAAGGCCTCACAGACCTGGAGAGCAAGCAGTGGCAGGAGGAGCGTCACCAAAAGCCAGGTTCTGCCCCTCTGCTCACCCAGTGGCTTTACAGGTCACTGCATTGCTTCTGCTGGAATAACTCAGGGAGAGAGGTCACACTCTGCTCCACGAGACCTGGTCCTTGAAAAGTGGGAAACAGTTGTGGTCCTTGGGGTGACAGCAGAGGACAATGAGGTGAGCTGCCTCCTCCAGGGCCTGCTGGAGGACTGGACCTCACAGAACAGAGACCCGAAGCTCAGGGTCTTACCCCACCTCTCTGCACCCCTGCATCCGTACAGAGCCTTCCCCGTCTGAAAATCGGCCTGTACTGAGAACAAGCAAACCCCAAAGGGCCTTTGCATCCTTGTGACTGCTCAGCTGAGAGCAGCCCTGCTCCTTCGGAAAGGAATTTCCTTAAAAGCGCCTCTTTCCTGGGGGGAGAGAAGTGGAAGAACACTGCAGAGTTTGGAAGCATCTTATTTTTTTCCCTTTCTGTGAGTGTTCTTACTCTGGATGACCAGTCAACAAATGCCCGCACTGACAATCCCAAAACAACACTGGTGTTGCAACACCCAGGAGTCTATCAAGCTCTTTCTATTCCTGTTTATGTCCTGGCAGTATTTTTCAACTCTGCACTGATTCAAAGAAAACAAGTTTTAAGAACACAGATAAATTCCCCCCAGTTAAATGCCTGAAGGCACAAAAGGGCTCAGAGAAATGTTCAATTCACAGTCTTAAAGAGTGACCTAGCCAGAATTGTAGTGTGTACACACAGAAAGACAAAGATGCACGCCAGACCTTGGGAGGAAGGTGCGTTTTCAAGTAACTCCGAAGCAAAGCATCTTCCAGATACTGGTTCCCAGTCTCGGGCTGCTCTTGGAAGAGGGTCTCAGTTTCTCTCCTTGCAAGGGGCATTTCCAGATCTTCTAATACTTGTTTCTCCTGCGCGCCGACCTGCTGCCCCTGCCCCACGGTCGTGTTGATTCCTTTGCCACTCGGCGGTTGGCACCTCTCCCAGACGCGGGGCAGAAAGCGACCCGACTGCCACAGCTTGCAGGTAGCACTGAATCTCCACCAAGGCAGGCGACAGGTAAACATGATCCTGCAAAGCCCTTTAGCGTGTCACGCCAACAGCTCTCACCTCCAGACCCTTCCTCGGTTGACAACAGCACCAATCCTGTTTTGCTCTAATGTTGTCAAGTTATTCTTTAAAAAAAAAAAAAAAAATCAATGCTGTCTTCTCTCCTCCCTCGGGGAGGAGCTTTCCAGCAGCTGTTGTCAACTGAACTAGGGAAAAGGTCTTTGGAAAGAGATCAGAAAATGGCCTGGAAAAACACAAGGGCTCGGGAAACACTGTGTCCTCCCCCACCAGCCGGGCAAACCATCGTAACCAGCTGGACCGACATTTCCAGCACTGGGGGAGCTG